>NW_007360994.1:2275186-2613101 GCF_000409485.1 Glarea lozoyensis ATCC 20868
ACACTAGCCTAATTGCTCCCTACTAATTACGTTAGACTCTACACCAGACCCTTCCGTTACTTCAGACCCCACCCCACCCCCAGATTCTGACTCTCCTCCACCAGAACCTCATCACAACCCACCCCCATCATCCCCATCCTCCTCATCCCTATCCTCCCTATCCTCCCTCTCCTCGCTCCCCCAAACTCCAACCCCAACTCCAACACCCACCCCCTCCCCTCCTCCCCCGCAACCCTTCGACATGTCCCTCCTCACCTGGAACCACCGCGAAGAATACATCAACTGTCCCATCTCCGCGCTCTGCGGCCCCCGTCTCCGTCTGCACGAAGAATTCCGCATGGTGCAACACCTGCGCAGGACACACGATGTGGTTCCCATGCACGAGAAGACGTTTACGTGTGAGGGCTTGCCGAGGAACAACCGCAAGTGCACAACCATGTCGTATACGGCGTGGATGATGGATCGGCATCAGGTGATGAGGGGGCATGAGGGGGGTGAGGGGGGAGACGGGGTGTGGGCAGCGAGGGTTGAGAGGGGGGAGCAGTGGATGAGGAATGTGGGGTGGGGGAGAGGTGGTGGGAGGTGAAGTTCGAGGGGTGTTAGGTGATTATGCGAGTTTAAGGTGGATTTGCATAGTTTCTCTGTTATAGATAATATATTCTTACTCGTGATTGAGAAGTAGAGTCGTCTACTTACATCTCGAGGACGTGAGAAGGAATGGTGACGAAGTAATGGGATACCCTATTAACCATATCATATCCTAGATTTCTCACCAGAAAATTACTATCTAAGAATCTCAATCACCATTTCCTGCCCCGTCCATGGGATAAATCCGCTAACTAAAAAGTATAAATGAACGTCAAGTGTGTTCCAGGGTTCAGGATCTCTCATAAGAAACCCAAAATGATTTAGAAATTAATTTCGTTTACTAGAAACTTCTCACTTAAACTAAAATCTATTCTCCACTACATTGAATAGGATCCGTGAGGGACCAAGATAAGAGATTTTCACCTAGAAGATTGACCATCATTTATGTTTTTCGGACGATTGAAAGTAGAGCAAAATAGTTTCGACTATAGTTAGGCCCAAAAGTGATCTAATTCATCGACAAGTAAATAAAAAAATGGTGGCGTCCAAAAACCGCCCCCACATTTTTCACCCCCTGAATTCCATACGCGAAAATCATATCCTCACCGCGTCTTCATCCTCGCCAACATCCTCGCCTTATGTTAAATCCCATTAAATAATATTGCCATATCTAGGGTTTAAACGAAATAATGTCTATCCTCCCCAAGTTAAACCTTTTCCTAAACGATATTTGTACGTCCCCATCCCACTATACCTATATCTACCCCTATCCCAACACCCGAACTACGCAATTCTGACCCACCTAGCCGGCCTCGAAAAAGCCCTCCGTCTAATCCAATCCCTGGCACAAGTCTACGCGACATTTTCACAAACACCAGGACCGTGGTTACAAGCTCGTGTGACGCTGGGTTTAGGTATTTCCATTCACTCACGTGACACAATAAATTCCTAACAACATGGGTTGTAGTCAGACGGTTTTTCCGACCACAGAAAGTCCTTCCAGCATTTGAGCTCTCGATACGGGATCTGAGGAGATCGGCACGGAAAGAGGAGTGGCTGGTTGATTGGGTGGGCTCGTTGAGATGGGCGTGTATAGGGTGTTATTTGGGGCTGGAGAGTTTGACTTTGGTATATATCCCTCCGTCCCTGCTTTCCTATACGGAAACTTGATATATAGAAACTAACGCAGATAGTTTGACGCCATGGGTATCTCCCACCATACCTGGGCCCCCTGGCTCTTCGTCGAAGCGTATAAATTCTGGGGCTATTCTCTTTTCCTGAGTATCGTGCTTTTACTCCTCGAACTCCCATCTTTGTACACCACGCCCGCCGTGGAGATTCGCCCTGCAAGAGCGGGGTACATGGGGCTTCGAAAGATGGAGATCGAAGCGAAGAAAGCGAAACTCGGGGATTTACGATTAGAGAGGTTGAAGTGCGAACAAGTGTCAAGACGAAGGAGAGTGTGGAAGGAATTGGTGACGGATGGATGTGATATCTTTATACCGGCGTTTATTACGGGGTGGTATGTTTGTTCGGTAAGGGCAGTGGGGGTGTTAAGTGTGGTTAGTAGTGTGTTGGCTGGGTTGGATATTTGGGAACGTGTGCAAGCGGAAAATAATTGAATTTTCTTGCTAAGAATCCTCGGTTTTAGCCCACCAGAAATTGCATTCCTCGGTAATCCATTCACTCCCTCTCATTTGCGCAGCAATACCCGTATCGTTCCCACCAGCTCGTTCGTTATTGCCCAGGCCGAACGTCATGATTTCTCTCTTCTCGATATCGTAAGCTTTCCAAGTTGGTCGTTTTCTCCAGCGTGTTGATTTGCCGTTAGGGTTTCCAGTTGTGATGAAATTCGTGATGAAGGAATGGTAGATGCCGCTGACTTCTTTCTGGCTCTCGCTGATCGTAATTACGGAGTCTTGGAAGGACTCGTATTCGATGTTGTCGACGTGGCCTGCACCACCTTTGACAGTCTTGTTCAACGCCCAGTGATACGCCCATATGGGTTGTTCTTGAGCGCTGGATGCAAGATGTGCTGTCTGACGTGCGGGACAAGCGTATGCGTAATGAGCATATGCGGCTTCGACGCGCTTGAATTGTGGTCCTACTTTGATGGCAGTCAGGTTTCGGGTGTCGAGGTAGAGCGACGAGTTACCAGTGGATGGGTCCGGATACAATTGATTGATGGCGTCCAGATATCTCGCAGAAAATTGTGGCAGGAGGGTATAGAAGAAGTCGGTGAATTGTTCGGGTGTCGACATTGTGGCGGGAACGAAACCGGCTCCCTCATTGGTGCAATGACCTGTAACGATTGGCATGCGGTTCCACCTGCCGGACTTCCACTGATCGATGGGTTTTTGCTGAATGATATCTCCGTCGATGACTGGCTGAAATGGCCATCGTAAGCTTGGATCGTACCCGTCAAATACCGCGTTCGATGCGTTTACTATCAAGGCCTCGGGCTTGGAACGAAGACACGAGGTTGTTGAGTTTCGAGGTTCTTCTGCGCACCCTACGAGGACTAGAAATTTTGAAAATTGTTCTTCCGTGATTGACGTGTTGTAATATTGAGTTGATCGAGCGGTTGAACCCCCAGATTCGATAATCACCTTATGAAATGGAGGTGCGACCCCTTCCACAAAATTGTTCAGATGATGACCGACCTAAACTGGTTAGAGAATTATCCTGAAAACGATAGCATAGAGAACAAACAGAGTGAGCACCCGCTGATGCACCAAATAGTGTAACATCATTTTTGTTTCCACCAAAAGCCTCAATGTTATCTTGTACCCATTGCAAAAGGAACATTTGGTCGTGAAGACCAAGATTCAGTATGCCTTCATCAAACCCTAAAGTCGAAGACGGGAAGCCGAGTGCGCCAACTCTGAGGTTGTCAGTGGGGAGAAGGAGATTCCACTATAGAATAGTTACCTATAATTAAAACTGACTCCAATAAATGGCTTTTCAGACCATGCTACCATCGAAGAAGTATTGTGCGACTTGGCTAAGAAGTGGTTAAAATACAAAAAGTGGGAAGGAAAATCAAAAATAACCTACAGCTACCCCGATTGAACGCACCCCCAGGAATATAAACTGCTACTGGGACTTTCTTGTGAGATCTTGGGCGCTTCTGGCGGAAAATGTTGACGGTCAAACAATCTTCACTCCCACTCAATATCCCGGAATTGTTGCCAGGACATCTGAAGCATTCAGCAATCAGCAAGCGTTTTTTCGACTGTAACGAAGAATGTGAACTTACATTAACCCATATTCCTGTGCCAATATAGTGGTATTAGAAGATGGTAGAGGTGCGGCCCTTCGAAACCGCAAATCACCTACTGGTGGCCGAGCATATGGCAATCCCATAAAAGCCTCCACTGGGACAGGATAATTGCCATGCTGTATCTTACCAACCACCAACCCTTGGTCTATTCTCACTCGAGGTTGCTGAATTGAAGTTACGGAACTCTGGTGATGTGGATTAGCACTCCGAGCCAAGGCCGGAATAGCACTCGCGATCAGAAACCAAACGTAATATGAAGGCATCACGAGCATGATTTCTCAAAAACAGAACGAAAGGTTTTGACATTACGTCGGCCCCTGGAAACCACGACCTTTTTATGTAGAACTTCGGATAAAGATTCTACTCCTCCCACCACTTATGAAGACTGCACTTGCACCATCAATCCACCACCGATCGCCATCTTGGCAAGACAAAGTTTTCGGGCTTGTGTCCGAGGATGGAAGAACGGTCAAGCGCATCCCCCAGATGACTACATTCGAGATATATATGGTAGAATGACCAAGATGGTGTATAGTGCATTGGAATGTATCGAAGAGTGATCAAGTGGAGGAAAGTTGGTTGGTCCAGGCACAAACCGATGGAACGACAGGCTTCATATGCGTGTTGTGTGCGTCGTAATGTCAATGTCTTCAACACAAGAATCCAGACTCTCTCTCTTCTTAAGATAATCAGTCGATTGAATCATTTTCGCTTTCTCCCTGTCTGTGGTAGAGGTCACCGAGTACACCAACTGGTGGATTATTGTTGTCCTTGACAGCAGCGATGTAGGTATATTTGACTGCCGTAGCGGGGCCATGGATGCTGTTGCTGTCCAACAGATTTAACAGGGCTATCGCCAGCGCCAAGGAGGATTCCCGACGTTCTACCGTTCGCTCATCTCGGCTATTGGACTCGTTTTCTAACCTCACCTCATTCAACAATCACTCTTTATTCAAAGTTATCGTTTTCTAACGTTAAGATTAACCGTTCAAAGAAGGCTGGGGATACTCACAAGTGTTATTTTTTTTGCAAAAACATATTGAGTTCTTTAAAATGCTAGGCAAACGTTCAGAAAGAGTGGATATCCCAAAGAACTTCCGTTTGCTGTCAACTCTTTCTATTTCAACAACTCCTTGGTTCTTTCATGCATTTGAGTTTCAGACTTTCGCAGAGAGATATGTATATATATATATATATGTACATATTAGTTTTTCCCCTTCTGAGTTGCAATTCTTCTCATCAAGGCTAACGATGGACAGGATCACTGCAGCATCGGTTTTGATTTCATTAATTCAGCGCGGATTGAACTCATGTTTACGCTGTACGAAAAGACATTCATGATTCTCGACATTTCTAAAGCGTAGGATCGAATATCCGATTTGGCTTGTCCTGTCAATTTGGAGTTTCCATTTCTAGACTACCGGGTAACGCAGTTGCCTCAAACCTCTCTCGGTTTGAATTCGACATCGCTCACCTTCTTTACCCTTTTAGTGTTCCCAGAATGCAACATCCTAGCCGTTGGTAGCGGTATTTCCAATCTTGTTAGTGTTCGCCGCTATTGTTCCATCGGCAAAAGGGGGAGTCGATGATGCTGCATCCGAATCGTTGTTTCAAATAAATGGCCTCATAGATGGCACATTTTCCGTCAAAGAACTCCCCATACTTGAGATAACCCACTTATTTGTTTTTTGGTGTCTTACAAAGCCCGTTTGAATTGTGATAGATATAGAAAGAGGCACGCTTTTGTCACGAAGACACCGATAAATGAGCGGTATATCTCTGGATTCAGGACAACAGGTTTTGGCCGTGTGTTTGAAAACAGAAATCGACCTGTACCGAGTCTTCATCTACTTCGACAGCATCCAAGTGGACATAGGTTTAGCGGCGAAGCCAAAGGAACAAATAATAATTTGCCTCCCTTTGAGCAATGCATACTGCTCAGACCTGCCAAAGCCAGTGGCTTCTGTAGGGACTTCCCTCAGTATAGCATCTTCTTAAAGTCCTCATTTGATGGGGTTCTGATCAAGCTGGATTATGTTCTTTCTTCATGTCCGCTTGACAGTCTCATGACTGACAGAATAGGGAAATTTGATTTTATGTTCTAGAATAAATGCTTGAAATACAGTACTGTAATTGTTCTGCTGTGTGTCATATTGTTTTGTTGCAGACCATCTCATTATTGGTTCTTATGATTTGTCTCTCAATTTGCTTGATATTTCGATCTGCCTTTCAATCGTGTTAGATTGATGCGTCCTCGTGCTCATGATCATTCACTACACGATGTCATTGCTCAAGTGAATTTTGCCAGAATCCCGAAGTCCATTCTCCGGGTTTAGATCGTCAGTTCTATGTGTCCCAGCCACTTTTTTGTGACCTTTGTCTTTCACTTTCCTCCACGCATCCGCAAGTCGATGATTTGCAGTTCCAACGCTAAATTACCATCTGCTTCGAAAGTTACGCTGCTGAGTTTCTGCCTGCATACATTTCGCCATGTCTTTTTTGGCCAAGAAGGAAGCCAAATGGAAGAAGTTGCAACAGCGATTCCGCAACACAGATGAAAATCCAGAAAATATTTACACAGACGTCAGAGAAGGACGCAGACTAGACAGACTGGGCTGGCTCGAACCCCAAGGTTCTTCGTCCCAATCTACCGCACGAGAGGAAGAAGCCGCCCATCCGTCTGCTACTGAGAGCGCTTTACTTCCAGAGCCGCCTCTCAATACTCAAGGAACTTCCGACTCATCTGCCGGACAGGCTTTACAGACAATGGCAGACGATAGAGGAGATACCCAGAATGCAATGAATGGCGAAGGGACTAGCGGCGTAAGTCTGTGGCCAGTCACCATCTTAAGCACCACTAACATTCTGTCTGTTAAGCAGCTCCAAAAGACGAAGCGAGATCGTGATATCCAAAATTCAGATGTCAGTGATAGGGCACAAGAGTCTTCAGTCGACAAAAACAAGAGAATGTGTCGAAGACCACAATCTCCAGTTCATAATGGGTTTGCTCTCTTGACACAACGTGTAACCCACGATAGCCCTCTTTTCGAAACTCTAGCCCATGCACCAACCGAAGTCTCTACAAACGTTGCTGAAGTTAATCACAATGATATAGTTGCTCCTAATCCTGGAAGTAATACTACGGACGTCAACGGTTCAGACGATGATAGCATGTCGCTAGATGGTGATTCAGACGACCAGGAGGATTCCGCACGTTCCAATAGTTCTGCTCAACACGAGAGCGACGATGATGATATCTACAACTCTGTAACTGACTCTGATGATGGGTTTCAAGCACGGAGGCCAATAAACCCGCCGAGGCAAAGTCTCCTGGACCAGACCATTGCTAAGTTACAAGCCGAAAGAGCCGCCAACTTGCAGAAGTTGCACCCAACCACGAGTCCTACCCCCAGCTTACCAACTCGCGGTTATTTCAGCCCTTCTAATGGGTTATACAGCCGTGCAACGACGAGTTCGGCCTACACAACTGTCATTGGCAATTCGACCCCTTCCAGAACCGAATCTCAACTGTTTGGAAGTGGCCAAAAGATTCACCCCCGGCTATTGAGGGTTAGAGCCGAGGCTGCCACACCTTTTACCTTGTTCGACAATAGGATAGTTGCTCGAACAATGAGTGATACCCAGACACCAGGAGGTTCTACTCCTGGGTGTGATATCGAAATGAGAAGTATCACGTCTACTCCATTCTCTATCAGTCCTAATCATGACTCCGGCTTCCGCTCATCTCCGTTGAGGAACAGCCAGTTCAACCCCCCTTCAATGTTCACTAGAGATGGAGCGAATTCTGGAAGTCAAGGTGAATCTAACATGCCGTTGCAACATGACGACGCGTCCAATGCGAAGACCGCACAATGGAAATCAGCGCATGTTGACCAGAGAGGAGCCATAGTCTCGGAAGACAATAGTGCCGGTGCAGTTGCAAGTGAATTTACACAATGCAGCGCAAGTGAAAACTCAGATTCCCACCAAACTTTCCAACCTCGTCCACAAAATTCTCGACAACCACAACAAACACCGCAACCTCCGCAAATTTCATCCACCACAACAACTTTTGCAAACCGCGGCGATCAGAGTGTTAACTCAGAGAGTACATCAAAGGTATGTCGATCTCGATCTGGATCACAGCGAAAATATTAACGCGTTGATCGCGTCCCAGGTTAAATTCGCAAACATGGCCCACACTTCCGGGATCACAACTGGTCCAGAATATGAAAGTCAAATGCAAGAACTTTATGAAGATCGAGATGCACAAGCAGCGGAAGAACTTCGTGAAGATCAAGAAGCACAAGAAGCAGAAGCAGCGGAAGATTCAGACACTCTATCTGACGTTCCAGAGGAGTTCCATACTGATCCTTCGGACTCTACCGCCATGCCTTTTAGTGTTGCTCGTCCTGGTGCGGAGCCCGAAGAACACACCGCAGAGGACGACTCAGAGGACGCAGAAGCCGCCTCAGATGACGATTCAGGCGACGATCAAGTCGTCGCAGGTCACGACTCAGGTGATGACGAACCACTGTTTGCACCTGGTGCATCAACTCGAGCTGCAGAGGCTGCACTTGAATGCCAGGCAATGCTTGGACCCACAAAACAGAACTCTGCTGCTGATGAAGGTCAGTCTGATCAAGTTCAAGAGCTTGATGCAGATCCAAATGGTAGCACAAGACCGCCTACTCCAGTTTTCGATTTCGAGACTTTGCCTGCTCACCTGCAGTACACAAACCTAAATACCGTTAGTCAGCCATCACAGCCATCGCAGCCCGCACAACTTGCCCCAGCGGTAGTAGGGCCTGCAGTTGCGTCTCGCCAAGCACAGCGACACTCGGACATAGAGGGTTTGAACGACATGTATGAGGAGATGGAGGAGATGCGAGAGGCCCAATCACAAGCCGGCCACAATGTGGTGAGTGCTTCAAGTGTCTCGGCAGACGCTCAGATGGCCAATGCTGTGGCTGCACCGGTCAGCGTTCCTGCTCAACCGCTTCGTGAGGTGCAAGCATCAACTCAAGATACTTCATCGAGGGCTATCGAAAGCGTTGACAACACTCGTCTACCCGTTGCTGCTGCCAGTGATCCAAAAGGAAAAGCACCGGCGAAGGGGAAAGAATCCTTCAATGAGAAAACCCCCTCACCTGGCCTGTTCTCTCATGGCATTTCAAAGGTTTCAGATGTCCTCAACCCAAGCTTCGGAACAGGTGTTCTCACAGGTCGTGCTGAATTCGCACCAGCCGTGGATTTCCCTGTGGCGGTCCTTCCAGCCGTCAAGTTCGGTGGAGATGAGCCTCGCGAGGGACGTGTCGAACCTTCTCATGAGCTCTCGGACGCTGAAGGGTCCGAATCCAAGCCCGTTTTCTCACGTATGATGAAAAAGCCGACAGGTCGCTTACCAGCGAGACTACCAGAGATGGGCACACCTCAGTTTCCTGTTCAGCAAAACGTTCAAGTGCCTGTGCAAGCGCCAGAACCTTCGCAAGCATTGGGATCTGTGCAAGAGCAGATGAACACTGCTGCTGATAATGCGGTGTCAAACGTGATGGGACAAATGTCCAACCTCGAACTCCAGGCTCCTCAGTCGTTTCCGCCCAATCCATTTGGAGGCATCCAGTCTCATATGGGATTCGGCGCAACATGGAATCTGTTACACTCAATTGGGAATGAGCCCAGAGCCAGGTACCCGAATAGGCCGCATGGGAACACTTTTGGCTATCCGCATCCAGGTGGGAACAATTTTGGGTATCCCCATCCAGATGAGAACAGCTTTGGGTTTGGTTCAGATGAAATGGATGTTGACGAGTGGCAAACCATTCCCCCGCATAACCCTGCTTGGATGTCTAATCCAAAGGTTGGCGAGAGTTCCTCTCAGGTAAATACTACAATCTCTTCTTCTTATACGGCTGCCAACAATATCCAGGGCTTTCAATCTAATCTTCAAAATGTCGGTTCGTTTCCCTCGCAATTCGAAGAAGTTTTCGGGAACGACCCAAATCAGTTCAACCTAGATTGCTTGGACTCCAGCCCACCTCAGCAGAACATTGATCCGGTCTATCAGAACATCGACCCAGCACTCTTGTCTACCCCCGCTGGGCCTACCTTTGACCAGACCACTGCTCCATATTCTGCTGCGATGTATGAGCCAATGGTCATGGATACTCCTGAGGTTTCTATCCCGAATACTCCTTCTCCTGTCTCGAAGTTTACCGGCGAGGATACTACCGGTCGGGATTCTACTCCGGTGTATGACCCAATTATTGTGGACGCTCCTGAGGTAGCTGTCACAAATCCTCCTGCTCCTGTCGCCGGCACTACCGGTGAGGAGACCGCTCCAGAGTCTGTTTCTACAGCGTGTGAGCCAATTGTCGAGGACATTCCTGCGGCAATTATCCCAACCCCTCCTACTCGAGCCATTACGTCCTCCAGTGAAGAGACCGACATCCCTCTTCCAGCACCTTCCGTCACTGGGTCTACCAGTGAGGAGGTTACCTCCCCTGTTTCCGAGTCTCCAGCCACTGGGTCTACCAGTGGGGAGACCAACACTCCAGCTCCTGTTTCTCCCGTTTCCCCAATTTCTACTGCTACTTGCCAAGAGACCACAGAGGTAGCAATTCCAGTCTCACCTTCCCAGGTGCTTGACAACGACGAAGTTTCAGTGCCTCCAGTTTCTCTAGTTACAGTTATTTCAGTCCCTGACACCGTCACTGAGGACAAATCGAAGGAAACTGACGAGGTCACCGTTGTTGCACCAGTGTCCGTTGCTGCAATCTCTACAACTGTCGATGTGGAGACTCGGGATGTCGCAGCTCCAATCAATCCGACCCCAGCCAATGCCACCACCAGTCAGGAAACTGCGGCTGCAGAAGCGCCAGTTCCTATTGCTTCTCTGTCTGGAAAGGTAAGTGAGAAGGCGGATGAACCAACCAGCTCTCCCCCAGTGGTCAGAATCTCAAGAGGAGATGGCCCAGATGATGGATACTCGGCTTGCAAGACTTGCAATTATCTTGGTAGCTCTAGTCAGCAAACTACTACCGAGACGGAAGCAAGTGGTTCTTCAGCGGAGGAGGATGCACTAGATGCTGCTCTAAAATGTTCCGAATGTGCTCGACCACTGTCTGATGGGATGGCACAGCTGGTGAAGAGATTGGCGAAGGAAATCGCGAAGAGAGAGCAGGAGAAGCGCGACAAACGCAACGCAAAGGTGAGGACCACCATGCGAAAAGCTCGAGATTTCAAAGCGCGTGCTGGGAGCACCAAGGACAACGAATTCGATCTCTCAGATGAAGAGGACGAACCAAATGTCCGCCGTACGCGGATTGCTGAACGACTGTTCCTAAAGGATGATTCTGAGCCTCCAAAATTTTCCGTTATTACTCCAACTGTTGTTGATCCAATTGTCGTTGCTGACATCGCTCCAACTGTTGCTCCAGCTACTACTCCAGCTACTACTCCAGCTGACGCTAATCCAGCTGCCGATGTTGCAACTGTTGTAGCTCCAACAGACGTGGCCAATATCGCATCAATCGCAGCTCTAGCTACCGTTACTCTAACTACCGTTTCTCTAGCTGCCATTACTTTGGCTGCCGTTGCTCTAGCTGCCGTTCCTCCAGCTGATGTTCAAGCCACAGTCCCAACTCCAGTGTTCCCTCAGAGATTGAGAAAACGCGCAGCATCCTGTCCAGCCATCTTGTCGCAAGAGGCTGTTGATCAAGGAGTTGTTACTGCTCCGGACAACGTCGATGCTCAGGACAACGTCGATGTTGCAGCTGCAGTCGAGCCGTTACCTTTGGTCGCAGTCAATAATACTCCAGCTGCAGTCAAGAAGTTTTCCTTGGCTGAAATTAACAAGATCCTAGCTGCAGTCGAGAACTCTCCCTTGGATACGTCGCCTTTGGTTGTAGAATTATTGGTTATTGCACCATTTGCAGTCAAATTTTCACATTTCCTCGCAAGATCAAAGGCGGCATTCTCACGAGCGTTCAAGATCTTCATCTTCTTCCTTTTGTCCATTTCCATTATGTCGGGCTTACAGTATTTGCAAGTGGTCGACTGCTCGGCTCCAACCACAGCCACATCTCCCATTGCGAAGGCAGCAATGCAGGCTTCCTGTAGTTTGCCGTATGGAGCATCCACTGCAAAAGACATGGTGAGCGATCTTGAGCAGAACATCAGATCCAGCGTTGTCGGATTTGCTCATGATACCGGAATCGGAATCTTTCAATTTCTCAATGATTCTATTGATGGTACGGTTTCCTCGCAGCAGACAGACGACCCGAATACACCGCCATCCGCAACGTCATTTATCCCGTTTGATCCTATGACTTGCAGAAATGTCATTCCGCTTGTTCCCGCATCTAATTACCGGCATTACTATGTCAAACCAGTGTGCTTCCCGCACGAACGATGGTCGACCCAAACTTGGTATCCGCCGGCGACTCCCGGCGAGAATTTGGTCAAAGCAGTTTGGGCCTCGTTTTTCACTGGTTCGACAGTCTACTTCATACAGCAGCTCTATCGTCATGTATTTAACTAAGTACGTGCTTGAAACCTTGTTTGAAGAGGTCGCTCACTAACTTTTAGATTCTCAGGCTTTCAACGGTACACATGTACAACATTTCATTGGTGTTCAATCACCCTCACTTTTCATTTTCGGTAGTCCGAATTCTACAAAGATTGGCATTCGTAGCCCGACAGACATGTAGAAAGATAGACAGAAGACAATTACACACACACACACATACAAACATACACACATACAATTACACAAGCACAGAGGCAAAGAGCAGCTTGCCTTGGCAAGCCAGACTCGATACCACTCTCTCCAGGACGAGGAGGCGCAGCGTGGAGGACCTCTCTCCATTGAGGCTGGAGTTTTATCTCTAGTCCTCACATGATGGATTTTCAGACACAGATCCATCGGTATTTTCGACCAGGCATGTTGCGTTGCCTGGCGCAGAATACCATACAACCAGGTGGTTGACTACAACACAGAATTCTGCTAACCTCCAGTCACGTCGGTGCTGGAGCGGAGGGCATTCCTGGCATACGGAAGTATGCTGGCGACCCTGTCCGTACAGGATTCATCAACCACCAGAGCTCTAGTGACCGTAAGGGACGCGTCGGAGTCAGTACGGGATGAGACTAAGACCTGGCACACCAACACGTGCTGGCGACACTGGTCCACCTAGAGCTCGAGCTCGATCGGCAAACCTTGCTCCTGATGGCAGGAGAAGGGGAGGTCCTGTCTGAGACAGGACCCAATCGATGGAGTTATCATCACGCGCGGTGCCCGGAGTTGCGAATGCGTGCGTGATGACAGAGTAAGGAAGGGATATAAAAGGCATTACTCATCGTTAGGGTGCCGGGTTCGAACTCGTTTCCGCGGCGTCGGACGAGATTTGTACGAGTATTGCACTAGTAGTCGGATGTAAGTTCTCCCTTTGTTGCTCAACATTGTTTGGATGATAGCTAATATTTTTCTCCAGTGTTCCAACTACTAATGTCTGTCATATCGGAAGACAGTGGGATCTTTCCTGGTGCTATGACAAGCTATCACCGGACGTTACGCCCCTTTCTTTCTCGAAGCCGAGCTTCGATTTCAGCTTCAATTCTTCCGTCTATCGCTGACCTCGAGATATTTTCTGGTGCTATGACAAGCAATCACCAGACTTGACGCTCCTTCGTTCCTCGGAGTCGAGCATCCATTCCAGCGTTAGGTCGTCCTTCCGCTGATATCGCGCTCCGCCAACCTGGCGTTCGAGCTCCTCTACCTCTCAAACTCGAGTGCAAATCTCAGCTTCTTCGCTCCTTCATCGTCGAAGTCGAGCTCAATCCTCAAGCTGACCTATTGTCAAGCTGTCTCTTCGCTGCTCTTGTACTGTGTGTACCAGACTGCCTTCCTTCGTCAAAACCAAGGAAGTCGACAATTCCGACCCCTAGATGAGCGTGTCTAGGTGTTCGCTGTTCTTGTACTGTGTGTACCAGACTTCCTTCCTTGTCAAAACTAAGGAAGTCGACAATTTCAACATCTAGATGAGCGTGTCTAGATGTTCGCTGTGTGTGTGTGTGTGTGTGTCTGGATGTGTGTCTCTGGCAGTGTGTGTCTGGAGATACACATCCACACGCGTCTTGTGTCTGTCTCTCTGTGTGCTAGCTGCTCTATCGTCCTGGATAGAGGCAGTTTTCAATTCGGGTTGTGTTTTTGGAATTTCGTGGGCTAAGGCCAAGTTTTGGAAGGTGCTGGTATGCGAGGGTGTTGGATGTTGTATCACGATGGCGCTTGGATTTTGGTGATTTGTGTAGGCTGCTGGAGTTGGGGATTCTTCAAGGCGTTGGATGTTATATCACGGTCGGCGTGGAGTTTGGATTATTTGTGCAGGCTGTTTCAGTTGGGGAGTTTGGTGTTTGTTTGTGATACCCAGGGATCTTTTTGTATAATGTACGACATTCTTGTCTTTTTTTTTTTTGCTCTGAGGAGCTTCGCCCATTGAGGCTGATCATTTGTTGCCCGTTCGTTGGCCTTACGCACTTGTGCGGTTTCGTAGTTAATTAGTAATAGATCTCTTTCAGAATTCTGATGACTTCCTTGTTGCACATGAAGCCGCGAAATCAATAGACGGCACTTCATTGCTACAGAATTCTGTAACGAGATGTAGGGAAAATGGAAAGACAGGAAGCAAAGAATAACGTCAATTACTAAAGACTCAGTTACAACATAAAAAAGTCGATAGATCCCGCTGACACGGTAGTGTTCCCTGAAGTATTCGGTTGCTACGAATTTGTATCAAGTACAAGGCTGGCCTACTAAAATCTCCCCGTCACAAAACATGACGCAGTCATACCTGCTTATTTAAACCAAGACGGGTGATAGTGCCCTCAGTAACCTTCTTCTCATCCCAGATATAAGTAACACTCTCCTCCTTCGTAAGCGCATTAGCCCACTTCCAGAAATTCGGCGCGTCCTTCTCCAGCGCAGGCAAAAAGCTAGGAGGAAGCAAAATATCAACCTTCCCAAAACTCAACAGCCGAATCACGAACGAAGCAGTTTGCACCTTCAAATCCAGTTAGCACACCTCTCAAAATCTCACATGACAAAAACAAACCTCAGCCAAAGTCAACCTCTCACTCCCCCCAAAAAACGGCCCCGCATCCTTCAGCAGCGGCTCAATCTCCTTAACAATAGCATCCCCCAGCGTCTTCGCAGCTTTCTCCTTCTCCTCCCCCCTCGCCGCCTTCAACGCCGGATAGCTCAGACTATTAATCTTACTAAAATACGTATCCACGAAAAAGTTAATCCTAGCTCTCTGCAGCGCACCTCCAGGCTCGGAACTCGTTTTCTCCAAGTGAGAAGGATGCGCGTCGACGAGAAATTGCGAGACGATGGCTGATTCGGTGAGCACTTCGTCGTTGTAGACGAGAGCGGGCACGAGACCGCGCGGGTTGATGGCCAGGTATTCGGCTGTGCGGGGGACTTTGAGGTCGATTATTTCGGTTTGGAAGGCTAGTTTTAGTTCGCGGAGGGCGATTTGGGAGCGGTGCGCCCAGGGACAGGCGTAGCTGGTGTAGAGGGTGATTTTGGGTGCCATGGTTGTTGGGTGGTGGGGGGGTGTTGGATGCGGGGTTGATGTAGGGGTTGTTGGATCGCTAGGGAAAGCTTGTGTGTTTATGAGTTTGTGTTGGTTTGAAAGAATTCAAAATTCAGGAAATGAATGTTCGGCCTCTGAGATCGGATTTATATGTTTGCAAAAAAAGGAAGTGTTTTATTGCAATCTACGACGTAGATGATGTGATGGCGGGGAAACCGCACATATTACAAAGCCGTCGTCGGACTTCGGACTTCCTGGTGCAATTGGGTGTCTCGTTAAAGTATCTCCCTTTTAAGACCCTTTCATGTAAGGAATGCTTATGGATAATTTTGATTCGTTGAAACATAATCCTAGGATTCTTCAGTTACATACTCGAGGAGGACGAACCCGTTGGTCAGTCATTCATTCTGTTGAATAGCTGATGGACGTTGTAAGCTGGGGTCATCGGGCCGGTCCATGCCGGACACAAGCGAGTCTAGTCCCTCAATTTGCCCCACTATTTTTAACGTCGGTTCAAATACCTAGGTATCTTCTTCCAAATATTTTAATAATGAAGAAGCTTAAGTGAAGAAATAGGGTAAGGGCTACGTAAGAACTAAAGTATTACTGTCATAGAACTCCATGCAAAATTCGCTTCTTCCAAAAGCCTACGTGGCTCGGAATAGTTTCTCCTTTTCGGGAAGCTGGCTTACCGACCTGGTTATCTCAAAGCTGACCGGAGGTTGAAATGTGGGAGAAGGAGGTGGGAGCCGGATGTGCTGTTCGTTGAGTTTACACCGACCGTTATCTCAGGAGAAGGACGTAATACATCAAACTCTACTCTTTGTCTTACCTCGCGATTGGCTTCATCTTCTCGGCAAGTTACATCGTCTCGAAGTTCTTCTGCACGCTTAGCACATACATAAGATTACCTCCACCTCCAACGTCACAAGATTCGGCGCATATCAGAAACGCAAAATGAGGTGGAAACAGAGCAAGTGCAATTCATTGACGCATTCTAAGGCTAGCTAGTTGAATCCAAGGTAATGCTTCCCAACTTCCACCAAGATAACCATCTACCCATGAATGCGACTCGTCCTTCCAGAAATGGAATCCAATGCATCAACGCAACCTCCAAAGAATGAACGCATTGAGATCATTCTCCGCGCCAAATCAAGGAGTATCAGGCGCAGCACAAGAAAACGATCTAACAATCACATTATACCGATCCGTATCAAACTTCTGTCCACACGAGAACGGTCGGAGAGGCGATCCCGGTCCCCACAAGCCCTGGTCTCTCGTACAGCCGTTGATGATATCTTCTGCGTAGGTGGCAAGGTAGGCACAGGCTGGTTGGATGTCATAGGTGTTCTAGGATAAACATTCAGTAAGTGGAGATTACTTATAGGAGATGTGCAGAAGCTTACGTCGTTGCAGAGGATGATAGACGAGTCACCGTAGCAATTGAGTCTAGTGCAGCTTCTAGCGCGGACTTTACAGTGGTAGCCGGCGTTGTCGTCGGTTCCTAAGTTTGTGAGCCTTTCTTCTGGAGAAGGAATTGGGAGAGAACTTACTTAAGTTATTAATCACTCTGCGGACATCACTGGTTAAGGTGTATTGCCATGGCCAAGAAGTCTTGTCGCAACAGATGAGTCCGGACTATCGAGGTCAGCGAATACTCCTCATCATCAAGTGAGATAGATACTTACCTTGTTCGAAGTATCACGTTTAGTGACAACTAAGGCAGAAGGATGTTTCTCGGTGATGTTCGTGAAAGCTTCGGGATATTGCTTCTCTAGTTGAGCGATGACACTCTGTTCACTGTTAGCTGAGGGGAAGAGTTTGCAGATATCGATTAAACCTACGTCGTAGGTACCCTGGAGATCGAAGTCATGGCCATCAACCGTACCGGTAACCTCGAGTGGGACAAGCGGATACGGGAGATCGGGTTCCTGAGGTGCAGCCATTGCAACAGAGACCATGGTGGCAAAGCCCAGGGAAATGAAGGAAGAGAGCTTCATGATATATTTGTAACGTATTTATTGAAACTTGATGTGTTTTGCAAAGGAAGATTGATGGTGTTGTGATGGGAGAACCCAAATGGTTGTATCTCTCAGGAACTTGGGGGAGGAAAACCATCTTTATATACACAAACCTATTTATCCACGGACCTCAAAGACGGCAGAAGGATCCACAATTGAGCAAGTTCTGATGTCGCTGTTGACGTGATATACGTCTTGTTGAGGCTGTTGTTATCTGTCGGAAAGCCAATGATGAAATATTCACTCTGACTTTGTCTCAACAGTTTTGAAGTGGAGTTGAACTCCTCTTCGCAATGGTGATGTTCAGAGAACATACTCTTAGCTCACCAAGTACGGGAAGAAATCATCCCTCAACGATAAGTTATGTGGCAGCAGGAAGTTTCGGGATTGTGTGGTTCCGAGATGACAGAATCAGCTTCAGGAGGAAATTGAGCTAATAATGACCTGATAGTACAAAAGACGCAGCTCACCAAAGACTCCATGAATCTCACCATGTTTCAAAAACAAATTTGAATCTCTACCAGCAAGAATATGTGAGAGTCTCATGACTGTCCCCCAAAGCCAAGATTCCTGGCTGCTTGAAACTGAAGGTTCAACCGTCCGCTCTCCGCTTTATCTCTTCGGCGTGTATAGTCAAGAACTTAAATCCATCTCCCGGTCTTCCTGCAACATCAGCTTTGTACAAGACCCGCCTTCGCTCACAAGCATCCAGACACTTGTGGATAATGAAGGATAATAATCAAATTCCTAACGCAAATGACTGGTTATGTGAATATCCCTCCACTAGGAACTGACCCGTTTCAAGCTTGACAAGTAGAAAAAGCCAGTCTGAAAGATGGTATGTCACTACATACTATCGTACTTGCGCAAATAGGATAAAATATCAGAAACCAAGAGATATCAAGAACTAGAGAACTACGCAGTCAAAGATCTCATTTCAACAAAGAAATACGGTTCTATACGACTAGAGTTGAAAAAAGAGGGATTCAGGCCTAAAAATATCCAACAAGTCAGCAGTAATTGGTGATATCCTTGTTGCTTCATGTCAAGATCCACAATCGAATTCCAGAACCCAAAAGCCCACATGTTAGTCTCCAAACCATGACATTTTGAACGTAACACCACAAGCTCGAAACCCCCAAATTCCGATACCATTGGTGCTACGTCCCACAAACAACTTCTATCACGGCCCCATATCTCAACCAATCATCGGCCACAGATATCCCGTCGTACCAATCACATGACCATCACGCCAGGCTTCAGCTCGACATCAATCCTCCTCGAAAAGTAAACAGCACATCAACAACGAGAAAATCAAGAGAAGCTACCTTTCAACGCGGGCGTGTGAAGGAGATTTTATTGCATCTTGACTTATAGATAGGTACACCTCACATGTCTGCCTCATTTTGAGCGCATCGATTGACGCAGGACTATTTACAGAATTTCTAAGCTCATTGGACCCTCCATACCGTTTTTGTCGATAAGCGGGTACGCCATAAAGACGAACTTCTACGAAGAAATCAGCCTTTCCGAGAGAGCCATGCCAGCTTATAAATACCAGCCCCTTTCCAACCCCAAGGCCATTCGTCTCTTGCAGCGCAGACCTAACGAGTTCTTGGCCTCTCGCCCCCTGCAATATTTCTTTGACACCGAGAAGCTTGAAGACGACTACGGTCCGATGATTCCCTACAGTGCTTTGTCCTATACCTGGGGAACCCAGGTGGAGAAGAAAACTGTCACAGTAGAATATTTTTCCTTCGAGATAACGCCAAGCCTAGACAATGCACTAGAAGCCTTCTTTTACACAAATCCGGAAGCTCGGATATGGGTAGATGCAATATGTATCAACCAAAATGACCTCAACGAGCGCGATCAACAGGTCCGCAGAATGAAAACCATATATCAGCGAGCCGAAAAGGTTTTCGTATATTTGGGTGACACTCCACACACCTTAGTCGGTAGCACCGCCGGATTGAATCCACTCAACGTTACGAATGCTTGGAAGCTGGCTAAGTATCTTTCTGCAATTTCAACAGTAATTCAACTGGATTGGGGAGTGAACGTGGTGCTGCAAAACGCATTCCTTGATCTGTCTCGGGATCCCATACTAGCAGATCCTACGTTGTGGAAACTGTTGAGACGTTTGTTTCAAGACAGCTGGTTTGAGCGGCTATGTATGTACCTTCTTTCCTCTAACCCAAATTCATCTTGCGATAACTACTACGCCTGGTATTACTCATATAACCATGATTTGAAGGTAACTTTTCCCAGGGGTCATACAAGAGCTAGCAGCGTCTCAAGAAACCGTAGTCATGTGGGGAGGCATCTTTATTCCATGGGAGACTCTGAAAGAAGCGGCATCTTTTATACTACGACCAGGAAAGGCTTCTCCGCCAAAGGCTATAACAGACTACCTTCCAAACATCGGGGCTCATCGTCTCAAACAAGTATCACTAAGCAATATCGACCCCAAAAACATACTAACTGTGTTATATAGAACACAGGAGGCTAAATGTACTGATTATCGCGATAAACTTTTTGCAATCCTTGGTGTTGTAGAAGATATTCAAGATGTCGAGATAGATTACGCTAAGCCAGTAAATGACGTCTACCGCCAATGGGCTATCAAACGGATAACGAGATTACATTCTTTAGATGTTTTAGAAGCTTGTGCAAATTCGGCCAAACATAACGATTTGCCATCTTGGGTACCAGATTTACGACGGCTTTGGGGTCAAGATAAGCAACTCTGGGCCCAGAATGTCTTTCACGAGCGACCGCTGTGGTACATCAGCCTTGTAATTCAAGCCAACTCATTGCTGGATTGGAGACACAATGGCGAGTGGGTTCTTGACATGAAAGGCCTGAGCGTTTGCGGCAACCGACTCGGTATAATTTCAAATTTGAGTGAAATCGCAGATGTAATACACAATTTGACTGACACTTCCAACGTTGCGGGACGGCTGTTGGAAATAATATTGGGTTGGGAGCAGTGGCTTTTGCTTGGCGAGAGAAACGCAAATATCATTGACAAATACTATAAATTTGTGTGTGTGATCTTGCGATCAGTCAATGATTCACAGCTCTTTTACCGCTACTACAGTGTATTGCTAGGGCTAATATCGACCAGAAATCTCCCCCGACCTCACCATGTGCCCAAGACTATGGGGTGGTTGGATCTCGAGGGTGTAGACATTAAAAAGGAATTTGAGCGGCTAATGTTCCCTCGGCTTCATGGATGTCAAATCTTTGAAATTTTCAAAGATACTGAACTCGGAATAGTAGCCGGAAATTGCGAAACCCAGCCACACGACCAAGTATGGTTGCTGCAGGGTGTTCAAAACCCCATCATATTACGGCCCAAGAATGACCACTTCCAAGTCATTACAACGTGCTTTCTCTCGGTGGATTGGGATACATGGGCTCGGAGACAACCGAAATCCGGGCCCTCGTTTCAGGAAATCATACTTGTGTAAAGAAGAGCTCAATATTGAGAGAGAGTGGAACTTCTTATCCGGGCCTTGCTATCGAAAGCCATCAACGGAAAAAGGAGACAAGAGTCGGATAACAAATGACATAACACCACCCAATCAACATAATATACTAAACATACATGACAACATAAGATCATAGATTACGACTTGGGAACCCCGTGAGAAACGATCGCCCACCAAGAGAACATAGCAAGTTATCAAAGAAGACAGGATCGGGGTGAGGGCAAAATCATCGTATTCGCAAGAGAAGTTAGATCGTTCCAAGCCAGCAAGACTTAGAGGTCAAGACTAGCGCCCCAAGAAAGAAGGAAGGCTTTCGAGTCAGCAAGCGACGATCCAACTCCAGGAATATGAAGCTCCAAACCAAAAGCAAATGGCTCTCGCACGAAGCAAGAGCACAAGGCCACCAAATTACGGACGGCAGGACCACGAGAACCCAGAAGACGAGATGCAAAAACGCGAGAAAAAAGTTCTGCGAGCGGCAAAAAGCGAAGAGTAAATTACGACAAGTAGCAAGTCCACGAGCAACAGAAACCACGACCAGAAAAAGGACAAGAAGCAAAAATATCAGGAGCAAATTCATCAGTAGCAAAACAATGAACGACAAGATCGACAAACAGCAAGAACATGGGCAACAAATTGCAACGGACTGCAAAACAATTTAGCATCCACATTGCCAGCCATGAATAGCAACACCACAAACAGCAAAACCACGATCATCAAGCCCACGAACACAACACGCAAAATCAAATCTGCATGGACCCTCAAAACTTGGTTTCCATGATGGATAAATGTTCCGGCAGTGCGGAAGAACAAGAATGGGATGAAATTACGCAAAATTCGAAAAGAGAGGGATAGCAGAATGAATGAGGACGGAAAAGAGAGGAAGAAAAAAGGTACGCTAGGGTAGTGCGATGTGGAAACTAGTACCGTTGGCGTTGTGGTGAGATGGATCGTACTTTCCTCTGATTTCCAGTGAAGATATGATTGGCTCAAATGATTGAGATGTGTGAGTGAGGCAGTAAGCAGTTGCTGAAGAACGGATTCTGGCACTTAGAAGCTGCAGGGTTTTATGGATTTTATCGTAGTATGGTTGAAACAATCCGCAATTAATTGATCTGTCTAAAGATCCGCCGTGCTGCATACCTACCAAATGATAGAGCCAAATCACAGATCACCAATCTTCATGACTTTTCAGACTTTCAGACATTTGAGAACTAAAAACTTTTGGAAATCCCATTTTACCCGTCCTCTCAGATTAAGAAAGGACTCTTCTTCCTGTCGCTACGTACAATCTCCATACAAGGATGTCAAATCGTGCAGACATGCAGTGCAACCTCAAAAGTCACATGTCTGAATCCTACTTGGTCAGGACGACTCCGCAAACAACAACAGGTGCATAAAGTCCACGACGACCTCTAAAAGCGACTTCAAATGACAACCCTTCATATCAAGGTCCCATAACACTTCATAGTGAATTGGTAAGACGGAATGTCTCGGTGTTTCCAGTGGCTAATTGGTTGACAGGGAAGAGGACATTGCGTCAACCTTGAGACCATTTTTGGAGTCGATGTTTCGACAATACAACCAATTTCACACGTTAGATAACCAAGATAGTTGGAAGACCCGTAACAATGTCGGCCTACACATATCACCCACTTCGTCACGAAGGGTCTATTCGCTTACTATCCTGTTATGGGGACACCGGCCACCAGTATCAGCTTTGCGAAATGCACGAAATCTCCACAAGAAGCTATCACGCTCTCTCATATACCTGGGGTCCACAAACTGTGAAAGTCCCAATCAGTATAAATGGTTTCGGCTTCCAGGTTACACCGAATCTACTGGATGCATTAATGAGCTTTTTTTCAAAGAACCCGCAAGACTTGCTGTGGGTGGATGCTATCTGTATTGATCAGAGTAATTTGGAGGAGCGAGATCAGCAGGTTCGTAGAATGATGGATATCTATGGAGAAGCTGAGATGGTTATTGTCCACCTAGGGTACAGTCGAACTTTGCGAACGGACACCTTATCCAGGTATTCTGACCAATCTCATGAACATTATATCCAGGCTACGGTTAAGCTCATACACTACTTGTTCCATTTATCCAAGCGGACAGGAGAAAAGACCGAGTCAAATATTGCTCCTAAATATAGGAGTAGTGGCCTCTTAAATAACGTCATGCATCCATCTTGGGACTTATTGCGCAGGTTGTACCATGATAGCTGGTTTGAGCGACTGTGTAAGTTCCGCCAAATTTGAGGCTAATAATTTTCGAAGTTTCGAGTCGTTTTCACTATTCGAACCTTCTCTGTCATAATATCAAGGTTAATGTAAGTAGGGGTTATACAAGAACTGCACGTCGCGAAACAAACCCATGTGATGTGGTTAAGTGAGCGAATTCCGTGGGAGTTCCTTGATGGAGCAGCAAAATATATTCTCCGACCAGGGCATAATCCACCGCTGAACAGATCTGTGCGGGAGTATCTGCCACGAATTGGCGCTCGTCGTCTATTTCAGGTTGCGTTAAAGGGCATGGATCCTGAAAACATCTTGAGTGTACTTCACAGCACCCAGGGGACCAAATGTAGTGACCCTCGGGACAGACTCTATGCAATTTTAGGCACAATTGATGATGTCGAGGACGCGGAAGTTGATTATGCGATGTCAGTGCAAGATATATATAAACGTTGGGCAGTAAGAAGAATCACAAGAAAGAAGTCTTTAGATATATTAGGAGCTTGCGCGGACTCCGGGCGGTGGAACGACTTACCTTCTGTAAGAAAATTTCGCTTAGTCTCTTCTCAACCGTTCAACCTCAGTGATCGATAGGGTCTCACTCTTGGACATGATTCTTGATATCGGAGCCAACGCGAAAAATAAATACTGACGTTGTCTAGTAGGTTCCAGATCTTCGGCGCCCTTGGGGACAAGACAAACAGCTCTGGGAGCAAAATTTCAGGGGAGATCATTCGCGCTGGACGGAAAGTGAGTTTGGGAAATTGATGGAGCAGCAGAGGGTCAACCCAGGTCCACATCTAAGAATCGTTGGTGGAACGAGTCTGCTTGTATTTGGCGTCAATGTCGGTCGGGTAACGCACTTAAGTTCGCCTGCGGATATGGTGTTGGATTTAACAGATACGGCCAATGCTGAAAAGAGCCTGTTCTTTTGGATCACCGACTGGGCTCACTGGATATCTCGCAAAACAACCAACCTATTGTGTCTTAACGAAGCGCATCTTAATCTCGTGAGTGTGATATTGCGCACGGGTGAAGACTTCGGGCTTCGAAATTACTATTACAAACAATTAGCCAGGCTCAAAAAGTGTTTCAGGAACCCTCCCATCCCCCGCATATATCCTGGGAAGGCTAATATTTGCCCTGAAACTAGAGCCTCGGAAGAAGCCGAATATTTCGACAATGATCCTATCGCCCACGAGAACCTAGAGGTCCTGCAAGAGTTCGAGCGAATATTTTCCCCTCGTGTCTGTGGATGTCAGATATTCATCATGTCCAATGGCCCTGAGCTAGGCATCTCTGCGAGTAATTGCAAAGTCCGTGTCGACGATGAGGTGTGGCTGTTGCACGGAATGGATAACCCTGTTGTGTTGCGTCAAAACGATAAGGGATCCCGGCTTATAACGCCCTGTTATGTGTCTGTGGACTGGGACATATGGGGAGAAAAGTACAGACCTGCATTGAAACAGATCGTAATTATATAGACGGTTTGTAATCGAGGAGCAAAATCGTTTTATTAGTTTGTGAGTACCATCAACTTTCGAGATGGCTTCTGAACAGCGCTGAAGCTGGGTAGATAGGTGAGAGTCTCCGCTTCCCTGCTATCGATGGCAAGAAATATGAGGACACAAAAGGTGTGACGGCCGAGAAAAGGGTTTTGCTAAGAATATTCAAGAAACTGACATACTGGAGACACCTTTGCAACATTAGCAAATCGTTTCAAAAACAACATACCATGACGACAGAAGGAGTGGTACCTCACCAAGGAGAATTATTAGTAGCTTGCTTGATCTATCGAGAAAGCAGAATACCCAGGTCGACGAAATTTTACTATCGGCAAAAGCTCGCACATTCAACAACATGGGAAATTCTTCCCTTAGCTGCAGGACGAAACATAGAGTCCCTGGAAAAAGAAGTTGACGCAAACGTGGCAGATAGCGTTGATGCTGTGCTGTGATGTACACCAGTGGGGGATGAAGTTGTTGTTGTTTTGTTGACAAGACAGGAAGAACAGGTGAAGAAATTAGGTACTGGCAGAGGGGAGGAGGAAAGACAAACGACGCTAGTCCAGAGGAGTCACGCGCGACACGATACGACCTCAGGACGCATCGTACCTTTATGAGAATGTTGCTGAACAAAGCAAAGACGGCCTATGGAAGACCTGAGTGCAATCGTGTCTAGGAGGTTCGCAGAATGATTGCGAAGGAGATCTTCGTTCTTGTATGCATGTACCTATAGGTATGGGAGGTAACGATGAGCTAGGTTCTGAGTCTAACCTAGTAATTGGAAAGAGCCGTCTTTAATTCTACAATTTATCTTGACATAATATACAGCCTAACAGTACATCTGATTTACACATACCTAATCATCCAACAACCCCACCACCAACTCAGTAATCTGTCTCGTCCCATGCCCATTAATAGCACTAATCGGCAACGCCTCCACCTTCCCCTCCCAGACCTTCTCCCTCCCACTCGGATGCTCAACGTGCCCCCCAGAAACCTCCTCCACATACTCCCTCAACGCCTTGAAATTCTCCTGCGTGCCGGGCAGATCCGCTTTCGTAGCGACCACAAACCACGGTTTCGCAGCGATACTCGGGATTTCAGGCGTGAGCGGCGCGTTGTAGTTAGGGCCGGATTGAATAACGATGGTTTCGTTTTGATTTCTCAATGCTTCGTCGACGGAGCGAAAGGGGCTCCATTCGACCATCGGATCGGATTTCTCCTGCTCTTCCTGGATCTTCATGCGTTCGTACTCGCCGACTTCTTTCCAGAGGGCGCGGAGAGCGGTGACGGCGTCGCCGGCGTTGAGATCGACTACGAAAGCGAGGACGCGGGCGCGCTCGACGTGTCGGAGGAAGCTGATGCCGAGACCTCTGTCGAGATGGGCGTCTTTGACCAGACCGGGGATATCGGCGATGGTGTAGTTGATTCTGGGTTCGCCGTCGGCGTATTTGGAATGGGATGCTGGACGGCCGCGGTAGTCGTCTAGGACGACGGTGCCGATGTTTGGTTGGAGGGTTGTGAAGGCCCAGTTTCCTACGCGTGCTCTGCTTTTGCTCATGGCGCGGAGGAGTGTGCTTTTTCCTGCGTTTGGTAGTCCGACGAGGCCTACGTCTGCTAGTAACTTGAGCTCTAATTCCAGCGTAATACTCATGCCACTTTCGCCTTTTGTAGCAAACTTAGGTCTTGGTACTTCTTTGGTAACAAAGTGAGGGTTTCCTAGCCCTCCAACAGCTCCAGCTGCCAACAGGAGAGGCTTCTCCATGGGAACACTCAGATCTAGCGATACCGGCGCGGCTACCTGAACACTTGCAATTGCTGGTCTTCTCGCACGTGGCAAGCGAGGGAATTCCGCAGTAGCAATATCTTGGGGAGTGATGGCAGGATAAAGTAACCACCGACTTCGATCCCACTTCCATGGCCCTGCTGGATTTGCTCCTTCCTCTGACCCCTCTTCTCCTTCCCTTGGAGGCGCTCTTCCAGCTTCCAATTTCTGCCTTTGCTCCGCTTCGAAAACGGGATCGACGCGTTCGATTTCTCGAACGACTGTTCCCACTGGAACTTGTATGATTATGTCGTCCCCACGCACTCCGCCTCTTGTTCTACCTTGCCCATTCTTGCCTCTTCCTGCCCTTAATATGTTACGTCGCGACAGCTTGTGCAGACTCGTCTCCCCTCGTACTGCTTGTATCCAGATATTTCCACCACTACCGCCATCGCCTCCGTTCGCAGGACCTGCTGGAATATATTTCTCTTTCAAAAATGATATACAGCCATGACCACCAGAACCAGCAAAGAGTTGTACTGTGGCCTTGTCACTGAAGATTGTTCGAGAATAATCAGACGGAGGAGGATTGAGATGAGAGATATCTGCATCGCTCTCCTCTAGGGTGTCGGTATTTGAAGTGGCGCCTTCATTGAGCCGTTTGGAGGTATTGAAGAAAGTCCTTGATCCTCTAGCTGAAGTACCAAAGAATACCGGGTACAAGAATGGTGTCAAGGTACCTTGCAGCGTTGGACATCGTGGAGGCATGGTTGACAGAAGCTCCAGCTATTTTTGCGAGGTCCAGATTCCAGACATATTTTGATACTGCCGGCGGAGATGGCAGATCTCGGTCACCGTAGCCGGCGTCGATCATTGTTTGCGCCTGTCTCAATTCCCTTCGAGACATCCATCATTTGCAACATCCAACGTCTCCCACCAGTCATTTAGTTTCTGTTCCTGACTTTCTCACAGGATTCATAATACTCACTGGTACCGGCTCTCGTATCCAACGCTGAGCAGCACAAGATATGCAGATTACGCCTGCTCTTCTCCAATTTACCGCCAGAGAAGCGGTGTAGACGCGGGTTCATTGTCCTGTTCCAGTCTGGTCCTGTTGTCTGGTACTGGTACAGTATTACATTGCTATGACATGCAGCTTCCTGGCAGAGATGCAGTTCAGAGGGGACTGGAGAGGTATTGCGCCGGTCACACACGTTTTCCATCATCTTTGTCACGTCGATTACACACACGATTGGATCGGGATGCCAACAGTCCATTTTCTCCAGCATCGGCTGCTTCCACGTTCGGACAGGGCGTGTGGTAAATAATCGCCGCTTCCATACTCGATAGTCCTCATTGGCGGTGTACGACATATCCAGATTATTTCTCCGTGTGTTGCTCTCGCTTTTCCCCAACCGGAGGGCGATGAGCGGTCCACCAGCCAAAAGGATGGGCTTCGCTTGCATTCTTCTGCATGTCCGTCTGCTGCCGTTGCTGGCTCTAATCGACGCATGAGCTGCAAAGACCTCGAACCATTTGAGCCACGACACAACAACAGACATCTTACTGCTAAATCCTGCCACCAACGATGGGTTGCCGACTACTGCTCGCTCGATCTTGTCAGTGCCGCCTCCACTCTCGTACTTGACAGCTTCTGGCCCATTCGTCCTAGTCGCAACCCCTCCCAGACCCAAAATGAGACCCAACGCTTGCTTGCTGCACAAGCGCAGACTTGTCACCAACATCTTGTTCTCCAAATAACCTCATATTTCCACACTGAATACTCTTCTCCAACGTTTAGCACACGGCTGGAGCTGGTTCTCTGATACTGCCATCCTCCTTTTGCTTCCTCGCTTCGCTCCCTCGCATGCACGACACTGCTCACACCTCCAGAACGGTTGTGCCAGATCCCATGTAGCGTGATCTCCCATTTCTTGCACAGGTGGGTGTTGTGCTAACACATTTCATCTTCCCCCTTTCCCGTCTTCGATATCTGGTACATTTGCTTCATCACACTACCGGATCATGGGTTCTCTACTACTACTGGAGAGCCTACAAGAACCACTTCCTCTCCGAACCTCTCTTCTCTCCATTTGATACCCCTCGCTCATTCCCTATACTAGCACTGCCCTTTGCGTCCACTCCTTTAAAGAGATTTCCATCTCCGATGTCATTCTTACGCCCCGAAATAGTATTGATCAAAAACAGCAGTTCACACAAATTACGAAAAGACATGGATCCCGACTGTGCTATTTGCAGCAAGCCTGCTATCGCACAATGCGAATGCGAAGCCCAAGGACTTGACATAGCCGTTCGCCAAGCAGAACAGAGGATGATGAGCTCAATCTTTAATGAAATAAGGTATATTCAATTGCCCATCTACCCCGCAATCCGCAATCCGCAATCCGCAATCCGCAATCCGCAATCCGACGTGCCGTTCCGCATCTAACGACGAAATACAGGACTTGGGTTCGAGGACATGCGCAAGATTATATTCTTTCCTACTTCACCATGCTCACGAGCCGTCGAAAAGAATCGCATGCCCAATTGATCCATCGAATCAACGAACGTGCTGCATACTACTATAATGCCAGACCACACCCATCCGAGATTCTCGCGGCAGACGCGGATCTCAAGCGTGGAATTGACGAAGATTGGAAAGCTAGTGTACAACGATATCCAGAAGTCCTAGAATACTTTTACGGCCTGGTTGACCTCAATCTACCAAGTGACGACGACCCAGGAGTCAGAGATCCCCCATTGAGCGCGCTGGGTGGAGGGGCTAGTGGAAGAGAGAGGAAGGTCAGAGTACGGGAACCACCTGTATCACATCGCAGAGAACGGACACCACGGCGAAGGAGTTCAGAACGGAAACGAGAAAAAGATAGAAGAGACAGAGACAGACCAGTTGTTCCCCCGCCTCCACCGATTCGGGTTCCAAGTCGAGGAGCGGGATATTCTGGAGGGGGATACTCCTACGGACCAATTTACTGAGTGAGATGAGTGTTTTGTGAACGACAAGGATAAATTTGCAAATATGGGATGACTTGATGACTTTATGACATGATGAGGAGGATGATGATCCGGAAATGCCTTTGCGGCGGTATTTGGCACGAGAGAATGAGAGAAAGAGCAGCGAGAAGAAAGACAGAATTTACGTTACCGAATGGAGATTTTGCATAAGATGCATAGCAAAAGGCGCTTGGGATTCGATCCTTTAATGTATACGTTTCTCTAAAGAGTTGTAGTCTGGGTTTAACAATAGTTTGGCAAACCCAGATCATTTAAAATATTACCACTAGGGTAGTTGAATTGGATTACACCACTCTAATCTACTTTGCTTTACGTCAATCACGGGTCAGATGTGCTACAATCTGTTCGAGATATTTTCGAAGGCATGATTATTAATATGTAGGGCCACGGTCATCATCACCTACAAAAGGCAATCGAGACTTCTCAATTTCAATCCTCCACTAGCAGTGAACAACAAAAATTCACCGTATTCTAAAAGCAACAAGCCGATTTTCATCAATACAATAACAGTACATTTTATACTAAAGCCAATATCCATACCATTAATCGGGAAATTTAGACTCTATTTCAATGTTTTTGCTGGTCTCATCTCCTTTACCATCATATATTCCATTTTACCAGATATGACATGTGCTACACCCGCTGAAATAAAAACGTAGAAGAATACACAGCAGAACCACTCATGCTCTCCGGGTACTGAGATACAAATACGCATTGATCGCTCCAGATATTGCGGTTTAAGCGTTCTAGTCGCGGACGCTCGAGGATCAGGGTTTGAGCTCCAAGGTGCTGGTGATGAGGAAGGAAGCATTGGAAAGCAGAAAATAGTAGTATAAGCAATGAAAAACGTGTAATGCATATCCTCACAAGACTTACATGACAATCAAAAGGCTTACATGACAATTAAAAAAATGGGAAATACGCGAATGTTTCGTGGTTAAAACGACGTTAGGAGTCTACTTTATATCCATGAGCTACGCTGCGACGGTCAAAACGTACTTGTATGTTTAGGATATGTAGGGTTGTTGATGGATGGGGCTGGAAGTTGTGTTTAAAGGGGAAGGGATTTTTATAAAGGAATGTAAAGAATTCTGGGGGTGGTGGTACGAGATAGAACCCACGAAAGCAAAAGTGTGGTTATCAACCGGTATTCAAATACAGCTCTGGTCGCAAAAGATAAATAGCGGCATGGGTAGGTAGGAATGGTTGTTCCTGTTTATACAGCCCATGTTAATTACGACAAGAATGAAACAAGACGTCACGCGAACACGACACAGCAAAATCAAGTATCAAAAATAGAATTTTATTCGCTTCCCCTCCCTATGCATGCATCCCTTTCCTAACGAACACACATGACCAAGGAGGTACCAATAAAAGGTTAGGTAAGTAAGATATGTAAAGAATAATCGTCTCCATTTTGTGCAATGAAAGCCCCGTCATCACCGTTAGCATCACCTGCACTACAGCTCTATAAGCTCTCGAGCGGTCTGGTTCTACGCCTTATCCTCAATGGAAGCGCCCTTCAGATCCGCAACGACGTCTGCGACGGCGCCCTTAACAAGTTCGATTTCGTTGGTGATGGAGCCTCCTTCCTCGATACCGGCTGTGGCTTTGGTTTCGCCGTGGCCGTTGGTGGTGGTTGGTTTTTCGGATGGGGTGGAGGTGCCATCTTCTTCGGCTTCGAGACGCTTGACTTCTTTTTCGGCCTTTTCGACGTTCTTGAGTTGAGTTAGCATAAATATTGTGGAAATTGATATGATTAGGATTGAAGGAATACGTACTTTCTTGGTCTGGGCATCTTGATCGGATTTCCAGTGCTCCAACTTGGCCTTGACTTTCTCAGTTACCGATGGGATATCGGAAGCAGTCATGGGAGGATCAATTCCCATAGCCGCACAATCCTCCATAACAGCAGGTGGGCAGCTAAACTTTCCGGTGGTTGGTGTGGAAGGTGTAGATGGTGATTCTGGGGCAGCTTTCTTGTTCTTCTTTCCCTTGGATTTCTTACCACCAGTACCAGCGAAGTAGTCTTCTTCCTCCTTTTTGACGACCTTGGTTCCCTTCATTCCGGAATCATCAACTTTTCGTGACGCAGCTGCTTCCATTCCTGATGCAGCTTTAAGGGCGGCTTTTTCTTGCTTGAATGACGGGTCGAGGAAGGCCAGAAGACTGTTTGCACGTCTGATCTCGTCCAGGTAAGCTGGTTCCCTAGCTTCAGCAAGAATCGCATTGGCACGCTCCATTCTCTTTCCCTTCTGGTAAGCTTCGTTCTCAGCCTTCTTCCTTTCTCTCGCTTTCTGGCGCTGTTCAAATTCGTACTTTTGCGCTGCGCGGCCGGCTTGGTAGTGTTCATCCTTGAGCTTCTTGATCTCAGCATAAGTCTCTTGCTGCTCCTTGTGATATTTCGACCTTTCATCACGGAGAGCGCTCAGATTACTGTGAGCCTCATCTTGTGCAGCTTTGAGCTCGTCGAATTTCTTTTGTAATTTGCTGTATTCTTCGCTAAGGGCCTTAGCTTCAGGGTCATCAAGAGAGTCGCGGAGCTTCTTGATCTCGGCTCTCTTATTATCAATGCTCTTTTGGATGTCGTCGAATCCGGTGAACTGTTTTCGTTGCTTTCGCAGACTCGATATTTCAGCCAATGCCTTTTTCTCATCGACCAGCTTCATCATGCCGCCATTGACTTCCTTATCCAAGCGCTCAATTGCGCGGTCAATGTCTTCAGTTCCCTTGTAATTCAACTTGCTTTTGGCGGCTTTCAAGTTGTTCTGGTCGGTACGCACGCTATCCTCCAGTTTCTTGATTTTTTCCAACACTGGTCCACGGCCAGCTTTTCCTTCACCCTGCTTGGCCTGGATTTCTTTGAGCTTCTTCAGGGTCTCGGCACGCTCTTTACCGGAAGGTGAGTCCTTTGGGGATGTTGCAAGCTCGCATTTTGCTTTGGCTGCTGTCTTTGGGGTGAATTAGCAAATGTTCAGAGAGGAGAATCGCATGGCAGAGCCACAATTCATAAATGGAAGCCAGATCATGCAACTTACATATCTGTCCATAGCAGCTTTATGCTCCTTCTCTAGCTTTGCGAGAGCCGCCTTGTAGGCTTCTGCATCAGGAGCAGTAGGCTTGCCGGATTTCTCCTTTTTCTCGGTATTGCCAGCGTCGAACATGGCCGCTCCAGAAGGTGTTGCGACGTCAGCCATTGTTGCGATTGCTCGTTTGTCGCAAGAAACACAGAATGAGATGTAGAAGAAGCAAACGAGGAAATGAACTAGTCAATGGCGAGGGGATGCACTTGGACCCTTGGAAGTCAGGCGGGTGGTGCAATGGTCAAATATGCGAGAGTCTAGAAGTCAGTTCGGTCCCAAGCAAGAACACCTGGACTGAAGATGTACAATTCCAAAAAGTTTGGTGGCCCCTGGTCGAGTACGGTCGCCGATCTTCTAAAGTTCGAGCCATTAGCGCAGTTGGCGCACAGACGTTAGGAACTTTTTGCGCGTCGTCAAGAACATCGAACAACCTTTGTTCGCCAACCGAAAACGATCGCACTCATTCCAACCTCGCCCTCCGTTGATACAATCTCTGTCGACAGGATTCAGTTTGGTCGCGATCCCTAAATCCAGCAAAATGTCCAGCGAGCAGGACCAGATAAACAAGCAGAGGGAAGCTGGTGATAGAGATAACGCACGACTCTGGCGCGCATGGCGGACCATTCATGAGATGGTTCAAGACCGAGGGTATATTCTAGCTGAAGAGGAGGTGAAGATCAGTCTGAGCGATTTCGTTAAAGCTCACAGAGATGGATCTGGCATGGTTAGGTAGGTTTGTCGCAAATCCGAGCTCCCAAGGGCTGAGGGACTGCGTTTACTGACGAAGAATGCGTCCACAGCAAAGCTAGTATGAAGTTCTCTGCTCATCCAAGTGATGCCATGATGCAACGATACTCAAACCCTGCAACCGAATCGAATCCAAATCCACCTCCACCTGATGTCGGGACGATCTGGGTCGAGTTTCTAGAGGGCGATAACGTCGGAATCAAACACATGCGCACATTCGCACAGTATCTATCCGCTCACAATTTCCACACCGGCATTCTAATCACAAGCGTCAATATTACTCCTTCTGCGCTTAAAATTATCCCTGCGGTGGCATCCGAAACGAGAATTGAGACGTTCAACGAGCAGGATCTACTAGTCAACATCACCCATCACGAATTGGTCCCAAAACATGTTCTTCTGAGTAAAGAGGAGAAGTCCGCGCTCCTGGCCAGATACCGTTTGAAGGATACCCAACTTCCTCGAATTCAAATGACTGATCCGGTTGCACGATACTTGGGATTGAGAAGAGGTCAGGTCGTTAAGATTATTCGCAAATCCGAAACCGCGGGACGTTATGCGAGTTACCGGCTTTGCGTTTAAGCTATTGATCAATTTGGCTACATGTGCAAGTAAAAAAGGAGTTTTGGGGGCGTTTGGGTCACAAAAGCATGTGAAGAAGGCGTTACGGAAGAGGATAAATCCTTTGCAAGTGCTTGTACGCATAGCACAGAGTCCATCTAGGTGGAAGAATCTGAATCGATATAATCCTAACACGAGTTATCTGATCTTTTGTCCTACCCGCAGAGCCTCATTCGTATCCCGGCAGAGTTTGTTCATCCTTGGAGTCTTGGCAATTGCTTTTCTGGTTCATTTGTAAAGCGCCGTGGTCAAACAGCCGATTACGAACCTCAATTCTAGGCTAGTATTCTAGCTGTAGGCAATTCGTCCAATGCTCCTGAATAATCCACATTTAATTTTACGAGATAAGCTTCTGCCATCTGCTTTGTTGTTTTAGTCTGAATTTTTTGTATTGCGCCGACATGCCTCGGCATGTTGACAATTTCGATGGGGCTAAGCTTTGCCCGAGGCGTGCCCTTACTCAGATCAAGTGGCAGAACGGGATCTTTGCGCCGCTAAGTCGGAACGCCTGGATGATAATTTTTAGCTTCAACAATATTGCATCATGACGCACCTCCGGAGCAATGTCCTATATACCTCTGTGGATGTCCTTTTTGTTTCCTTTTCGTGTTTGATTTTCGAATTTGTTTACTTAATTGTTTCTTACTAGGGGTAGTACCCCGTTAATACCCGCTGTCATAGCTATTCATTTCTTAGTTCTTTTTCATTAGATACATTCAGCATCATGTTTGATCTATACCCTCATCCGTCGCGACCTGTGACCAGGACAAAATCAAATCAACCGTTTTTATTAGGCAAAGGAAGAGGTCTCCCTCCTGCGCTCGCAGCGAGAAAAGAAGAATATCTAGTCGAGCTCACAGGAGATGAAGATCCAGCGAACGCAAAGTCATGGGCCCTCCGCCGGAAACTTATCAACGCGGCTGTTCTTGGTTTTGATACACTGGTAGCTTCATGGGGATCTTCAGTATATTCCGCTGCTGTCCAGCCTGTTGCTATGGAATTTGGAGTTGGAGAAGTGGTGTCATTGTTGGGGTTGACACTTTATATCTGCGGATTCGCGACTGGACCACTAGCTTTTGCGCCACTTTCCGAGTTATATGGAAGAAAGATACCAATCACATTCGCCGCTTTCGTATTTACCTGTTTCATGTTCGCCGCGGCAACAGCGAAGGATTTCCAGACGTTGATGTTATGCCGTTTCTTCGCTGGTGTGTTCGCTTCATGCCCCTTGGCAGTCGTTGGGGGCGCCTTTGCAGATATGTTTGGCAACGAAACTAGAGGTATCGCAATTGCAGCTTTCTCTGGTTTAGTCTTCATCGGTCCATTCATCTCGCCTATCGTCGCCGCGTTCATTACGGACAGTTATTTGGGTTGGAGGTGGACCGAATATATCACCGGTATCATGGGAGCACTCGCTTGCATCCTCGACCTATTCTTCCTCGAAGAAACATATCTCAAGACGATTTTGAGGAAACGCGCAGGCCATATTAGAACAGAGACGCAGAATTTCGCTATTCATCATGTCTCGGAGGAGGAGGCAATCGATTTCAAGGATCTCCTACACCGACACCTACTCGTTCCGCTTAAGCTACTCTTCAGAGAGCCGATTATCTTCTTGATTACTATATATACTGCTTTTATTTACGGTATATTGTATCTCTTTCTAGAGGCCTACCCCATTGGTGAGTTTTGAAAAAAAGGTCAAATATTCTATATTTCTGTGCTAACCGAGATGACTAGTCTTCGCGGAATATCGCGGCATCAAACCCACACTCGCGACACTACCTTACATCGGACTCATTCTCGGTGTTCTAATCGGCGTGGGAATCGTCATTGCATTCGAGCCTCGTTACAACAGAAAGTTGAAGGAAAACCACGGCATTCCGGTTCCAGAACAGAGACTTCTTCCAATGATGGTTGGAGCCGTTTTGTTCCCAATCGGTCTTTTCTGGTTTGCTTGGACAGGAAACTACCCCGAAATTCACTGGATTGTGCCTACGCTGTCTGGTCTCTTGACTGGTGCCGGAATCATGCTCATCTTCTTGCAAGCTCTCAATTACCTCATTGATGCTTATCTTATGGTGGCTGCGTCTGCAATTGCTGCTAACACATTCTTGCGGTCTTTCTTTGGTGCTGGATTTCGTAAGTGTTTCTATCATCTTTATACAAACATTCCTTACTGACCATCATCCAGCACTTTTCGCAACACAAATGTTCCACCGCCTAGGCGTCGACTGGGCCGGTTCACTCCTCGGCTTCCTAGCCGTAGCTTTCTTACCAATACCATTCCTATTCTACAAGTACGGTGAGAAATTAAGAAAGAAGAGTTCTTACGCTCCAACGGATTTCGGCAAACAGCAAGCACCTGTCGATGAAGAGAGCACGGACGCGAATAATGATGCGGAGTTTGATGATGATGATCATACGAGAAGAAATACTGAGGTTGAGGGAGAGCATGAGAAGATTGAGCCTGCTTCCACATAAGCGTGGGTTGAGAGGTGATGTCTAAATGATTCGTGTCAGAGCGTGGGTGCTGAGCGATGTTTGAATAGGGGTTAGTTTTGATGCATTTTATTTTTGCATAGCAATGGAGTTTATGGAAGCTTATAGAAGTAGACTTTTTAATATTGTATATAATAATGATAAATCATCTCGTTATCATCATATATGGATGCGAGTTGACATAACATGTGTAAGTATTCGTTTTAATCGCTTTCAATATCATGACGGGGACTTTGAGGTTTCTTGATCGTGCTGACAGAGTTTCATTGATAACTTAAAGTCGAGAATATGCCATTACATCTAGCGTTAAATACAACACCCGATATCAGGTCATTATCCACCGAGTCGACAATGTGTTTGGGCGGTTAAGATCAAAATCTAAGCCATCCTCGGGAATAAGCTGACTGCTATTACAAGTTGCTAGGCTGCTAGACGCGGCAATAATTGATCAACCCCACCCCACGCTAGTAACCCCGCATTCTCATCCTCTACGACGACGACCCAATATAACCATATCTATTTTGAAAAGAAAAAGAATTTAATGATATGAGTTGACTATGTCTTAAACGTGTTCGCCAGCTTCTTAGTCCTCTTACTACAAACTCAAAATCTCCTGTAATCATTAACTCGCTTAACCTTCATCATGCCGTTCAAAAGCACCCAACCAGACATTAACCGTAAATCCTCACTCATCCTCATCTCATATCTCAAACTAACTCCCTCCAGTCCCCAAAACCACAACAATATGGACCTGGCTCTTCAACTCCCCCTCCTCCCCCCTCAACACCACCAATCCCACCAACCTAGCAGGCTACACCAACGTCCACACCACCGAACGAATCTCCTACCAGGACGTCAAAACTCACACAACACACCTTTCCACCGCCCTCGTCAAAAACTTCGACCTCCGTAAAGGCGACACCGTAGCTCTCTTCTCCCCAAACACAATATGGTATCCGGTCGCTATGCTCGCCGTGACCCGCGTTGCGGGCATCATAAGCGGTGCTTCCCCGGCTTATAATGTTGAGGAAATGACTTACGCTTTGAAAACTGCAAAGGCGAAGTTCTTGATGACTGTGCCTGGGAGTTTGGATGTTGCGTTGGCGGCGGCGGAACGGGCGGGGATTAAGAGGGATAGGGTGTTTTTGCTTGAGGGTGAGAAGGATGGGTTTGTAAATATGAGGGGGCTGCTGGAAATGGGACGGAGGTATGGAGAGGAGGGGCAAGTGGAGGCGTATGAGTTGTGTGAGGGGGAGCGGAATAAGGATTTATGTGCGTTCCTGAGTTTCAGCAGTGGGACTACTGGGTTACCTAAAGCTGTGAGCTTATTCCACCTCATCCATAAAGTTAACATCATAAAGAAACTAACGAGATATGCAGGTAATGATATCCCACCAAAATGTAATAGCACAATGTCTTCAAATCCAACAAATCACGCCCTCAACCCACAAAAAAGTCCTCGCCGTCCTCCCCTCCTTCCACATCACCGGCCTCGTCCACGCCCTCCACCTCCCCATCCTCCTCAACGCAGAAGTCTACATGCTCTCCTCTTTCACCATGAAATCCATGCTCGACACCGTAGTTCAGTATCAGATCGGCGAACTCCTGCTCGTACCGCCGATTTTGATACGTATGGTTCGCGATCCGATCGTGCAGGGATATGATTTGCGTTGTGTGAAAAGGTTTAGCTCGGGTGCTGCGCCGTTGAGTGAAGAGATTTTGGGATTGTTGGAGAAGAGGTTTCCGTGGACGGGGTTTAAACAGGGATATGGGATGACGGAATCGTGTTCGTGTATTACGGCGCATGAGCCGGAGAGGTATGCGTATAAATATGCGCATAAGGTTGGAAGTATTTGCGCGAGCACCGAAGTGAAAATTGTGGATGAGGATGGAAAGGAGTTGGGGGTTGGAGAGCCCGGGGAGTTATTAGCGAGAGGTCCGCAGGTTGTGATGGGGTATTTGGGGAATGAAGAGGCGACGAGACGGACGTTTGATAGCGAGGGGTTTTTGCATACGGGTGACCAGGCAGTGGTTGATGGGGAGGGTATGGTTACGATTACGGATCGGATTAAGGAGATGATTAAGGTTAAGGGGATTGGAGTTGCGCCGGCGGAATTGGAGGATCTGTTGCTGGGTCATGAGGATGTGGAGGATGTTGCGGTGTTGGGGGTTGAGGATGAGTATGCGGGGGAGAAACCAAAAGCGTTCGTTGTTAAGAAGAAGGGGAAGGGGGATGATGGGGTGGTTGGGAGGGATATTTTGAGGTATGTGAGGGAGAAGAAGGTTAGGCATAAGTGGTTGGTGGAGGTGGAGTTTTGTGAGGAGATTCCGAAGAGTGCTAGTGGGAAGATTTTGAGGCGGTTGTTGAGGGATAAGGCGAGGAACGGAGAGAGAAGTGGATTGGTTGTTAGAGATGACGAGAGTGTTAGGGCAAAACTGTAAACTACCAAAAATGCAGACGAGCTGTAGACTATTGGTTGCTGTATAACATGACGAGAACATTTTAAAGAATGTGCTTATCCCACTAACATTCTACCCAGATGGATAGCAGGAAAACTAAACCTATGGGGAGAAGCTCTTCCAGAATAGGTTTCCGCGAACAAGAGAAGTATAGTCTATTTCTCCAAAAGTTGAGTCTCAATACACCATCACATATCGAATTTAAATAAGACTTGTACAAGGAAATAAACGAGCTTTCTGGACAGAAGTAAGTAATGTCTTTAAAACCACGGGCGATTCTAGTCTCAGCAATACATAAGAGTAAACTTCGTACGCCCAAGAGCTGTAATCTTTCAAGTTACATGTTTCCCCTATTAACCTGAACAAATTGTATCTACAGAGCCCAAAACCAATTACATCCTTTCCATACCCACGTAATTACTTCCCTAACCTCCCATCCACACCCTAGACACAACAACATAAAAGCACCCAAGCTTCTACCTGTGCCATCTAAGTAATCGTACCGCAGGGTAGGTAACGTATCCAGTGTTCTCCACGCAAGAAACTACTCTCAGGAAAAGTAATGACTTACTGCCGTCTATCGGAAATTGAAATTTAAGTTTATATATATTTAACTCCTAAGGGAAAAACGCCGGAAGTCTTGCCGAAATATTAAATTCGGTAGTGAAACATAAATCGGTGATAACCACCCACTTCTCATTTCCTTATCTCCTCCTCCAGAGCCTCCTCACCCACCACAAATACCGTATCTACAATCCTTCACACATCGCCACCCGTTCTTTGTAATCAACACACCAGATACAGCATAGGCCACTTTTTTGGTCTTCGCATCATTGTCGTTCTCGCACTTTCCTTTTTACCGGGACTTTAGCTGCCTGCCTAGTGCCTTTTAACCTTGATCTTATCAATATTTGCAGAAATCGAATTCAGGGTTTCGCGCAGATTTTTGGACAAGGAACGGCTGAAGCCGCCGAACTCTGGAAAAGTTCTAAATTGCGAGTATTATCGTCCACAATTCTTGGCCGTGATAATTTGGGCAATAGAGTTGGATTGAGAATAGATCTGTGGTGACGCTCCAGGTTCCGGTGATAGGAAACAGATGAAAACTTCACAGGGGATGGTAGAGGATACTTTATTCAGAGATGGCTATACCGTAGTGAAGTGCGCACAGAGGGAGATGAAGCGACTTTTGATTTATACATTTTCTAAATTGCCAAACACAAAACGCCAATACAGCCAGATAAGTAGCAACCATTTTCCAAAAACAACATCAAAGTCATCACGCCGGTGCACCCAACTGTCCCTCAATCTCATGACCCGAGGTATCCTCACCCTTATCAATCCTCTCAGCCTTGACATCAAGTTCATTCCCCGTCTTCGGCGCGGCTACAATGGTATCATACGGCCCTGGCTTCACGACGGCCTCTGCAGCTTGCTCACTAGCATCGTCACCTACAGGAGCAGCAGCAGCGATAGATGGATTGACATCGACATGGACCTCGCCGTCCTCGATCTTGAAGCCTGGTGCTGGCTGTTTACCTTGCTTCGAGGTGTTGGAGTTGTTGACGAGTGGCGTGGTGTCGTTGAAGATTCGCAAAAGCATAGCGGAGCGATCTTCTTTGGCCAACATCAGATTGAGAGAGTGTAAGCTTCGCCAGAGTGGCAGAACCATGCGCTCAGAGAAGCCATCTGGATCGTCACTTGGTTCAATGCGGAGAACGCAGCAACCCATACCAATATTGTTGACATGTTCGCCGATTTCACCCAAATTCTTCCAGCCCCCATCTGCGACTTTGGGGAACATCTCAATCAGAAGCTTTTTGAGAGTTGACTTTTTGTAAAGACGAACGACACGCTCTTCTCCGACATATCCCTCCAAAATAGGCATTCCTTCGGATTGGATGCGCCACTTGCACACGCCATCACCTTGAACATCTTGCTTCATAAACATACGGACACCTCCGTGAATAAACTTAATACCTTTTCCTTCATTCTCTGTGAGGATGTCGCGAATGAGAGCTGAGGTATAGTAGATCGTTTTCGCCGGCTCACCAGACGCATTACGGACCATGAAACGGTCGCGGGGAAATCTGGGCGAAAGATGGTAAAATTCCTCGATAGATTTAACTTCAGGATGTTCTCCAGAGATGTACTTGAACGGTTCCTCAAACTGTTGAGCATGGTCCTTGTTTCTCCGAGCTTGAGGAGCTACTATACCATCGCGCATATCGCCAGGTCTGATGGTAGCATCCAAGTTCGCGCCGGGCGGTGGTGGATAATGCACTTGTCTATCTTCGAGACCAGGTTCTGCTGCTTCATCTCCTTCTTGTCTAGACTTGAGCTTTTTGGTAGACATAACTCCATCAATTTCCACTTCGTCATCAGCGGATCGTTTGTTGGAATTAACTGTCGCGCTTGTTTCTGGATTCTCCTGATTTTGTCTAGCCACAGGGGCAACCTCGTCTGGAGCAGTGAAAACCCCATCCAGCGCATCTGCAGCCTCAATCTTGGGCGCTACACTTTCACCTTCTTTGGGAGGAGGCATTGACTCAATCTCATCCACGATTGCACTAATTGGAGGTTTCGGCTCCCCCTTCTTCTGCTCTGATTCTGGCTTCGCCTTGAACTCTGTTCTTTTCTCTAGAATAGTGATGAAGAAGCCTCCAGTATCCTGGGAGTGTGCATAAACACGCATACATCTATCAAACGGAATAGCGAATTCCGGTGAGCTGACCATAGGCGTGAACATTCCTGGTGACAGCTTCTCGGTTGCTGCAGTGGCACCGTTCTTAGCATTATACTCTTCCACCTCTTCAAATGACGACCAGACCTTGCCAGCCTTATCCATAACCTTCCAGTGTTTCAAGCCTGTGTACCGTTTCAAAAGTGGTAGCTGATCTGAAGTAGGGACCACGTGGACCTTTTCAAGCCCTCCACATCTTTCAATCGCGGAAGCTACAACCGCCTCGTTTTCGACAGGATTCATACTGCATGTCGAGTAGACAACGCGACCGCCAGCCTTCAACATCTGTAGGGATCTGACCAAAATTCGCACCTGTGTCTGGTGGAGACCAATGGCATTTCCAGGAGTCCAGTCTTTCCATAAATTGACATTCTTCCGCATGGTGCCGTCACCTGAACAAGGAACATCAGCTAAGATCCTGTCGAACTTCAGATATCGGTTGAATGCCGGGTTTTCGGGGGTTGCTGGAAGTTTGATCGATGGATACATAGTGGCATCGTGGTTCGTAACGATGAGATTGGGGGAAGATAGTCGCTTCAGTTGATGGATCAACATATGGCTTCGCTTGTAATCGGAGTCATTGGCTATCAATAGTCCAGTGGCTCTGCCGTTATCCGTAGGGTCAAGTTCAAAAGCCTCATCATCTTCTGCTGAGCTTGTCGGGCCAGGACTTGTCTTCCTTCCATCGGTCTCAGCATAGTCGCGAAGAGATTTATGAACACGAGCTTCTTCGCCTCTGTGCACCATCTCGAGTAATTGTGCGGCTTTACTTCCAGGAGCAGCGCACATATCCAACACTGTCATACCAGGTTTGAGATCCATTACCAATGGTGGTATCATACTGACGACCTCCTGTCTGCTGATATTTCCAACACTTGTCTCCGAAACCAAGAACTTTTGAAAAGCAGCAAATGGCGCAAACTTTCGAACAACATTTTTCGGGGTCGTCATCCACCAAGCGAGTTCGTCGGGGTACCATTCAACTGGAACAGGAGGGTCGACCTTTTGGCCATCCCAGTGGCTGATTTTCGAGATTTCCGGAACGTAACGCTCTTTCAATTTCTTCTGAACCGTAAGCGCATGACTATTATTCCGTCAGTTTTTGTTCGTAAGACCTGGATGATGCGATATACGAGCCATACTCTCTCTGATCTCAATTTCACAATGGCGACCACTCCCTCGGCGATGTTTGGACAATGATGGGCAATTGGACTTCCAGTAACGAATGAAGCCATTCGATAATCATTGTCTCTGAACAGCAGAGTGAATGGACGCCAGTATTTCTGAGCATCCGAGACAATATAAGACTTGACAACCGATCATTCTAGGGGAAAGACTTTGCGATAGGGAATCGGTGCGGTGAAGCATACCCTTTGGATCCAGTAAATCGAAAGCTGTTTGGCAATTCTCTTTTATAAGCCGCCCAGAACTCTTCCCGTTCTTTCTCTGGTATTCCGAGGACTTCGTCATAGTAGCCTTGGAGCTTTGGGTTGTTTTTCTCGACCTTGTCGAAACTGACTCGATTGTCTTCACCACCACGACGATCTCCCCCGCGGTTACCTCCCCGGCCACGACCTCTACCACCCTGGAATTGTTAGATACCAGCATGCATATTGAAACTTTCTGATACTTACTCGTTTACCTCCGCGTGCCATATTTGAGTTTAAAGGGTTGTGGTTGTGACAATTTCGACTTTGCGACAATGTCGTCAGTTATCTTGGATTTGCTAACAGAAAAATCTCCAGGACGAAGCTGAAGTGGGGCAGGTTCGGCCAAGGATAATCCTTTTTCCTGTTGTGCTACGAAGAGGTCCGTGCTTGTCTCCGGATGCCCAGCGACGCATCGACGGCATCCAAGCAAGCTCCAAAGGTTTATTCATGGCACACGCCGGGTTTACTTCCAATTGCCAATTAAGATTTGGAATTTTAATTTTGTTACGAGATTTTCTACGCATTCCAGCATTGCTTACGGGAGTTGGAGAAAATAGGAAAACCGTTGACAGAATTCTTGTTGATCAAGCAGCAATGATTGCTCCCTGGCTCACAATTTTCATTCCATCAGTATTCCATGAAGTTTACCAGACTTCTCTGAACATGTACGCATCCCATATGATTACCAAGAGTTCAACGGCGGAAAACCACGAGGCTAGATGGATATAAACAAACCAGAGATAATTTGGTAATAGAGCCGATGAAGCATTTGTAGCTCGACGAAGAGCTTCATTAGAAGTGTTTCCAGGTCTTTGAATCCATGACACTTAACCACACGGCTATTTACCATTTGTAATCTACACCACTCTCATGCTCCATCAAGTCAAACTGAGGCTTCGCACTAAACCATCCAGCCATTTCGGAACCCACCGTCTCGTATGTATACTGAGCATCCTTTTCATCAATCTTGACCGTTTCTCCACCTCGTCCTCCAGCTGCAGCATCGGCGAGTAATTGGGCATGGCAACACTTCTCTAGACTCATGAACCAGAAGACAGCACTTTCAATTGTCTTTCCACAAGTCAAAAGTCCGTGGTTCTGGAGGAGAGCAGCTTTTCTCGGCCCCAATGCTTTTGCAATTGCAATACCTTCATCTGCTGCAAGTACAATGCCTCGGAAGGAGGAGTATAGAGCGATATCGTTGTGAAAAGCGCAGGAGTCTTGGGTGATGGTGTCGATTGTTCGTCCTAGCGTGCAGAAAGCACGGCCGTAAATCGAGTGCGAGTGTGCCACGCAGTTTACGTCTGGTCGAGCTTCGTGTACGGCGTGATGGATCATATATGCTTGATTTGAGTTAGCGTCAATATTCCCAACACTGATTCCTCGATGGCAGAATGGTGAAGTTCATTGCTGCAACCTCCGAACAAATTTGTCTGTGAGGTCGAATGTGAATTCTCGCTCCTCTAGGGCTTGCCCGACCTACCAGCAGTATTCAACCGTCGACAAGCTCCTCCATCAACAACTTTGCCCTCCGCGTTGACTCGAATAAGATCAGAAGCTTTAAGAAGTGGCCAAGCTAGGCCAAAAGGGTTCACCCAGAAGCTGGTCGGTTCAACTGGATCCTGTTATTGACATCAGCAGATATTCTTGATCTTGGGTCCCAGCTACAATTGTATCCCACCCGCGTCCTCTTACACAGCCTCTCGAATACGGTATCTAAAAAGGAGATCATCAACCTACCCTCAGAGTAATATGCCCCGCAACACCCTCGTCAAAGCCAAACTTTGCAAAGATTCTAAAAGCCAACGCTAATCTTCCCTTCTGGTATTCTCTCTCCTTGTAAGGATCCTCATACATCGGGCCATCCATCGATGGGATCGATGCTTTGTTCGCAGCAGCTTGCTCTTCGGTAAGACCTGGTTCTAGAGGCTGTTTCGCTGGCTTATCGTTTTTGCTGGTTTCTACCCCTGCTCCGCTGTCTACTACATCGTACGTGGCGGATGGTGGTGCCATTCTTTTTTAGCTATGGATTGCTTGTCGTCCGAACAAGTTGGAGACTTTGTGTATGTAGTGGGAAATGACAGGAAGGGAGGTATAGAAGAGGTGATGGCTGGAATTGATTCAGTGTAAAGTAAGAAGTTGAGGGGAAGTGCGTTCCAGCTGAGGCGTACATAAACGTTACTTGCCAGCGCTAGGATGGGGGTGGATGGTCTATCACATCACTAACAAGTGCCGAAGGCAGCGGGAATCCTTCAACACCCACCACGTACTGAAGAATACCAACCTTTTGTTAGACTTAACGTATTGACTAAGTGCTTGCAATTGTGTGGCCAGATTGGTTGGGTCGGGGTATGTCCCCAATGATTGTTTGGCAAAAAGTGTGGGGTGTCGAAGGATTACAGGTACGGTTCGAGGGTTAATGCGGGGAAAAGCCTCGGCTCGGCCTTTGTGCTCCGATCCGACGCCGCTCGGGATCTCAGGCTGGCCCGATCACGGAAAATTCCCAGTCTTTCCCGTTCTCCAAGGGTCAAACGAGTACGAGCAAGCGCCCGACCAGCCAACCATGTGCGAATCTGTGGTGCCACAAAGGCGACAGGATTTCACCAGCAACGATCAATTGTATTATGATTATCTCACTCAGTTCCATATTCTACGACAAAGTGTATCATTCACTCAGCATATTCTACTCCCGGTATTATCAACTGTTGTCGCGAACCCAAGCAGGACATGTTTTCTCTACCTGCAGTTCAGGAGTTCTCCACATTGACGCTTCTGTCTGCCGGAGCATCTGTCCTCCTTGGCTTATTATACTTAACTCTATTTCCTGGAAAATATCAATTTCCTCCAGGGGCCCCAAAACTTGTTTCAGGACAATATCCTATAATTGGTGCTTCTGGATTTTTCACAGCTCGCTGGGACTTTTTCCGAAATGCCATTGCCCAAAGTCCAACGGGGAATTTCTCATTCTTCCTCGGAAAGTATCCTGTGGTAGGTTTGAGTGGAGAAATTGGCAGACGGGTATTCTTCGACAGCCGAGAGTTGGGATTCGCAGAAGGGTATATGTTTATATCCTTTTCTGAGCTCGGTTTATAGAACTAACCCTGATGAAGGTACGCGGTGCTATTTGGGCAGTCACCAAACAGCTTGCACGATAATCAGGATTTTGAAAAGAGCAAAGAGCTCACTGGTCCAGGTGGCTTCAGCAGTAGGACTTATACACGGATGCTCAAAGCGGAGAATTTTGTTAAAAGTATGAAATCCGAGAGTGTGTCGGAACAATCAGCACGTTATTCTAACCATCATCAGGCTTGCCTCAACTCAGAAAGGATGTTCAAGGAAGCATGAATAGGTTAGCCAACGATCCTTCGGGAATCACAGATCCATTTGAAAGCATATATCGCATCGTTTATCAGCTTACGATACGGACCGTGGGATGTGATGACATTGCTGAGAACCCAGAGTTACTGGAAAAGACTCTACAACTTTTCGAGACTGTCGAAGCCAGTGCTACTGCAACAACGATTTTATTTCCAAAGTTTCCATCAATAGGTATCATCAAAAGAACTATCGCGGGAGGGCGGCTTTATATGATTATCATGAAGATTGTTAATGAAAGGAGAAAAACAGGGAAAAGACGTGATGATCCTCTTCAGATGTTGATTGATGATGATGTCGAGGTAGAACAGATTGTGACTGTAAGTAACAGCAATCCTGTTTGTGTCTTCGTAATGACGAGTGTCAACTTACACTCGTTATCTAGCATATTATTGGTTCTCTTTTTGCGGGCTTATTGAACAGTGGCATTAACTCTGCATGGGCGCTTGCTTACTTAGCCACCAACCCTGAATGGATGGGCCGAGTTCGAGACGAAATTAATTTTGTCGCACAAAAGTACACCTCCAATCCTGATGCTCCTCTTGTTGAGCAACTTTCAGAGATTCCAAGTGATGCCTGGGAATCGGAGTTTCCCATGATGCATCTTTGTCTCAGAGACAGCATCAGACTTCAGCTTCTAGGTACTGCATTTCGCAGAAACATCAGTGGTCGAGATGTTCCCGTTGGGGACCACGAGGTCATTCCTCCAGGAGCTTTTGTATGTTTTCATGTCGGAGACATTCATTTAAATCCGGACATCTACCCAGAACCCACAAAATGGGACCCTTCAAGATATTTGCCAGATCGTGCAGAGGATAAAAAGGTGCATTATGGTTGGATGGGTTGGGGGTTGGGACGACACCCATGTCGTAAGTCTCCTTGTTCCCTCCATCAACGTGTCCACCAATTTTACTAATTACCTTGGAACAGTTGGAATGAGGGTAAGTGTATTTCATTGAAATCTGGGAGCAAGTTACTGACTTGAATAGTTTGCCAAATTGGAACAGAATATGATCACGGCCTACTTCATCGCTACCTTCGACTACGAATTGACTGATAAAGATGGACAAAAAGTTCATGACACTCCGCCAGTAAACTTTAATAGTCACACTGCGGAAAAGCCACATCAGAGAGTGTATTTGAAATATAAGAAGCGGTAGGACCACTCTGCATGTTTTTACTCAGGGGTCTTTCCTTTTAAGCTGGATGACAAAAATTTTCGACTTATACAATTACACCAGATTGGATACTCTATACTTGAACATCGCCTGTTTGAAATTTGACATTTGGCTACAAATGGATTTTTAACAACAACCAGATTATTTTGTTGAACACTAACTTTAGGTGTTTTCTTCAGGGACGTATCAATTTCCTTTCTCGCTTACGCACATTTATTCTAGACTGATATGTAATGTATCTCTACTTACCTACACCCTTGCCATTCATACCACTTTAAGTGTCTCATTTACTCTCATAAGAAGAAATAACTACAATCTTTCCGATATTAATCATCTCATAGTTACTTCTCAGGGCACTTGATCATCTTATTTCTCCATATCTAGATCAAACCGAACATCCAAACTGGTCTCGTGACCCAAAAAAACAGATTCACCGAACCACCCTAGCTTGACAGCAAAGATAAGTATTCACCAAAAATACTGAATTTCACCTGAAATAGCAGTTCAAATGACTCATTGCCGGAACAATACTAGCCACCTCACTTCCGATCCGGCACTAGTTCGATCTTCTGCCTTATTGCAAATTCTCGACCTCGCTCTTTCACAACTCCAGACACCGACTCTTTGAGCATCGCTGCAAACGCAAACGCAAACTTTCTACGAGATTTATTGTTCTAAGCTACTCTTTCTGAGACCACTTCAATCCTACCTACTTCTTTGACGGGTGATTACCAGATAATCGTTCCAAAGCCATGGCCTCCCCTTTGGCTTTTAGCGAGGCAGTTATTTCTGCACCCACTGTCCTACCATGTTCCGGGCCCAGTGATAACAACTTCCCCAAAATCAACGGCATTACTGAAATATCTCTTGGAGATTTTGCTGGCGGCGGATATTGCTGCTACCTCGATGGGAATAGACCGCTAGATTGGCTGGAGGCTCAGAAACATGTGCAGATAAATCACCCTGAACGATTTATGATGATGCAGCAAAAGCGCACAGAGGAAAATAGGACCCCTCCTATCTGTAAGAAATCCCTTTTGGAAATTGCAATGTGCCGCTGATATATAAATAGCTGTGACACGAGAAATCGTCATTGATCCAGTTACCGGCAAACATGAGTTTCGTTATCATTCGGCACTGCTTCAAAGTCCTGTCTTCTATGAGTTCGGTTTCTATAGAAGTATAGCCCATCATCAACTGTGGCCGGGCAAAACTTTGCGACCTAAAAAGAGAAACAGCTCTTCCTTTGTCCTCGAACAGAAAAACGATAGGACAGCTGAAGTTGAGCGTTCCAGTGGTATGAGCCCATTAGATCACGTCAAAGGTACTGTAATCCATCTACGATCTATTGTATCAATAATTTGGCTAAAATTAATCGTGAAAGATTTGAAATATGAGACTCCGAGCGGGGATCTATACGAGGTGCCGGGTATTCTCATCTCGGGTGTCATCGAATATACTCTACCAGTTAGTGGTCACATCGTTTATTGTAATGATAAAGGATTTCTTGGTGGTAAAGAAGCACATCTCCACATAGCATCTGCTCATCCTGAAAAGTGGGCGAGATGCCGGAAGAAGTGCAAAAAAGCGTTTGAGCGAAGACACATTACTAGTGCATGCGAAGGTAAGACTCAATTGGGATGCTATTACACTTACGTTAACTGAAACTAAAAGTCGAAGTCCCGCAACGCTCCAGTGACACAATGGGTACTACTTATTTTAAAGTCAGTGACGGCAAACGATGCAGCAACTCAGAATTTTACGTCTGGGTTGCGCACTGCCAAAGAATAGGAGCTGATTACTGGGAGGAACTTGAGAAACCAGAAAAAGTCGACGAAGTTCCAAAGGACACAGATTCTAGTTCATTGAAAACTGTTGAAAAAGATTCGTCCGCACAACTTCTTCTTTTGGCGCAAGAGGAGAATTTTAGACTTAGACAGGAAAAGGAGAGTGTGGAGGAAAAGCAGAAAAGTCTGTGGGAGGTAGTGAACACCTTAAACTCTGTGGTATCCAATCGGGGCCGCGGAATCGAAACGATGAAGTCAGAAAAAGAAGCTTTGGCTTCTCAGGTCGCTTCGCTTCAAGAAACCGTGAGGTCGTTGACCTTGGCCAACTTAGATCACAATCTCACAGAGTTCGCTGAGTCTCGTCACGCAAGTCGGCCTAGGCTGGAAAGTGACGAACCTGAACTCATCGATCTCAAAACACAACCTCAGGGTTCAGAAGCGCAGATTGAACTTTTCAGAAAGCAAAATTTGCGCATTCAACAGATGGAAGAGCGCACAATGATCGAGGAACAAATTCAAAGAGACAATCGTCGCTTTTTGCTAGCAAAAGTCGAAGTTCTCGAAGCACAGACCAGAGCACTCCGAGAAAAAGATGAGATGACCACTATGCGGCTTGAGACTCAGCAAACTGTCATAGATGTCTTGATTGCTCTCGAGCCGCGCGATGAGCTGTTTTGGTGAGAGGAAAAGAATGATACACAGATACAGCGTTGCAGAAATCACATCAAGGGCCAAGAAATCCAGCGCCTCAAGAGGACAGTGATTGACCAAAGACGCCAACTGCGCGCTCAAGGCCGTGATGAAGCTGAGTCCGATCGACAAACCCCGGAAGCTGTGGTGGAGAATACAGAGGAGCTTCCTGTTTATGGCCCTTTGACTTTATACGAGACCGGCGAAGCATTACTAGCTGAAGTCGAGCAGGACCGAGAGCGGGAAGCTGAGTCCAACATAGCGGCCGAAGCTTCGTTAGCGAGTACGCCCCCGGATGAAGCTTCTGTTGCTGATATGCAAGCAATTACTGATGTTCTGTTCGGAAGTCCATCTCACACTGTTACCGTATGCAATGATCAGTGTTGCGAGTATTGAGGGACCTGCTGCTTTACTGAGCTACGGCTCTACGGTTGCGAGACTTGAACGTCCTCCTGCTGCAGCCGGTCATCAACACACAAGGGAACAAACAGCTGCTGTGAGGTTGTTGGGGTTTCTTGCGAACATCCTGATCGCATTGGTGGTGAGATGGCTAGTGAGAATGAGGAAGCTTTGTTTTGAGAACTGTGTAATTTTGAATCGTGGCTGTTGATGTTGGATGGAATATTGTGGTGGAGGGATTTCAATTATCATAGGTAGTAGTTTATTTGAGAGTTTAAGGATGCAAGTACGACAATTGCGCTACGTAGTAGACAGCTCCTGTTTGCTGAATAAGATCTCCTTTTAATTCTTGTAGAACCCGAATCTGTGGATACCAAGTTCTGGATAGTGTTCACCGAGCATAGATAGACGTAAGGAGAGATTTTCAGATATTATACCATCCGCCAATTCAGGACTTTCTGAACGGCGAAGTTTCGCCGCTCGAGCAATTCCATCGCCGACCTAATAGTACTCAAGGTGTGGGCATCAATAAACCCTACCCAGGTTTTACTTTGCCAGCCCTTCGCCTTGGTTCTGCCCGTTCCTTATATACGTAAGGAGAAGATGAGTATTGAGGCACAAGATTTCTGTTCAGCTAAGTAATAATATCTTTCCGCAAACTGATAATTGCAATTCCTCGGGTCTGGATACCGTTTGTGGGAGGTGGAGCAGGGTAGAAAGAGATGTTTAGATACTCTACATAGATTGATTTTAAGTTCTCCAGACAGCGCAGGGTAGCCCATTGCGGGGAAAAGTAGGTGATGTATTTTTATTTAGGGGAAGTGCTTGATAGAATTAAGATACTCGTATTCGTCCCGTTCTAAGTTCTGATTACTGTTCACGAAGTCAAGATCTATGTTTAGAGAGACCTTTAGGTAATTTGCGGTAATTAAGCTTACAAATTTCCTGATAGAAGTGTCTCACATAGTGAGAAATGGGGTATAAGACATTTTGTATACCGTTTTGAGAGGATGGGGAAGTGTCGTGAGAGAGCTTCAGATGCTTAGTATCGCGGATATTATACAATAACCCTTTAAGCTTTTCTCTAATTAAAACTAGTACATAAAGTGATAGGCTAAGCTCTCTAAAAGCTGCTTTGGAACAGAGAAAAGGGAGTTGCCTAACAGAAAAATCCGTGTTTAATTAATTCTAGATCTTTTTTTTTAATAACACAATTTTGCAAGAGAATTTTAGTCGCTACGGAACACCATAAGGAGAGTTCTTTTGACCGTAGGATGTAATTATGATGAGTAATGCTAATTCTCTCTATTGAGACAAACAAGACAACTTGATAGAACCCAACTCCCTAATACACTATCATGAATGATACAGCAATACGGCGAGAGATTCTCAGATACTAGACTATAGCCAAAGTTGATAAGTCTTCCAGGAGCACACGAGAATTTGACACAGTGCGCCACGGACTTTAGATTTTCAGCTAAGTAAATATACTTGACAGAAGCCAATAACTATAATTCCTTGAAGAGAAATGCTCTTTGCAAATGAAACCACGACATAGTACGAGATTTTGAGATACTATGTAACAACTCAATACTTGTTTCTCCTAACAGCACAGTATAATGAAAAAGGGAGTAAAACGGATGTGGTCTGCTTAGCTAAACGAGAATTCTTGAGAGGAGATCGGTATTCGTATTTCCTTAACTTCTTAGGCTTCTGCTATATAACACTACAATACCGTGAGAGATTTTAGATGCTACGCCCTAACCAAACCCAACATTTCCCCTGTGAGCACAAGGAAACCAATCGCAAAAAGAATAAGCGATATCTGGTAAGCTGAATAAAGAATCTTTAACAGCAACTTGCTATTTGAAATTCCTCAATCCCAAAGATTCCTCACTGCACACCGAAAGACAACCGATAGGTCTTGAGATGCTACACCCTAACCCATTAAACAGTTCCCCCCATAGCACAAGGAATCGAAGTGAAGAGTGAAATTAGGTGAGGATTCTTTGGTTGAATGAGGGTTACTTGGCGGAAATAGGATTTTTGTTTTGAGAAATGATTGAAGGAAATTTGATTAAGAAGAGGAGTGGGTTTGTTTGGTTGAGAGAGTGTTTCTTGTGGATGAAGGCGATTAGAGGAAGTGTGTTGATTGTATAGATGGAGGAAGAAACAATAGTGGTAGTTGGTAGAAGTCCTGTGGTTTTGCAAATCAAAAATGAACATAATATTTGCCGAGAATCATGACCATCGTGGTCAACTATCCACAAGTCATTTCCATTGATATCGACTAACGATACTCCTTAATTTCAAGTAACTACCAAGATAATCTGGAAGTCCGCCTTGGAGCGTGACGAAAAGCAAGCGTTTCTTCGTTTTGCTTGCTAGGATGTCGAACTCCGGCAGATAATTCCGGTATATCAAGAGTAGAATCGTAGGTTTGGGAGATCCGAGACAATATGAGGTTACGGCTAACAATACTTTTGGCATGAACTACTATGATAAAAACGAGTTTGACCGATCAGATTAGTATTGTTTGATTTCAAGTTGCGAGCTTCTACTATTATGCAACAAGTTTGATTGAGCGATGTAAATAGAACTCCCCAGACTCAAGGTGATTTTACTCCGTCCCCTATTCTCGAATGACGAACAAATGAAACACCTCCTGACTGAATTCCAATTCGACAATACCTTAATGACTTGAGTTCACCACAATATCAATCATCCAAATTCAACTCATCCTATTCACCACCACTCTAGCGCGTTTCTTCACAATCCACTCACGCGCACAATACCATCGCCCACAATAGCAAGTTCACCACAATACCAACGCGCTTTCTATACATCTCCCCAAATTTCTCCTCGAGCTTCCAGACCTTTCTTCCCAGACACACATCACACCAAAGCTTCGTTCCCAATCATCCAAACGATCCAATATCAAAATGGCATCAACAACCAACTCACGCCGCGAACCCAACGCAACAGTAGCCGCAACGCGCAAAGCGGAAATAGGCGTCCAAATCGACGACCTCTTGAGCGAAGAGCGTGAGAAAATGGAAACGAGAAAACGTACCTCCCTCTTAACCTCCTCCCCCTTCCCCCTTTCTAACCCTCGCTAGGCGAATTCTCATTCAAGCGCCTCGAGGGCCAACTCGAGCACATGTACACCATCTACGACAAAGTGTGCGACGAGCTGCAAGAGGAACGCTGCGCGACCTCGCAATTGAAGTATGAGATGATGTTGGAAAACATCAACTACGCGAATGAGATGGCGGAGTTGAAGAAATTGAGGGATTTGAAGGTGGATTATGAGATTCTATTGCAGAACCATGAGAGCAGAGAGAAGAAGGTGTTTGCGCTCCAGGAAGAGCTGGGGAAGGAGAGAGAGGAGAGGGTTCAGGAGGAACGACTTACGTCGCGGCTTATTACGCGGAAGGTGGACGAGAAGTGGGATGTTGAGGGGGAGTTGTTTGAAGCGCGGGAGGCGCTGGGGGTTGCGAATGGGAGGATTGAGGAAACGAATGGGGAGGTGGAGGATTTGATGATGGTGGTTCGGAAGCCGGGCTTGAAGGAGATGTTGGCAGGGTTGAGAAAGGAGGTCGTTGCACTTGAGGATGGGGAGGTGGTTGTGGAGAAGGAGGTGGTGAAAAAGGAGGACGCCCCGGAGGCAGTCAACATCTATAAGTGGATTTTGATGATGATCCTGCTTGGGTATATCACCTGGAACTTCTTCACTACACCAAGAGCTATCGTCGCCATGCTCGTCTCGGTCTACTCCGCTTTGTCGAATCTTTTAGCGGCGCCGGCGACTCTACAAGAGCAGATGATGTTGCAACTCGAACAAGGCATCGTACTTACCTTTCTGGCATCGGTGGTATACAGTTACAAAGCTTCTCAGCCGACCGAGAAGGAGAAGGGAGACTCGGGGGGTGATGACCAGATTCCCAACATGGTTGAGAACGATAACGACACAACTTGGAACGCGATCCTCAATAGCAGAGGATGATTCGAGTTCGGATGATATCTGGCGGGTCGTGTCATCTCAATAACGATTTCGACAGTTGGTTGTTTCGAAGGATTCGATTCCAGCAGTCTCTGTTTAGGTTGCATTTGCTCTCGATATCTTTTTGTATTCTCGTGGAGTCACAGTCTCTCCGATCCTGCTGCTGACTGATCCGCGACATCTAGCCTCATTATCCCTCTTACTGAAGTTTTTGCTTTGGCCATTGGAGGTAGAGGAAAGGAAGCGCGTGGAGAAGTCAAGCTGTGGGTGAAGCATGGAGACTTGTGTTCCTCCACAAAAGGTTTATGAGATGAAACTAGCATTGTGCAGAAAACGGCGTTATGTTTAGCCGCAGATTAAAATTTTGTAGACTTCTAGACTGATAGATGAAATGGAGCTTGTTTGTTGATACCCCTTCTGATTGTTTCGCTCCTGCAGCGATATTGTTCGATTCTTAATTAAGCGCCAGAACACGTCTCAAGCCGCGCGCTGCACCTACACAAGAGGAAATCGATTCTTCGATTCTTCGATTCTTTTAATAGCGGTGTTTTCGAAAAACTTACTAAATCGTTTGAGAACTTGCTGTGGAAGTCTCAGCTGTTGTATCATTATTCAGGAAGTATTAGTAGAGTTGGATGGCCCGACCCCAAAAGCTCATCAGTATCGCAAATCTCCACTTTGGCAAAACACGTCGGCATTTGTGTTCGATCCCGAGCATCAAAGCAATTTTGATGTTGCAACAACATCTTGGCAATACACGAGAAGTGAAGGCCGATGCTGGTGTTTTGTAATGGCCAAGACGCAGAAGAGCTTTTGCGTATGCTCGAAGAGCAGAAGAAGCGTATGTCAGACGGGTAAAAGATTTAGTAATAATCCGACCGTCTTGTAACTTTGCTTTCGCTGAGAACGGCACGGTATCTTCATTGCCAATTTTCGAATTTTGAGAACGAATAAGATTTCATGTGCGTTCTTTCCGAGCAATGGAAGCTACGGCTGTTCATGTTGTAGAACATTTGAGTGGATCATCTGAATCTGCGTACATGTCAGTATCTTCAAGTTTTAATCAAGGAAAGCTAATCAAGAACGACATTTCCTCTTCTTGGACAACTAGATGTCAATTCCAGGGCCGCTGTAAAGCACGTTATCTCATCCGCTGCCAGCCCCACCGACGACGGAAATTTAGCATTAATACCACCAATAGGAAACCTGAAATTGACCAAAAAATGGGGTCGCCTGAAGCAGCACCATTTTTTGATAAAGATCGCCAAGACGGTGAAGATATTATAACAACGAGCGATGTTTTACAATGATTCTTTGCCGCTTGTTTGCTTGTTTCTCCTGGCTCATTTATCGCTCCAACCGGACTGTTATACGAATGGGTTGGATTAGTGGGTTTAGATGTTAACAGGTACCCAGCGGAAGAAGTAGTGTCATGATATTGCTGCAGTCACCGTGAAGTGGAAGTTTCTACAAACGTGTGTAAGCAGAATGTCAAAAGGAAATGCCCAGAGAGGCCAATGGAGAAGTCAATGGGCCAGACTTAGGCCCGAAGGCAACGAATTGCAAGTCGAAGGTGCGTAACGCAAGCCGTCTCATGGAATCACAGCTCATCCAATAGACAATCAAAAGTCCAATCAGCAGGTCGGAATACCAGGTACAAGGACCGAAACTGCCACATCGAATTTCCAGTTCGTCAATATCTCGGAGCCAAGTGAAATAGTTGATCCCAAAACCAAGGCATTTGTTCGCAAACATGTGTGGAGGCACCGTAAGAAAGGCGGTAGAGCCGTAACGATAAGACCACTATTGTCGAAAATAGACAAGGGGAATTCGAGTAAGTCCCAAATGACTCCACCGCTGCTGGCGCAGAGTCAAGCTTTACAGCGAAGATTGCTTCCTGCAAGTCCACGGACATTGGTAAGGAATGATTTGGTAGACGCAACAGTGTGAGTATTCTTGCATTAGCTGCCCAGCATAACCATGAACTGATGGGAGGTCTCTCACAGATATCCGGTACCCATGACCGACGAGCTGCGTCAACTTGTATATTTGAGTAAGTTCGACTGCCATTCCGTAAGATGCTCATTTCGTTGACGCACTTTTGATGACAGTGCACAAACAAACGGAAGAAAACGTAACAGCTTTCCGAGATGTGTGGTTTTCTCTGGTCTTATGCGATGAAGGTGCTTTCTTTCAACTCATGAGTACCGTGAGGTTCCACTACGGAAGATTATATGGAAGATCAGATGAGGCGGGCCAGGAAATGGCAGCGGCATATAACATCAAGGCTATCCAGTCAGTCAATTCCAGACTAGTCAATGTTGCTCAGAGTACCACTGAGGAATTGATCGGAGCAGTAATCTGCTTTCTAACGTATAATGTAATGATACTGCCCGTTGTCGAATTGGAAAATCTGACGTAAGCAGCACATAACCCAAAATGTGCCAGTCTACGCAATGCACAAGGCTGGCATAGCGCGAATAATCAGTCTTCGAGGAGGGATCAGCACACTGGAAGCGAATTATAACGTGCGGTTGATGTTGCTTTGGTAAGTAGTTCTGTAGTTTCCCCATTAGTGGCGATTGACAGAAGCAGGGACGACGTGTGCGGCAAATTTGCATTCAACATACCACCATCTTTCGGGCTTCCAATCTCTCTTCTGCCGCCACCACTACACGATCTAGACACCATATCCTACAAGAACCATTCATCGTGCTGGGATGTCTTCGCGCCAGATTTTGATGCTATCGATGTGTTCAGCGACCTTCGCGCGCTGAGCTCCGTAATCGAAAAGACACAGCCAGAAATCTGGCTGGATCCTAACTTCCTCGGCCTGTATGTGAATCCTCTAGCTTTGCGTATACTATCCATTGGCGAAAAGGCAGATCCGACGAGTTTGTTGAGAGCTTGTAAGTTAGCAGCAACACTCCATATTGCAAAAATCCGACAGAGATGTATGGTATATCACATTACAGGTCCACATTTCGAGGAGGAATTGCATCAAATGCTCGAAGATGGGCTCGTAGACTGGGAAAACCGCGTCGAAGTTGAGCTCTGGGTGCTCATGACTTTCGCAGTCATCACAAATGCGCAACGGCGACGAGGTGTTCTGGGTCGAATTATAGAGATAGTTGAGTTGTTGAGGATTCAAAGCTTTCTCTGTCTGATTGAAAATGTTTCGAAGTTCGTTTGGCTGGACAGTGTCGTAGAGACAGAGAATTTGATACTCGAGATAGACCTTCGAAGAATTCAAGAAAGAGAAGGAAGGTGGAAAAGAGTGAGCGAGCGGCAACCAGAATGAAATGGCTCGGAAGCGATACGAACCAGAAAATAGACGAATCAAAGCACCTGGAAACACATCAGCTTTTGACTGTCTAGGGTAATCGAATACCCCAAAACGATCAATTTTCCCGTTAACATGCTTCAAATCAATCCCGTGATAAATGCGTGAGGCGCATGCATTGGATTATGATTTTCCACATGAGGTTAGACTGGGAAGTGAGTGCAGCTCGAGGCTGGTTTTCCACTTATTGACATGCAATTCTGGATCGAAGAAAAAGCTATGCTTCGTCGTTGCTTTCAGATGTTCGCAGGACCGACGTGATGAAGGTTGTCCAAGTATAATCAAACACCAGCATCACGTGATGACGCGATTGACTTCCACTCACGTCGTGAAGAGAGCCACCATTGTCCTGAAGACTTGTTAAATGAAATTGAACTAACAACAAATAATCGCAAGTAGATAATATAAGACGTGATCACGAGATGTCTCTGTCATAAGATAAGTTGTTCGAGATCAAAGTCGGCCCCACCGCTGCCCTTGTCAAAACTTTGGCGCCAGAAGTCGCGTCACCAAATACGGACCGCGACTTACTGCACACTTCCGTTAAAGTACAGAGACCACCCCAGAACAACCAATCTGCAGAAACAACACAAGCCTCCCAATACTTCGAAGTTTCACTTTATGAAATCTGACTAACAAATTCACTTTCAATCTTCTTCTCAACTTTAACATTCTTATGTCAACTCACAACTAGAAACGCGTCTTGTCAACTGCAGTATACCACTGGCGCCGCAGCAGCATCACAATCTCTGGGCCACAATTCAACTGCCTCCTACTATGAGAAACGCGCAGACAAGTAGCCACGATGTACTTACCACGGCCCCTGATTTCGACGCTGTATCATAACCTTCAACAATCCTACCATGGCCTGTCTTCGCGCGTTCAAATACTCGTTGCTCTCGAACCCGACGCATTATGTGGGTGCCGCATACTCGCCCAATTGTTCAGACGGGACTTCATCCAATTCGATATACACCCAATTGCTGGTTATAGTGATCTGCAAAAAGCTGGCACGAAAATGGTACAGCCTATGATGGAGAATAATGGAGGCACTGGTGGAATTGTGGTATGTTTGGGCGTCGGTGGACTTGTTGACCTCGGGGCTTTACTGGGCGTCGAGGGGGAGGATAATGAGACCAGTTATGGGGGCGTGGAGGTGTGGGTAATTGACGCGCGAAGACCATGGAATCTAGGAAATGTGTTCGGCGGACAACCTCAGATAAGCCCCGTCGAAGAAGGATTGGAACCAACAAGCCAACCACGCGTCGAAAACGGAAAGATACAGAGAGGCTATAAGCGGGGTATGGGGGGAATCATTGTGTTCGACGACGGGGACATTGAAGACGACTTAGAAAAGGAACAGGATGCGTACATGGCTTTGCTAGACATGCCGGAAGTCGATGACAATGGGGACAGCGGTGGTAGCGACACTGAGAGCGAAGACGAAGAACAGGAACCACAGTCACGTCCAGGACAGAAAAGAAAGTCTTGGTCAGATCGAGACGACGAAGACGAAAGCGACGAGGATGCTGACCGACCCAGGCAGCGGAGGAAAAGCAATAGGGTACGTTGTAAATTTGTATCCATCGAAGAACACTAGCTTACGAAATTGTAGTCAAGTCCAATTCCTGATTCTCCAACCCGGCCCAAACAGAGAGGGCTCCTTTCTCTGAATGGACCTCCCGAATCGGTAGCGGCCGTTTCTCGATCGGTATCCCCCACACCAGCACAACCACCTAAAGGCCCATCTACTCGAACGTTACGTCGGCGGCTGCTCAAATTAAGGAGAAAGAATGAGTCTGTTTTGCAAGCGTATTACTCGCTTGGTGCGTCGTACTCGGAACCAATATCATGCATGATGTATTCTTTAGCATCGGAGCTCGGTAGAGAAGACAACGACCTTTTATGGATGGCGATTGTCGGTGTGACGTCTATGGAACTGTACGGTCGATCTTCAATAGGAGTTGCGGTTACATCTGGAAAGTCGACGACTGCGGCCTCGGGATGGCTAGGGACAAGAGGTTCGCGGATGAGGCAACTTTTACGAGACGAAGTTCGTCGTCTCAATCCTCCAGAAGTCTCGGACTCCAGCTTTTCCTCGAATCGAAACATGTTGCCTGAGAATAGCGGTATAATCCCTACCACAGCCAGGAGTCCTGATGATAGGAGCATACGCCTTTCCCCCGAGCCAAAATTTCTTCTTATTCGGCACTGGAGTTTATACGACAGCATGTTACATTCTCCTTACTTGTCTGCGAGACTGCATATCTGGTCAGATGGTGGACGAAAACGACTCCACAAATTACTTGCGAAGATGGGTGTGAGCCTTGTACAGTGTAAACAGAGCTACACGCATATGGATATGGAGCTTAAACGTGGATTACGAACGAAGTTGCTCAAATACTCTGAAATGTACGGCTTGGATGACTTGGTGCCTTCCGCGGATACAGATGGACGGGATCGAGGAGGGACTAAAGAGGGTTGGGGCTTTGTGAAAAGCTGGGGATGGCAAGCTACTTTGAGCGCCCAAGATGTTGGGGTGGTCGTAGGAGCGATCCTTGAAGTTGGAAAGCAGGCTGTCAACACTTTGCAGTCTGGAGGCTGGGACAGACCACCAGACGCCAGAGAGACTACTGATGAGGATGGCACGTTAGAAGGCGAAGAGTGGGTAGGGCGATTCTGGGACGCCTATGATGCCCTCGAGAAGTAAGTCATGATATCCATCGTTGATGCAACATTTCTAACAAGATTCTAGAGTTGAGGAGCTGAAGGCAGCGTTACCCACTGCGCAACATCTCCACAGAGCCATCCTGAGAACGGGAACTTCTCTCTTGGAGAAACGACAAATTCGCCATCTGAGAGCATTCAGGATGTGTGTTGTGAAAGATGGACCCGATGTCGCGCTATTTACACATCCCGCGGCACTTACGAAACTTGCACTATGGCTTGGCGAAGCTCTAGCAGAATTAGAGCGAGACAAGAAAGGCAAACTAGGCCACGGCGGGCGAGGTACACCTCTCGTGGTTGCTGGCCTAAATGAGACCAGGGGAGTATATGTCGTCGTGGGCACAGGAGGAGGAGGAGGTGGTGGTATGGGATTTGGCGATAAAACAGCCGCCAAAGAAAAGAAGGAAAAACGGGAAGCTAAGATTCAAGCCCGGGAATTAAAGAGGAAGAACAAGGAAAAGATCCGCGAAGAGAAAAGGGAAGCTCGGAGGCAGATGGCTGGAGACGACGAAGACGAAGAAGACGAAACGGAATCAGAAGGATCGGACTCATCATCCGACGAAGAAGAAGACGAAGAAGAGGACGAGGCATCGCAAGTCAAGGGCTTCGGTCGCAATAAATTCGGGAACGCGTTCCAGGAAGTCGTGGAGGAGACCAACGCCCGCGTACGGATTGACAGTTTCGAACACTGCGTTGTGGAAGTCAAGAAAGAGGATCTCTCCGGTTTTCTCGAGAGCTTGAGCATGAAAGCTGTGGTCGGATGATCGTCCTTCGGCATTTTGTAGATACGCGCATATGGTGTTTGGTTGATTTTTCGGGATGGAAAGCAGGCTTTTTCTTGGGTTTGCATTTTTCTTGTGCATTGCGTTTTGGAGTAGGAGGGGGTTGGCTGGATAGTATACCGTTATGTTGCATTATGGAATGAATCGTTACCTACCTACCTAGGTACTTTGTTATTTTGCTTTTCTCGGCGTCGTGATGAGTGTGTTGATTGCTAGTGTGTTCTTTCCGCCAGTAGTCCTGGCTGCTCCTTCCTTCCCTCAACATCTCCCACGTGCGCCGTCCCAAGGACGTAAAACAATTTCTTGCATTTCTCGAATATCTATTGGACTTCATACCGCACCGTACGAAAACGAGAAGATCTAATCTTATTTCTGCATTTCTAATTCGAGATCGGACTCGTCGCAATCATGAATCCCTACGTAACTCCTTGATTGGATGTATGCAGGTCGCTGCCTGCTGCAACTCGATGCGACCCTGCGCGAGGCTGCAGGTAGGATATACATCCTTCCTAGAATTCATCATTTCTATTTTCCAAATATATCAAGATCAATTAGCCTCAACACCTGAGTCATCTCTTATTAACAGGTTACTTAGGGCTTTGCTGGCAGCCAAGTTGAGCGTCGCGACGATGGCAGACACCATAGGCGCCCAGATTGAGCCTGCCGTGCGCTTCAGCTACAAACCGCTCGAGTCCCCAGACAGTATTCGTTTGCTGCTACTTGAGGCTCCGTCGGACGATCATGCTGAGATTATTACGGGGCATATACAACATACTACTCTTACGCAATGCGAGCGCGACTTGATCGAGCCTTATACGGCGCTTTCGTATGTGTGGGGCGATGCTTCAATTACAAAAGCCGTGCTAGTGGATGGAGCCCCCGTACAGGTCACAGTTAATCTGTTCAACGCTCTTCGAGATATCAGGGACCAAAAAAGGGTAATGAGATTGTGGGCGGACGCTCTTTGCATCAATCAGAGTGATAATGAGGAGAAAGCGTTGCAAGTGGGCTTGATGGGTCGAATCTATTCTGTAGCGGGAAGCACTATCATCTATCTGGGTAGTCCGATATCCAACGACAACATTGACGGCGTGAGCAAAGCAATCGGTCATGACTCCTTGGATAGATCTAAGTGTGATGATATCTTGAGATCGTCATGGTTCCGGAGAGCATGGGTATTTCAAGAAGCGGTTTTGTCTCGCGACCCGAGAATACAATTTGGCAAGTGGAGGTGCAAGTGGGATGATCTCGTTAATTTCGCGTCTCAACAACAAGGGATTGAAAATACTGCTCAAGCAGGGAACAGGGACATACCTCTAATAGCAGACTATGTCGAAGTCCAAGCTTATCAAGACATCACGTCAGCAAAAGCTATCTTGAACCAGATGCACAAAGCAAAAGCTGCGCTTCAAACCCGCCACCGGTTTGGTTACGATGCCACTAATTCTATACTAAGGCTAACCCACGCAAGGAGGGGTCTAGGTGCCACTGACCCTAGGGATTTAATCTTTGCCAACATTGGAGTAGCAAATGATGGTAAACAGATCCCCTTGAAGGTTGATTACACGAGTGACTGCGTCCAAGTTTACCAAGACTTTGCTCGTTATCAGATCATGTATGGAAACGGTTATGAGGTGTTTTCGTGTCTTAGTGGCCGACGCTGTGGTAAATTGGCTGAGAGTCTCCCGAGCTGGGTGGGTTCTTCAAACCTTATAGTCAGACATATGTAGTTTTAATTTTCGTTAAGTGACTTACAGCTCCTAAATAACTCGATATTTTCAAGTACGCAGGGCTAACACATGATTCTTTTAGGTCCCCGACTGGACGGACTCTGCTGGTGGCCAATGGGAAGATTTAACTAGACTATGTAACGCATGGCTTACTCTTGAGAGTCCTACGGGGAACAACCCATCAAGTAATGTGTTCGCCGAAGACGGAATCGAACTTAAAACTAGGTATTATGGACATCCTGACAGGTGTAGATGGCTCCACAATTATTCTCGGCCTGCATGTCGTGGAAAGGCACTAGACAAAGTTGTCCGCAAAAGCGAACCCTTTCATCCAATCCGGGACTGGATAGAAATCGAGCATTACCCCTCTATTGGCCTTCCCTCTTGTTCAGATAATATCGCATGTTATCAGAGGCTTAGAAAACTACATGGCGATATCTTACCAGAAATTATCATCTCACAAGATGGTCGACCGAGTCTTCCGGAAAGAGATCACAGTTATAACAAGGTGATGGCGTGGAGCCAGACCCTTGGCTTCATAAAATTGAACATCACAAAGGGGTTGTCTGAAGAGTATGTGCTTCTTCGCTTAGAGAGCGGTGGTCTCGCCTGGGTACTTGCTAGCGCACAACCTAACGAGGGGGATTTGATTATTGAAATCGAAACACTTGGAATCAAGAAAGGCTCTGTGGTTGATGATGAACTCGAATACTGTGGTGCACGAACAGGGTTCTACTTAATTCGAAAATGTCCAACCCTTCTTGAGGACAGCACATATCACGAATTACACGAAGAGCTTCGGGAGCAATTGGAGATGAAAAAAGAATATTGGGAGGGGAGAACTTTAATAGCCATTTGTGAGAAAGATTACTGTAGTTACAGCACTGATTTGTTGGTGCCTTGTCAGATCCTGATGACAGCTATTCCACACTTCCCAGATAAGCTTATAATATCTCGATCTTCATTGGAACAACAATATTTCCTCTTTCTATAGTATGAGGAACTATTTCAAATCTTATATAGACCACTCATGATTATGTTCTATAGTTCGTACAATATAGATAGGTTTAAGCCTTTCTAATACTAAGTTTAGTTAGTCTTGTAGTGTATAGGAACTACTAGCCGAGCTCCTGGCCATTCTACCTCCACAATGGGTGAATTATTCGACGAACCAATTTTTTATGGGCTCTGCTAAATCTAAATCGCTTTTTTGATAAATCTAAATCGTTACATGACAAATACTAATATAATTTCGAAACTCGAAGAGAATAATATTAGAATACTAGTATAAGTAATATTAATTACTTTAGATACTTAACTACGTTTTATTTAAGAGATAGCTCTATAAAAAGATAAGTAATACTAGTAAAAGTTACTTTTTAAAAGTATATATTAAGTAGTAAAGAGTCTCGACTCGCTTAAATAATTTATATTAATAATATAATAGAATTATTTCTAGGTATCTTTTAGAAGAAAATAAGTATAATAGTATCTTTCGTTATCTTATAAATAAATTCTATATTATAGTAGTAAATATCGAGCACCTTTAGGGAAATCATGTAACGATTTAGATTTATCAAAAAAGCGATTTAGATTTAGCGGAACCCTTTTTTATTTGGTATCGATATCGAGTATTACATCAGGTATAGTGTTTTCGTCCAAGTGAGGCATTTACATTCAATAATACCAGAATAGACACGAACCTTTAGCAGCAGAAGTTTGGACGCATACGTTGCGACTGCGCATCTGTCAATATACTGGAAATTTATGCTTTTCTCGAGATTAGTAGATCTTCTTGACAACTCAAACTCCCATGTATATAAAGGGCGCCCACACAACGGGCTGATCATCAAACCTCATCTCGACCCCCTCAACCCACCGCGCCGCTTCTCTCAGAGCACGAACCGCTTTATGCAATCCCTCAGCGGCTTTCCCATAATCAATAGTACCATCAACACCCAACATATTCTCCCACACGATCTTGGAAACCATTCCGCTCCTCTCATCATCAACTTGCCATAACGATCCAATTGACCGCGGAAACCCGGCCATTTGAAACGCACCGGTGAGATGGATTCCTTCGTCTAACAGATCTATCGTTCTGTTGCTAGAGGCATGACACGCTGATAGACACGCTAGTTGTGCGTTAGAGAGTTTGAGTACGTTTATGTCTGCGACTGTTAAAGGATTACTTTCCCAGTCCGTGAGGAGGAGAGAAGTGTTTGAGGGGTTGGAGTTGTCGATTATACCGTGGCAGCTGAAGTGGGCTATATTGCAATCCGTGAGAGCTTGGAGAACATCTGTTTTGTAGGCGGGGCTTTTGAAGGTTGTTTTCTGGCAGGTGGTCTCGGGGATGAGGGATAGGAGTTGGGTGACTTCTGGTTCGGCGAAGACGAGGTCTCGCTCGTTTGGTGTAGAGGACATTGCGATGAAGACAGCTTTTTGAGAGCCACTGTTTGTGGAGGTTTGAGATAGTTTCCTCGAGTGGCTGAGAGACTTCATGGTTGTTGAATATGATAATATCACTCTGTCAAGTGCATTTTCGTCCGTCTTACCCGAATGATCACCTGCAGCGTGGAGTGGAAAGATTGACATGAGACCAACTGGAACCCACCAGATTCGCGGCCAGTCCTCTTTCTTACTTGCAATGCCTAGCTCAGATAGAATGGGACCAACCGCATAATCCCAAAGCCATTTCAGCATGGTGTGCAGGAATCTGTTTGTCTTTTTGCGTCTGATAGGACTATCTTCGCGAAGTGTGTCAAGATAAGTCCGCGCCTGTTCGAGAACTGTTGTGTGATGAAGTTCTGGAAGACGGCAATTCCAAATTCTGTTTTTGGTGACGATGAGAGCGTCACTCCGTATAGATGAGACATTTACCGTGACGATTGGTCCAGTCTCGGCGAGGGACTTTAGGCTCTGTTCTGATAATCCGAGGATCAAGTCGTTTAATTGTTCGACTGTGTGGATTTCAAGGAGAATCTCATTCAAACGTTTGGAGGCTGTGATCCTTCGTTCCATTTTCTTTTCTAGGTTAATAGAAGTTTTTGGAGTTGCTAGAAGATCAGTGGGTGGTGAGTCGAGTAAGTCTCGAAGAGCGATGAACTCTGCCGCTAAATCCTTGTCATAATCCTCAAGACAGCTTGTGTCTATACGTGTCTCGAGCTGAAGAGAACTCATAACTCCTCTACTGGCTTCCATGATTTTGATCGCGTCGAAGGTATCCCTACCAGTCTCGAGAAGGATTGAAGCACCAATACTAGCAAATCCAGCAAAAGTGGCGATATTATCCTGTTGATCGGCGCGATTCAGTAGACGAGGACTGATCGTAGGAAGTAGGTTGGTTGTCAACTCCAGAAATTCAATAGCTTTTGTAGGATTCTTTGGCCACGATAATACCATTCCACGGTATCCTGCTGTCACTCTCAGCATAGGAGCTGCCGAATCTAGCTTGAGTGCCAATTCAAAGTTCGTCAAAGCATTGTTAAAATCATCGTCTGATTTGGAGTCACTATATTGGAACCGAAACTCGTAAGCTTTTCCAAGATTGTTCAAGCACATAGCCCTGGTGGAATGATTCTCAGGCATATCAGCTGCAGGTTTTGACAGATTCAGAATAGCTTCGTCAAGGTATCCTCGGTTGCTTGCTGCCGTGAGGTCCATCACAGCTTGGTGGAGATAGCAATTGCCTAGGGTAACGAGGCATAGTTGCTTATCTGATCCCACCGAGGTCTAATGCTTGTCTACAGCATTTAACTGCATTCTCAAAATCTGTGTCTACCGCTCCTGATTTGATGCGGAGCTGATAAGCGTGTCCCAAATTGGCCAACCTCCACACGTACTCCCACTGAGTTGCAGGTGTTATTTCTAGAGCCTCTTGATATATCAATATTGCATCATCTAACATCTTCTGCTCATTCAATCTCTCAAACAATCTAAGCAGAATATGTCCGTATCCTCACAAAGAAGCCGCGTACCCGGGAAGATTGGCATTCGAAATTTGAATCCCCTTCTCCGCTGCCGCCAATGCTGCTTCCAAGTCCTCCAGCGAACCTCGAAGTTCGTATCTAGCTTGTAATGTAGCACCGAGGTTGTGATATATATCTGCAAGCGAACTTTTGTCTTGTGTGTACTCCAAAGCTTCGTTGTGCAATTTTGCAGCGTCGTCGAGAAAGTCAGGTGAGCCATGGAGATCATATTTACGAAGAAAAGCGTTTCCTAGAGCTGTTTTTGACTGAGCTCTTACGTCCGCATTAGTCATGTTTAGCTTCACAGCTTTAGTACAAGCATCAATGCTGGAGTTGAGATCTGCCTCCATACCCGTATGCTCAAATCTCATACGGAAAGCGATGCCCATATTAAACAGAAGTCTCTCATAACTTGGATTCTGTGCGTTCATGGAAGTGTCTGCCGAAGTAAACTGATCGATAGCGTCATCCAAGTCGTCCAAGGTTCTATCCCGCTTGTATTTCGTTGCAAAGAGAATCCCCAGATTGACTCTGAAACTTGCCAAATTTGATAGACCATGTTCTTCCGCCAATATGACGGCGGCCAATCCGTGAGTGGTTGCTTGTTCCAGATAGCCTTCCGACTGTGTCGTTGTGTATAGAGTATGAAGAGCTATTGAGTAGCTGTCCAAAAACAAAGCTTTCATGGGATTATCGTCGTCCGTAGAATCCACAGCCTCTTCGCCATGAGTGCAGGCCTCTTCTAAATCTGATATGGCGTCGTTTATTTCGAAGAAGGTAGTGAGCGCACTGCATAAACTACTGCAAATCTTTGGTCGATTTGCCTTGGGTAAGCTCAACGCTATTCGATATGTCGCGATACATTTCCCAAGGTCGTCTATATTATCTTGTTGGTAGAAACGAGTTTGAAGAGCATTTGCATAATTTTGCAAAACCGCTGGCTTAATACTTTCGGGGGCGAGAAGCGCTGCTTCTTCGGTATACTTCACAAAATCGTCTAAATCGGACGCATCACCTGTCGCTTCGTACCTGTACTGGAAGATGATACCCAAGTTATTTAAGTATCTGGCCTTTTTCGAGTTATCTGTCTCGGTCTGTGCTGCCTCTAGGTAAAGTTCTCGAGCTGCTTCGAGATCTTCGGGTAAACGGAGATTTGAATATCGACTCTGGTGGAGTTTGGCAATTTCGAAGAGAGCCCATGGTCGGTCAGCATCGTCGGCGTTATATTTTAGGAGTCCTGTTCGTGCAGCGACGAGTGCGATATCCAAAGCCATATCTTTGCATGCTCAGAAGATCTGCGGCTTATGAGTATCGCTAGCTTACGAAGCAACATGCATTCAAGATAAGTAGGGGTATTGCGATCCTTTCATTCGGGAAGATTTATCGTCACCTCGAGAAATTCAAGTGTGGTTGAGTATTTGTAGCGGTAGGACAAAGATTCCTATAAAGCAGAATGTAAAGAAAAAGAAACCACTCGTACGACCCCAGTTCGTGGCTTGCACAAGGGTCTGATGTGAACCAGTGAAATGTTGCGATAGTGAGGCAGATAAAACAAGGCTCCCATCGTCTTATCATCTCTTTGATTTTTCACCAACAGACCAGCTCACAAGCAACAAAATGTCAAACATTCCGCTTTCAGTGTTTATGAACGGGTATTTGGACCCAGCCCAAGTCGTCCTAGGACGTCTGGTGCTGGACATGAAGAATCCTGGGCAGAACTTTTGCCCACATGGAGAACTCCAACTCAGGAAAGACGTCGACTTCTCCAAAGCACCTTTCTCAAATCTGAAGTCACTCGCAAACGCCGAATCTCCTTCTCATTTCAAAGGAGCTTTGTCGAAGATCCTCAACGTCTTCGCAGAACGGTCCAGAACCTCGGTCGACGATATCTCAACAAGTGCTGCGACTCGCTATCAGCTACTCAACGTCAACATCCAATTTGAATCGATCTTCAATAACGACGAGGGCAAAAAATGGCTAGAAAAAGTGATTCTGACTGGTAGCGAGGTATATATGGTTGTCGGATTACATACTCTCCAAGACGCCTCGATTGGTCTGGATTGTGCTGCTTCGAGCGAAGCCGGAGCGACGCTCCAAGCACCAATCGCAGATAGCCTTCTCCCCGGTGCTTCTGCGATCCCCGGAGCAGCCCTCGATGCTAAGTTTGAGGGTGGGGTTAACTCGAAAAGCTCGCTAGGAGCTTCATTCGTGGCTCCAGGGGAGAGAATTATCGCAGTCCAATATCAGAGGGTCAAATTCCAGATGTCTTCATCGAAAAGTCCTAAAGGTATCGCGGATGCTATATTGGATAAGAAGACGGTATGGAAGTCATTTGGTTCAGCTAGAGGTGGAGCTGACTTGGATACTTTTGAGGCTACGTTAGTGGAGAAAATGACGGAGGATGACATTGGGGAGGATGTTGAGGTTGAGGGCACTTGTGCTGACAATGGTCAGGTGTTTGCCATCTTGTTATGAAATAAAACTTTTTCATCGAGCACGAAAAAGATACACACGAGCTTCCATAAACTCAGAGAGATTTCTTGTCGGTGGGGATTTCTAACGATAGTGTGTAATCAAACAGTTTTGTCTACTTCGTGCGTGATTAAATATTGGGATATAGCCTGCGGCGAATTTTCGCAACGCGCTTAGTTTTCTTCAAATGCGCTAATGTACTAGTTGATGCTCAAATCAGTGGATCTTCCTTACCTTGGCTCCGCTCAGAAGTTATAAAACGGGCGGATCCACTGATTTCATGACCGAATACTAATGGCTCGTTCATTCGTCGTCGTTTCCGGTCCCTTTAAGTTATCAAGGGCCACCCAGTTTCGGTCTCTCCAGCTATTGGAACTACCAGTGAGGACACCACCACCCTGTTTTGTAGTATGTTCTAAAAGGATACACAGATCCAATGGCAGAGTGCAGATTTCAAAATTATTCCGAAAAGATTCACGAAAAATACCTATTTAATGCCTATTGGAAAGTTCTCACCACCGATTCTTAAGTTGCTGTCGATTTCCAAGTATCTCCACACAAATTAGAAATGACTGAAGTATAGCGTGAATATGGCAAAACCTGTCGACATTGAACGTCGAACAGCAAGAGAAGCACTACTTTGTAGGTACGTTCAATAAAGTGAGTTCGTGTCTCGGCAAAGGGACAGACCCTCCCCCGAATTGCGATCATTTTCTGTGAAGCCAAATACTTAGATAAAACCGGGGTTTTAAGTGGTGGTACGGGAAAACTGGCTTAATAACAGGTGTACTTCAAAGATCTTTCTTTGTTTTGATGATCACTGACTACGGGCTTTCTCCATGGAGCCAGGTATCTTTCATTCATAAAGTACTTAAATGCTCGAAGCCTCATTTTGTCTCTTTCCGGGAATTTAACAGCGTGGAATAATATCAATCGAACATCTACAATGTAAAAAATACAAAATTCTGTTCAATAGCTGAATAGAAATCCGAAATTGTGGTAAATACATTTGTTATTTTATTTATATGGAAACTTTACCCCTAAATATGCTTGGATGTACGTTTGAAGAAAGAGAGAAATAAATTGTTAGTGCGGTGTTTGTAGTGACCTTCTTCATTCATTATAACCCTGCGTTAAGCACTTTCACATTTGCACGAGAGTGCTGCTATAAGCTGTGGCAAAAAGCAAAAACTTAATTTTCAGAATTTATCATATTGAAATCAAATCCATATGTGTATCTAAAAATGCAGACAATTGGGCTACGTCGATTTGTGTATGCAATGGGAAGTCTGCCACCGAATCTTAGTTTGCTGCCGATTTCGTAGCAATCAAAAGTGATTCAATTTGAAAAACCAGAATAGATTTATTGTGATAGGATTTCATGGGGAAAAAGCTCAAGATACTCTGCATAACCTAGCTGTGGTGGAATAAAACTGGAGAAGGTAGTTACACAGAAAAACAACAATGAGATCTAGCAGAGCTATGTGCTCTCACGTATCTGGATACCTGCTTGATTGGCGCTTTTTATATTATGAAAGTAAGTGTAGTTCATGACAGAATTTCTTGTTTCGTTGCGCCAAATAGTAAAATCCAGCTACTTTCTTTCACCTGATATATGCTCAGATCTGGAGCGATACATAGCCATCAAGTGTTAGATATGTGTTTTCCCAATAAGGGCGTTACGTCCGAAGAATTCGACGACCTCCCGGCAGAAGACCCGAAACACAATTTCGTGCACAGTCCTTTTAAGAAAAGTACGAAATATATACAACTACTAGAATCCAAGCGGACTATAGAACTTCTTAATCGTGCCCATTGTCAAATCGATATTCAACAGTTAGGGTCAAAATCTAATTTTGGATCAATTTTCATCTATCATCTGTGTGTTGCGTGTTGAATGTAAAGAGTGCAAATTTCTTCAATCTATGCTCCTTATTTCAATTATTCCCGAAAGATCGAGCTTTTGTTGTCACCGTTTAAGAATCTGTTGTCGAAATCCAACTTCATTATATGTCGGAAAAAGATCGTCCGGTATTTAACTCTTTACATCGCAATTCTATCATGAAACCGAAGGTAGATTTTGGCATGACAATAGACGGATTGCATATGTGAACGAAAACCTCTATAACCTAGGTCTGTACTCGCAAATTTTGTTGCCACACCTGTCAATAATTTTCAAGAAGTATTCTTTTATCTTCTCCTTCCCACGAAGATGGCCGATGGAGAGTAATTCGCTTTACAGACTGGAAAAATAGATTGGTGTGGGATGGATCGCCTAAGCTTTCCTTTTTGAATTTCTGTTTAATCTAAGAATAGACTTGACAAAAATAGACATGGAGAATAAAATTACAATATTACAGTGCTAAAGAGTTAGTGAACCTACCACACCCGCTTACATCATCAGACTTCAACTTTCTTAATCCTTTCAGCATTCACCTTCTCAACCCTCTCAAAGATCCCCATCGTATGATCCCAAACAACACCACTAACACCGTTCTCCATATACTTCGCCAAAACCTGCTTCCTCACCGCCGGCGCACCAGTCCAATTCCCAAGATATCCACCACTCCCCACCACCCCATCCGTTCCCATCGCAACTTCCATCCCCTTCGGCCGCTTCATCCCAGCACTGAACCCCATTCCAGTCTTCAACGGCGGATAAATCCCACTCGTCGCAAGAAACAACTGTCTCGCCCCGGTCTCGTCATTGCCAACGAAAAAAGGTTTGAACAAAGGCGTTGCAATTTTTACTAGCGTGCGTGCCCAGAATGGCATTTCTCTGGATAAACCGGTGTTTACACTACTAGGGTATGAATGTACGAAACTTGTTCCTGTGTTTCGTTTTGCGAATTCGGTGGTCATGAGACTGTTCATGGTGATGGTGTGATCTGCACATTTACCGAGTGAGAAAGACTTTTTGAGTTCGAGATCTGAGAGGTTGATGGTTGATTCCCAGCCGGCGCTTAGGATTGAGAGGGAGCGTGAGAAGTGTGGTGCCGTGGTGCTGGCGGTTGTGAGAAGGGGAAGGAGGTTGTTTATAAAGCGCATGCGAGAGTAGTAGCTTAGCGACATTTTCTTGTCGATACCTTCGTGTGATTCTGGTACAGTTAGTAGCTTGCTCAAATATTGTGAGGGATTATTATACCATCTCTTCCGGACATGGCCATATTCCCTTGACTTTGCACAAGCAAATTTATTTTCGACTCCTTCTTCATGATTTCTTTGCATACACGGTCGACTTCTCCTAACTCCGATACATTGGCAGGCAGAAATTCCACTTTGCCATCTTTGTTCAGGATCTGACATTCTTGAATGATCCGCTCTGCTGCTGGTGCTGAACGACCAATCAGATAAACACGAGGTGAAATTGTGTTTTGGACGAAGGCTTTGAGTGTATATTCTCCGATTCCACTGGTACCACCAACTATTGAATGTAAGCAAGTAAGATATACAAGATCTTTATATAGAGCTCACCAAATAGAGCTACAAGACCAGGACCCAGCTCTCTTAGCTGAGCATTCGAAGCGTGGATGAGATCAAGTGACACCATACTGATTTTCAAATTTCGATTATTAAGCCCCTTTCAGCAAGAAAACTATTTGTATCCAAAGTTGAAGCGCAAGTTTTCCTGAAGAGTTTTTTAAGAAGTTCGAAAGTCGTTTCAAGTATTTATAAGGGCGCGCAAACTGGCGGCGTATCTCATCACCGACCCAGGTCAACGTGGAGAAACATGCCTAATGCAGGTGGCTCACCATCAATTTATGCGGATGGCTCACACAAGTGGGCCCAGTGGATCACATCAGCCACCTGTGCACGGTTGTAGTGTCGTACAGAAGCATTCCGAGAAAGATAAAACAGAAACAGACACCGGAATTCATTCGAGTTTTATAATCGAATGGACTGAGTTCAAGGTATTTTGTAAGTCAAATTAGTCAGAAAAGTTGTTGGATTCGGCTGTTGTTGGAAAAAGTTAGGGGGGAAGAAAATCGGCAGCGAGGATTCGCTTGTCGCTCGCTTCGGAACGGGGGTACACTTGATGCCTGGATTACGAAAAGTATTTAATGTCTATTGGGTATCACAATATTTCTAACCCCGTCTATACTCTGTTCAATCACTTGGCTTACAAGGCCTGCCTCAAAGATCATGTATCTTCGACCCCATAGTCCAAACCCTAAACATCTTTCCCTTCCACAAAAACAACGCCGTCCCAAACGCCGTAATGCCAACTCCAAGACCTGTCAACATCATAAGCGGAGGTACGAATCCAGATCGAGCTGCCCAATCATTAAAGAAGAAGATCATTCCGAAACCGAATGTGTTTTTGCAGACCGTGGCTGTGATCATTATTTGGCCGGGGATTTGCTTGTAACAATCTACTGCGTACTGAGAACTGTTAGCAGAGGTGGCAGAGGATGGGGAAAGGGAGAGATTACGGCAATAACTATGGCGGCGATGGAGACGACTTCGACGCCTACAAAGCCGTAGCCAACGACTACGATAATTGGCCAGCTCCAGAGACGGTCATATCCTACAGCCGTGACCTAGGTATATTTAGCAAGTACTCGTCATGTCAGAAGAAAACCACATACCACCATACCAACCAACAAAACAACAATATACGGAATCAAAACCCAAAGTCTCATCTCAGGCTCTCTAACCCCACCATTCCGTCTCGCCAAATAAATACTAACATAATCACTCAACGGCCCGGCCGTCAACAATCCGATCATCCCACCAACCACGAAAGCGAAATTGACGAATCCGACTTGTGCAGTTGTGAAAGAGTATGGTGGCGCAGCGAAGACTTGAGATTGTGTGAGGTTGAGTCCGAGAAAACAATTTGATGCGAAGCCGAATGACATGCCTGCCCACAAGGTGATTGGGTAGAAGAAGATTTTGAGTGGTGCTAGGATATCGCGGATGATTGTTTCTTTGAAACTGCCGTGGATGAAAGTCGGTTTGATGAATAAAGCGAATTGTCTTCTGGAGGGACGGCCTTTGATATGTTCTGTTTGTGTTCGGACCGGGTTGCCGTCGCGTGAACTTTTGCGATAGGAGAAAATGTCTTCCGTACCGGCATTCGAAGAAGCAAATAAGCTGGGTGATTCGACTTTCGGTTCTTCCAGATCTTGGCTTTGTTCTATACTCGAAGACGTGGGAGAAACGACCTTTGCCTTACGAAAATACATCGTCTCTGGCATCATAAACACGAGAGCTAATGTAGTTACCTATAACCCATTAGAAACCCATCCCTCAGACATTCTCTTGGAACTCTTACAGCTTGAAGAATAGTGCAAATCCAAAAGAACCACCGCCATGAAATAGCTGAACCAATACTGCCCGAAATAATCGGACCAAAGAAGATTCCGATCGAAAAAGACCAGCTACACTGCGTCAGCACTGTTTCTCTCAAACTCGACTAGTTCCGGCTTCTTTCTTACAAGTAAAGCCCAACCCAAGATCCTCTCTGATGCAAGAACATAACATCAGCGATCACCATCGGCATGATCGACTCCACCGCACCAGCTCCAAGACCTGAAATAACACGCGCCCCGATAAAGCTTTCGTAGCTAGTTACTAGAGCTTGCCAGACATTCGCCAGTGTACAAATCAATGAGCAGACAATGATTGTCGGCCGTCTACCAAAGATATTTGCGGCGGGTACGATGATGAAGTTGGCGTATCCAAGGGACATTGCGACGGCGCCAAACTGTATCCAGTCAATATTGTCTCAATTCATTTCCGCAGATGAACTTACCAGCATATTGACTTGCGAGATGCCTATGTCGAACTCTTCGGTGAAAATAGGAGTTAATGGCGCGATAGACAGCGGAGTGAGAACCGTTATGAATATGAACACTGCTTGGTTAATTATAACCACCGCTTTCCACGTAGTACTCCAATTCTAAGTATCTCAGTCAGTTTACAACAAACACATCATGAACTCAATATCTTACCAGTGGGTCATCTTCATTGTCGCTCGGTTCAGGAATCAAGCGTATTACGTCTTGATTCCCCTTATGACTGAGAAGCAACTCTGTCCCTGGGACCAGTTTCTGACTGGCATCTGATACATTGTTCGCCATATTGCGGTTAGCAAGTCGTGAAGTGAAGAGAGCGATCTGGAAGGGTCGATGAATCTTTATGAATTAATGTCAGCGGTACCGGCCACACTCGTAGCGCGACGCCGTGCAATGATGATCACTGGTTTTGTCCTGACATCTTCCTGCTGGGCGAATGAGAGAGTCAAGTATGAGGTTCCATGTATGCGAGAAGCATATCGGAGGTCCAAAGATCTTTTGGAACCGTAAATTATTAGTCTCGCGCCAACCGGACTATGCTTTTGTGGAGGAATATCTCCGTCTTTACCTTAATTTCTTTGGATAGCAGGCATCGAAAAATTGTCGTAGAAAAGTAGGGAGGACACTGGATTTTGTTGTATCCCCTAGCTCCCACTACAAAGCCAAAATCATTCTGAATGAAAAGTCTCGCCCCTTTTGCATGTATTTTCCCAATCGCGGTAAATACAAGTTGCAAATGTGATGAATGAGTACCTGGAAATACCACCAACGCCAAGTCTCACCTTCCGCAATGTACACACTAATTATTACCCTGGTAAACATATGCCGAAAGTATAAACTCCACGGGATGACTGTATTGGACAGAAAGCTACTCATGTCACAGAACTAATCGCGGGATCGGCAACCGCTTGCTGCAGATACCCGGTTTAGCAGCACTAGTTCAGAAAAGCAAGCGGATGTCCGAAAGAGGATGTCGCACTCGCGCTCATATATAGATGTGGCAGGCGGAAATTTTAGAGATGATAATGTTCGTCGCTCTGTACGAAAATTGACTCAATCTGTTGTGAAGTGTCACATAAAAGGAATCGAGGCACTGGCACTTGCCACTCGTATATCAATTTTAGAGACAAAAGGGTAAATTATAGTCAATAACGCAGATATTCCATTGCAAAATTGTGTATCACTAACAATGCGCCTATCCATCTCATAAACCGCCACAAATAACGCCAAGCATGACTATGCTACCTTACATTAGGTGGCCTACTTTACTTACTAACAGCATCGGAGACAAGCTTATAACACTCCTTTGGATCTTCGAATACATGCCAAATATTCTCCGGGACGCCCTTGAACGCTTTCTCGAATCTCTTCGGCTCGTTCTTGGACTCGATGCCAACCGCTGCGATGTCGGTGACCTTTCGAATCAGAATGAGGTGAACCCATCCTGGGTGTTTTCGAAAGCTAGAAGAGCATTAGCATATGCGATAAAAATACAGAGCTGAAGGTGTTTACATTTCCCCATAGGCCTCAGGATCGGATTGTGTTGAATCTCCGATAAGAATCATCTTCCTCTTCGGAAACCATTTGTGGACTTTTGACATGCGATCAACCTTATATTCTTGTGTTCCCAAAGTCAAATTCGAAAGTAAGCCGGACAAATTCATCCAGCTCGCATCTCGAAGGATCATGGTGCCTTGCGGGTAATATCGTTGGCGGAAGTCGCTTAAGAAAGAGTACAGGTTGTACGGCGAGGCAGACAGGTAGAACCATGGGGCAGTGTTGGTTACAAGCGTCTGAAGATAGGCATAAAGTTCGGGCATGCCCGTTATAGGAGTCGCATCGGAAACGAACGTCGAGCGGAGAATGCCAATGGGATCGCTGGTCTGAGTGAGTTTGATGGTGTCGTCCACATCTAGAGCTATTTAGCACAGTTTATATTGGCAAATTAGGGGTTTTCACTTACCAGAGATAATACCCCAGCCTTCTGGTTCCGCATACACAGTCTTTGATTCCAAAACACCATTCGCACCCTGGGGAACCTTTGCAACGACCTTTACAACATCCCCTCCCTGGCCATATGGCAGCATTCTCTTAATATCGCTACTGATACCATTTCTTCCACCAGGACCCAGTCTGAGAGTCTCCCTAGTACCAAAGTGAACAATAACCGTCCGGCCAGGTAATATATCCTGCACAAACGGCATCAACCTCTCTTGGATCCTAGCCTCTGCAGCATCGCCCTTTCCAATACCAAGCTTTTCAGCTACATCTGCGACCACGGTACTGATTTCCACACCGCTCTGTTTATCGAAAACCGCAGCCACGAACTCTGCCTCCCACTGTCCCGTCTGCGAATTCCTGTATGCGGTATTGTCTAGAAGCCATACTGTATCGTTCGACGTGATGCTTTTCGGGAGTGGATTGTATGGCCCGAGGTAGGAAAGTAGGTTGCTTGCGAGTGCGGGACGTTTCTCCGATATTGGCGCTTTGCGGATATTGGGTAGGGTGGACTCTGTGGCTTCAAAGTTACGATCATGGCGCGTTTTGTTCTCTAATTCCGTAGCTTGATACATGCCGGCGACTGCGCCTTTAGCTTGCGATAGGTATTTCGACATTCGTTGGTAGGTTGTTGTTAAGTGGTTGCTAGTGCTAGTCGCTCCTGCTTGTAGTAAATAGACTCGGTTGTGGGTATTCGCCTTGATGGATCAAGGAAAGGTTAAGAAAGTAAGAATATCCTTAGGAGAAAGCAAAAGGACCACAAGGCAATTAAATTCCAACAGAAACAGACGAAACAGAAGGGAAGAATAGCAAATGATATCATACTTCCAGGCGCCTGCCCCCAAGGTCTTGACCTGCATGAAGCTATCCCAGCTCTAAGCTCAGCCCTGTGTCAGCCCGTCAGCTGGGCGAAAGGGGTAGTAACATGTGTCCAATACGAGACATTTGCTGCAATATTGCCGGGGCAGATAAAGTACGAGGCAGACGATCGGGCGCCCAGCTTATTTGGATTGCAAGAGTCATATTGTGGTTGATGTTGGCTGTCTGCGCGATGAAGTGAAGCTGCGGTGAGGTTGGGGACAGCTGATGAAATGCGGGGAAATGAGCGAGTCGCTTGATCAGGGGGCGTTCCCCACAAGATCCTCTTTTCTCTTGGAGAAACAACAGCATTGTCGAAATTCTGAACATGAGACATGAGCTTTCCTTGGTGTTTTATAGATTTTTGTTATGTAATATCAGTCATTTGATTGCTCGACGAGATACTTCCAAAACTAATCATTCACCTTAAGGAACGTACCTGCAGTAATGTTCTGTGGATACTCGAACATAGTTCTACACTAAAACGCAATTGCAAACCAAAAGTTAACGTAAACACCTCAACGATGTCGGTCTCCATATTATTAGGTTGATAATTCCCTATCGCCTTGCGACTATCTAGACTCGTTAAAAAGGATCAAGTTCTTTATTTTCTAGTCTAAAGACGTAGTCGTTTTGATGCAGCATCTTAAAGTAGTCGAGGTCGGGGTCGGGATTTGAAACGCGATAATATAACATCGCAGCTAGAGATTATTGCATCTAACATATATCCCAATATTGCAATAGCGCCATAACCCTCGAGACACTTTGGAAGGTCGCTGCTTGGATTAGCGAAGGATTTCTATTGGCTTAATTTTGATGCTCTGTTGGTTGCTCCAACCTCCTACAACTTGGTATCAAACTCACCCACCAAAACATGCCTGCAATAGCCGACTCCTCTACAATGAATCTCCCAGTCGAGGTCCTCGTTCTAGTCCTCAAAGAAATTTCCGACGTAGGTAGTCTTTGGTCGTTCATCCGGACCTCATCCCACATCTACCGTATCTTCCAGGAGCAGCAAGCATCAATCCTGCCGCTGGTGATATCTCGTGAGGTTGGGCCACAGTTAATGGGAGAGGCTCTAGCGGCTCTTCGGTCATCGCGTCTGGTATCTTACGATGAGCCTCAAGGAAATAATAGCTGGATACCGCGGCGAGGTCCCTCTAAATCAGAGGCCTTTGCATGGATTATGGAATACGAGAATGTTATAAACAGAGAAGATGTACCTCCTCCATCTACAGAGGATACATTATCGTTATGGGACTTGCACAAAGATGTCAAGTTCCTGGCCGATCTTTACGTCGGAGAAGCCTTGGATATATTCGATCAGGCATACATAGGCCAGAAGCCACGAGACGCAAAAATTCGGTACACGCTCAACGACCTCTCGCATATCGAGCAACAACGTCTTTTCCGACCAATCTATCGTGTCGTAATATTCCGCAACTTATTTGGTCCCTACGCGGACCCAGCTTCCGATGAAGAGCAGTCAGAGTACTTTCTATGTCGCTTTCCTAGCTGGCAGGTCGAAGAGATCAGTTGTGTAAATGATTTCATACGAGACGAGATATTACGAAAATGGCACGAGTTGGAAGATTATGTATTCCAGCGTGTGTCCGCTGGCATGGGGTTGCAAGATGCTGCTGAGTTCGTGGATGGTTGGGAAAGAGAATTCTTTTCGCAAGATCGGAAGCAGGTGTACTTTCAAGGCCAACAAGCAGTATCCATAAAATGCCTCAGAAGGCTCTTTGAGGCAAAAGATAATGTTCTAGAGGCTTTGGTACGGCAATTTGAACCACCAGATGACTTGGGATGTTCGCTGCTTGAAGACGCCTTACTTGTCGATCCAGCACACTTCCCAGTCGAACTGGAAGGCGACGATTTTAGAGGCGATGCCTATATGGACTATCGGGCTGGAGACGCTCCTTGGTTCACCAAGGAAGATTTTTCGTCGTTCAATATATTCTGGCAATGGTCCAATCAGTGTGATCCGAGGATTGGGATATACTATGATAGCACGTCTGCCTATCCGGACAAGAGTCCGGATTTGGAGGGGTTTCGACGCGTGGGGTATGTGTTCTGGGACCAGGTGCGCAGCGAGAATATGCACAATAGTTGGCCTTGGTGAGTTTATGCTTTTCATTTTCCTTACATTATTACTTGCAAAAGCCGCAGCTAATACGGAATTTCAGCTCCCGAGGATCTGGGGTGAAGATCATGGAAGACTTCCCACGACCGCAGTTAGAGGATCAGGATGTGGGTATGATAGAAAAACTCAAATATTTGAAGGCCAGTGGCGACGAACAAGAGTTCAGCAACAGTGAAATTGTATCATAGATTTATGGTGTGTGGGTAACAATCAAAGCAAAGGACAACACGACGTGTTCTATCGACCGTCTATTTTATCTATTAGATGATTACAATATTATTTGTCATCAAAGCTATGTACAAAAGTCCCTTCAACCGCGCCAGTATTTAGAATCTTTACTTCTTACAAATCTCGGTCACTTTCCGCAAAGTACCCAATCTCTTCCCGACATTTGTCCCTAGTTTCAACACGTCTGGTGCTTGCATATCTCTCGCAATCCTCGCCGCTTTGGCCAAAGCGACCACATCAGCCAGCCCCAAGGGAGCAAGAATCAACCCAAAAATCGCGAGCGGTGCATTCGCGGGGTCATTGACGATGGTATATGAGTCGTACGCTACGTTTCCCAAGGTACCTAGCAATGCGACGATGCGTCCAATGGTTGCAAGACCCGCCACTGCACTCATCACTTCTCCAGCAACTGGTATGAAGAATAAGATCGCGCTGAGAAAGCCAAATAGGATCTCGCTTCTTTTAGCCTTCGCCTCTTCGTCCTTGATTTCTTTGCCGATTGCAGCCACTTTGCTCATATTTTCAACCGCGTCAGCGATCATAGCGACCGGTATTCCCAAGGCATCGACCGCATCCATTGGATCAGCTCCTTGGTAAGAATGTAAGCGTAACGTAAGAAGTAGGTCCTTGATCTGAGGACTGAGGTTCTGAGAATTGGCCAACGCTTTGTTTACGAGATCTTTGGGATTGGCAATGTCGGTTTTGTCATAGCCCTGAGGGGCTGGAACGTTCATAGCCCACTGGCCTACGCCAATACATTCTTCTGCTGGAAACCCATCGCAAGGGTAATTTTGAATATTTTTAAACGCAATACTATAAGGTGATAGTCAGTCGACCGGCCACTTGTACTACATGACCAATGCAGCGGCGTAAAAGCTCGGTGGGTCGTGACTTACTTGTCAGGTGTAATGCCAGTAGCATTCGTCAAATCCGTCCAGAAATTACCGATTTTGTCTTCTTGTAAGGTCCAATATACACTATCAGTATAAACGGGTCCTTGCGATCCTCGCAAAGAGTAGTCTGGAGGACAAGGTTCGGTAACATTGACGTATTTGCTGTTGGACTTTGGTTTTCCACCGCTATCTATTATGCCAACACTCTCTCGCACCCTAAGGCTTGCGGCATGCTCGTCAAATATTTTCATTCCAGAACCGATCGTGAGTGGCTCATCTCGTCTTTTGTGACAAGCCCCATCTATGCAGTACCTACACGCTGGAGCGTCAGGCTGAGGGTTTTTCTTCCGGCATTCTGAGCAGCATGTTTCAAATTCTAACACGACGCATGTGAAATACTTGTTGCCGTTACCAGTGTAAAAGTCGACGACGTTTTTGCTAGCACTCTGTTTGGTTGATTAGCCACTGCACAGAGAGTAATATTTGGGTGCTTACATCAACAACTGCACCTGCATAGACATCGAATTTCTCATCATATCCGTGTGACATAATGTCAGAATAATTAGCGAGAGCCTTCGAAAGCAAAGCGTCCATAGCTTGCACTGCGTAAAGCGCTTTACAGTTGGGTGGCATGGTATCTGCATCTTTTTCCAACTGTTCGAACGTTGTGTAGCTCTCTGAACATGTTGGAAGAGGCTCACCGCCAAACATCTGCTCGTCAATTTCATCTTCAGTCTCTTCCATTGGGCTAGCTGTATCTCTGTTAAAGGACTGGAGATCTACGGCCCAATCCACACTTCCACCAAAATTAAGCTTTTTAAATAAATCCTGTCTCCATTTTTTGCTGTTGTCCGACAAGTAGGCAACCCACTCAGTTTCTAGATCGGAAATGTGTTAGTAATGATTAAGCTTTCAATAATATACATAATTAAGGGCACAGTACCTTGATAAACAAGTATATCAGACTCTGAGCCGGCATCGTAATGAGTAGTGGCGTTGTCGCTCCATGCGATAATCCTATAGCAACACCGAAATTAGCCTGAATGTGTATTGTAAGAGCGAATTTCTCCACAGGTAGAGACGTACTGATCGATCTCAGCGTTTGCTAGGATACCTGGTGTTCCTGTACATTCGCCTTCCGCTGCCAGAGAGGTAGGGCCTTCGAAACTGCACGTAGGACCGCTACATAGAGATTCTGACATCTTGAAAGATCTACCATAACTGGAAACGCCTATGTTCACCTTATTTGATGGAACACCTGCTTTTGTAACTTCACACAATACAGAATTAGCCTAACTATCCCTCCGAAATAGGCTAGAATACTTACTCATAGCAAGAGCATACATGGTCTCGGTCATATTGACTAAAGAATCAATTAGCCTCCATCAACACTATGGAGTCCAATCCAATTACCATGGCTACGCAGACAATTTCCTTTAGGGCAACCAGATGATGACCAGGAATTACGATAATCCCACTGACCATGCAAATCGTATGTCATGTAGACAATGTAGTCGATTGTTTTCGCTATTTCCGCAATTGGGAAAGCCTTCAGATACCAATACGAGGCTGGCGCAGCTATTGAGATAATCGATGGTGCGGGAAGTAGAATCCTCAACTGCTTGAGGAAACCAAGATAGTTTGGAGCGTCAGAATCTTTGCCCGCAGGGATGCCGGGCAAATCGGGAGCCTTTTGAGATGTCAGTCAATTCCCGAAACAAGATATACAAGGAGCGTCTACACCTGGATACTCCCAGTCAAAGTCTACTCCATCTAGTTTGTTATCAGCAACAAATTGCGTAATTGCTTTGGCAAAATTTGCAGCGTTGGATGGCATCATAGCTTCCCTCAAAAGATCGTAGGTTTCTGGGGAAGTTGAGTATCCCCAGCCTCCGAAGGAAATAATTTTCTTGACGTTCTGTAGCGCCGTAAAATTCGTAAACTGCTTATTGGAATCGTTCACCGAAACAGTAAAATCCGAGTTGACCGTTCCAAATGCCCAATGGAGATGGGTGAAGATATTAGTGTCGATATCTTGCACTCGACGATGGAGACAAGGTCGATCCCAGTTCCAAGCTTCATAATAGCCAACAGACATTGATTTCTCGGGACCAGTAAGATTATTTGTGATGTTTGTTCCGCAATTTTGTATGCAGCTGTTTTTGCCTGGTGGCGAGGTTCCAGGGTTATTGGAAGGGCCTCTTTCTTCAGTACAAAACTCTGGATCTGTAGTATTGAGCGGATCAGCACACGTATGTTAAAGCATGAAGACTTAATGTTGGAAGATTTCGCGACTCAAGGCATGGAAGCTTTGAAAAGGACGATGCAATTAACATACCGATGCCACATTGACCCCACACATTACAACATGCATTTAATGGGCAGGGACTCAGGTCCGACAGATTTTGTGTCCCATTAGGAGCCACTGTCCCAGGTTTCGTTGGCCCGCAAAGAGCATTCGTAACAGGTGCTGGCATAGGTGGATTGCCATCGCTGACACAAATTGTCGTTCCAACCATGATGTTGTTGCAACCGCTCCAACCCCATGTCGTACCGTTGTTGAAGTCCTCGATCTGATTGTCGTTGAGACCATTAGCTTCAGCAATTTTGAAGCAGTTGTCGTCAGCCGCAATCGTGTAGGTCGCGCAAATCCCGTCGGCCTGCTTCTGCGGCTTTCTGTCCGGTATAGTACCGATCTCGCAACATACCAATTGACCAGCTTGGAGTTTAGAGCATAAGTTTGGATCAGAATTGAACTTCGTGAACTCTGAGGGCAATATGGAGCACTGGCAAATGAAAACTTGTCAGTTTGTTATTCCGATGAACTTATTAGGTAGTAGGCATTCAAATAGCGACCCACCTTAGATGCTAATGACTCGCAGTTATCTCCAGAGGCTACGGTCATAGTCTGGCAATCGGATCGGGAAGTTAGAACCTTCAGACGACGGCCACTAATTGAAGGCTGTGGGAAGGTATGGTGAACCTCCCAGACACTGACTTGCTCAATCTGCGGGGTTTCAACCGAATCTTCAACACATTTCCCTTCGCTCCAAGACTTTACTGTATTCTGTAGCAGAGTGAATGGCTGAGAAGAGGTGCTCGTGATGACACCAAATACTGTGTCTGGCATACTCAACGGCCCACATACTTGGGCCATCATGTCTGTCGCGCCTTCGGATTTGACTTGCTATAAAGACTTAGTCACTTTCAGTTCTCAATTTTTGGTCGATAACCCGAAAAGGGCAGTTTGAAAGGCTCTTGTCAATTTCAGAGTCAAACGCTCAACTGTGGGGTTTCGACTTACTTGTTGAAGAAGCTTCTGGATGATGGATGCTGTTGTAGCATGATTTTCGAACGCTGATCCAGTGTAGATACCCACAGTCGCTCCTTGATAGTAGCCAAAAAGGAGTCTCGTATCACATGCTGTCTTTTCCTCCAAGTATGTCTGAGCCACTTTTAGAATAATAATTAGCTGAGGCGTTAAATTACTTTTCGATTCGAGAACCGTGAGTCCCAGCTCTTTCTTAGTCTCCGAAGCAGAGCTACATAATGGCTTTGACTGGTTTGAATGATAATGGTCATTATTCGACGGGGTTTGGCCAGACGCATCAGGCGGTGTGTCGCTACTTGGAGAATTGACTTCGACTACGCATGCTCGTATCTTAATTGATGTTGAAGAATCGCCGAGAGAGTTATGGAGTGCAAAATCCATAAATATTGGCTGGCCACAATTTACAAGATGTTCGAGCGTGTTGTATACGCCCCATCTATCTGGTGGTCCAGAACATGCATTGGGACAAGGACCAGAAGACGACTCGCCCCTCACCGTAATCAACAGGGCGCATATTGCAAAGGCCAGGCCAGAGCGAACTATAAAACAGAGTAGCCACATAGAAAAAGTATCGCTTTTATTCGGGGTGATAATGAATGACAGTAGTCCGAGAGCCTTGAACAAAGATTATAAATGAATGAATTCCGACGTAGAAGAAGTTGTAATGAGAAAAGAATGACAAGTGTCCCCCAGACAAAAGAAGATAACATAAAAGATGCAAACATCAAGAACGGGACGCGAACAAGGCAAAGAAAATCGCCATCCGCGCTATGAAACACCTTTGGTCCCGAAGTGGCTCTCTCTTCCCAACATTCAGGGTGAGGGAAGGGCAGAGACTCGTAAAACCAAGCCACGAAGGCGTCAATGGAATTATTTGATCGTCGTAAGGATGATGAAGTTGGTAAAATTGCTCCAAGAGCAAATACCAAGCCTTGGAGAGAAGCTTGTAGCTTCCAAAAGCTTCGTTGGCGGTTACTTTGACGGTTGCTAGCTTGTGCCGCGCGCGTGTCCTGGGCCAAATCTGCAGGCGCTTTTCTTTCCTGGGAGCGGAATAACCCCAGCTGCGGATGGCTCTTATGCTTGTAAGTTGGTGGTATGAACCAATGCGACAACGATATCGGTGGTTATATGTTGGTTGGGTTTCAGCCCCACAGAAATCATTGGATATTTTGTAGGCTGAGTTGTTGCGGCCTGCCCACGCGATATTGCTTTCGCTCGTTTGTACTACCACGAATTGCTTTATCGTATCGGTTTGATTTCACTGCTGTGGATTGGCAAATTTTTATCTTCCTTCTGATAAATATAGAGAACCAACACTTCCTGCGGAGTTGGTTGTTTCATGACGTGGCCATGAGTCGAATGACCTTGGGTCAATGTTGCGAGGTAAATAATACTTACATTGCGACCGATTCTTTTTGGCATATTTCTCTCCAGTCCAAGCCAAATTCCATCGTCGCATTTTTCGCTCACTCGTTAGTTGTATTCCCTTATGTTCTTTTGACACTCGTTTTTTGTGTTTTTGTTTCCACCTTGTTACCTCATTCTATTTTCGTTTCCAAATATTCTGCCATGAAGACGTCAATCGTTATGACTGCCATATTTTTGATAGCATCTGTAGTGGGTACGGGGGATCGTGGAGCGTACGAAAGGTAAGATGTTTTAAGCGTAATCCATGTGTGCTGAAAACACCTTTGAAAGACTGTTTACTAACAGGTCTGCAGAATGCTTCTTTACAGCGCATACATTGCTGAAGAGTTCGACAAGCCAGCCACCTTTACCATTTTACCTGGTTGTGCCGGGAGTCGAATCGTGGAAACAATAGCTGTCCCCAGGTGCACTTTTTATGAAGTATGTCGTCTCAAGTTCTCGTTACTTCGAAACACCTTTCGCCGATGATTGGCAGCGAGTTCTATGCCAGCAGCCCACACATATCTCTTGTCCGAGAAGACTGACCATGTACTCTCGACAGATGTGCCGCCATATATGGCACGAGAGTAAGCATCAGCCTGTTATGCCAGCAGCCGGTGAACCTCCAACCGATCCGGCGAAAAGAAAGCAATGGTATATACAAACACTCGGTGATCACTTTGTCAACAAAAAAACCAATGAGGAGGTATTCAGAATCGGCCTTAGGCCGGAGCAGGACGGCCAGAGGTTTGCCACGAGTTGGGTAGGCAATCAGCCTGGGCTTGAAGGGAAAATGGTCAGAGAGAAGTGGGATCAGTGGATGAATACCGGCAAGATGGCCAGCGGCGCTACGAGCTTGCCTGAAGTATTCGAAAAGATTGGGAAGGTAGTATCAACAGCACGCTTGAACCTGTTTAACCAAAATCGAGAGCTCGCAGCACCCCAGACCGCACTCTTTGCGTTTGCAGAAGAAGTCGGCACCATCGTCGAGAATCTGAGAGTTGAAGACAATGAGAAGTGGAGGACTGGAGCTGTCATCGGTCCTGATTCTGGACGCGGAGCGATAGCTGATCGACTCAAAGCCACACCCGAGTTCATTGCTGGACTAACCGCAGACGAATTGAAGAACTTCGCGGTAGAAGTGAAGCTGAGCCCAGTGGCGTCTAAGCGTGGTACTAAGCCATGGCCAATCTTCGACCCCGTTGCCACTAAGGCAAAATGGGGGGAGAAGGTCAAGGATATCGAAGCCGTGATGACCAGAGTTAGCGATACCTATATGCGTGAGCCGGCGCCGTCGGAACACAACTTACAGATTGATGCGATAAGGAAGACCAATAGGCAGATTAAGAACTGGGACTCGGAGATAAAGGGTCTCTGTACTCTGTAGCTTGAGGTATCTGCTTGATCGTTCAAAGAGAAGAAGGATGACTGTTGTCCGAGCCAGTCGGCAGCTTGTGTTGCCCAAGCAAGGCGAAGATTTGTTGAGTTGGAGGTTGTAATAATCATTTATCAGTCAAATTTGCTGAGTTTGAAAAGTCGGCTCAATGATTTTACCTATGCGAACTTAGCAAAATTGAATCCTTGACATCGAGTACTTCACTATTAGTACCCGGATTTGGCTAGGTCGAAGTAAGTGACATAAATCTTATCTCTCAAAGTACAAATGCCTGAAAGAGAAAACGCGAAGAATGGTAGGTTTACAGGGCAGTATTTCGGAACACACACATAGTAGCAATAGACGTAGAACGGAACTAGAGCTAGCTAAATTGCTGCAATAAGTGTCATATAATAAGAAGATCTTAAGAAATGAGATCAGAAGTAGCCGGTGAAACTCCGTTGTATCATGTTGGCTGAGGCTTTCTCAGAATACCTACCGTAGGTAAAAGAGGTGGTCGGGATCACGTGTAAATTTGCCTCACACCTCATGTGGAGCTCAACGACGTGACGGCGTGACGACCCGAGCCAAACATCCCCACACCGTGAATCTTGGGAGGCTGAAGCAAGCAGCTGACAACTGACAACACTGACAACACCAATTTGAGGTGTCAACAACCTTCTTAGAATCTGCCATTGATCTCGTTCATTCACCGCGCAACGGCGAAGGCGACTGCTCTACGAACCCTGCTTTTTGCCTGGCATTATCTGCGTCATTTTCTTCCCACCGGTGTCTTTCAACTTCATTCATTCGTTTGCAGTTCCCACATTTGTTGCTGCTGAATCTCAGAAATCAACTCGAAAGCTATTGGGATGCCTTTTTCCTCGCCACGAAAGCCGCTCCGCAGAATAACTCTTATTTCTACAATCACTTGAACAAGCAAGCTTGCCGCACCATTCGCTGAAGTAGCACATTCATCCAGCTTCGCACGCTCACGTCGTTGCATTCAGTGCTACTACCAGTACTTGCTGAACGCAGAGAAGCTTCGCAGAGGACCATAACCTGCACATGAAGAACAAGAACTCACTTTCAAGACCCTGCTCTGACAACAGCACTCGACGTGCGTTTTTTCCAAACGAACTGCCGGTAACGTTCGAGCGTGTTCAGATCGACATACAAATATCTTCTATGAACCCCACAATCCACAATTGGGGCTGTCACAATTACGGACATATTGAAGTGCTGCTGGCATTAGGTGGACGCCATGGTGAAGGCAGATCTGAGTCGCGACTACTATGGCGACCTAGAACTTCAGCCAGGTGCAGATGCACAAGAAATTAAAAAACAGTTCAAGAAGCTTGGTAACATATCTACCTGCAGGCCGTAGTTGTTTGCTAATCCAGATCTGCAGCCCTTGCCTATCATCCAGATCGTAACCCTGGCCGCGAAAGCGAGGTCACTGCCAAATTTCAGAAGATACAGTCTGCACACGAAGTCCTCACCGACGCGGCAGAGCGAGCGAAATACGATTCAAATCGATCTCGAACTGCAAGCAGCTTTCGGCAGTCGACAGCTTACTCTGGCGCCGGCTCATCTGGCGTTCGAGGCAATCCATGGGCAAATGCAGGCTCACAATGGGCGCCGCCACCAAAGAAGGCACCGACTGCTCGAAAGGGCGCCCCTCCTCCTTCAGCTGGTGCTCAAAGATATCAAAAGTTTGATCCGCCTAAGGAAACTCCCAACTGGGCACACAATGAGGGACCCGAAGCTCGAGCGAAGACATATGAGGCATGGGAGAATATGAGAGGACATGGGCACACCTCAACAGGATCAAGTAAGCAGTGGGGACAGCCACCCAAGGTCCCTCCACGAGAGCCTCCACAATCGGGAAGAACAAGCGCTTCACAGAATTATGCCACACCTCCGAAAGCTCGAGCGGCCTATACCGATTTTCGACATGGCACCACATCGAACGCAAGCCCACGGAGAAGTGACAGTATGAATGGAAGAAAGGGGTTCATGCCAAATACCCCAGGTGGTGATGAACCTGCGGCACCACGGGGAGCATATTTTACAACAACAAGAGCGGCAGCAGAACCTCCACCCGTTCCGCCACGCAATCCATCTCCCATACCACCACCTGCTCCAGCAACCAACGCAGATGCAGATCTGCTAAACCAGTTTCGTGATTCGATTCCTAAATACCAACCTCGCACAAGCACTCCATACTCGACACATGGTGGGGAGAAGTTTAACCCATTTGAAAGCGCTAATATAGGCAGATCTAAGAGCACCCGTGAGCCTGAACATCCAAGGCATGTCTCTCGCGCGGCTGGTTCGGACCCTAATCTTGGATCACCGCATCGAACCGAGACTTTCGCGAGCCGACAGGCAAAAGGCAGCAATCGATCTCCTGTGGAAATCTCCAGTGACGATGATAGCAATTCGAGCCTTGAAAACGGACCAGCTCTTAGTGGCCGCCCATTTGGCAGAAGACGTGTCTCCAAGAACGTGCGTAATGGTGCAAGACCGACCGCCCAACCTCAACAGGTGCCGAAGGCGGCGGAATCTTCTCCTCAAACACGTAAGCATCTCACAAATCTCGACAAATTCCGACAGTGGATGAAAGAGAACCCGGGTACAGAGCCACCACTAAATGGGTTTCCTCCAGATGGCCCTCCTCTTCGCTACGACGCCACGCAGACCGACAAGCCAGATGAAGCTAAAATGTATGACCACTCTCAAAGTTTCTCAAATTCCACTGGAAATCCCAAAGCAGACACTCCAATCAGATCTTCGTCCTTTCCAAAAAGTCATACAGCAAATTTCAAAACAGCCGGCTTTCGGTCCAAATATCTTCATCTATTCCCAGACCGCACAGAGCCGACGGAATCTCCTAGTGGAGGCGCCGTTGAACCTCAGGCTTTGAACGCGTTTGAAGGAATTCAACGTAATGTGATAGATCATCTCCTTTCCAGCAGGCGTAAAAGTAGTGGCTCGAATCCTCGGCAAGTCGCTCCTGAAAAGAGGGCTTCGTCGAGGGAAGACTCAAAAACAAAAGATGCAAGTGTTACCGCCGAGAATATCCGTCGCAGTAGCACGTCGATAAAAATAAACATCCCCAAAACCGAAACCTGCGAAAACCCAGACCTGTCGAGTCAAGGCTCTCGTCATGGTTTTGGTTTTGGCTATCCGAATTTCTCTCAGTATCGGAATTCGACTGAGAAGAAGCAAGCGAAAAAGCCAAAAACTTCAAAACCTTTGTATTCAGTTGATCCCGACGCGATGGATAAAACGCGCTTGTTTTGGCACAAATATGAACAATCAAAATCACATGCTAATCCTCTTGGACTACCAAACAGATTTTCGTTCAATGTAGATGGCGAAACCTTCAAACGAACTGAGCCAACACCAAACGGGTTTACAAGCGCGAGCGCGGAGAATATCAGTACTCGCTTTACGCCTGAGGATTGGAAAGGTAAGTTCGAGGCTGGTGCAGATTACTTCAAACCTGAACAGAAGTCGGGTGCAAACGCGGGATCGCCACGCCGTGCTCAATCTGGAAGCAGACCGAGGGGCAGGTCGCCTACGAAAGTGCGACCTATTGACCCAAAACTTGCTCAATCAAAAAGCGCAGATGCCGAAAATGTCATGGAGTCGCCAGGGGGCACCAAATTCTCGCCAGAAGAATGGTCGAAGCACTTCAAACCACAGACTTTTGCTCCCCCAACATATCCGATACGAACCCCGGGGAGGAAGCCGCGAGGCTCTATCGCAAAACCAACAATGGGTACCGCCGCTGTAGTTGACGACAGTGAGACTCCGGATGAGAAGCCTCTCTTCGGCAACAAGCCTACCTCGACTGGAGCTACTGCGGCATTCTCGCCTGCCCCGGATGCTATGGATGTCGATACTCCACCAGCAAGCCACACAATTCCTATATTTGAGGAGAAAGACAATGTCAACACCAAACGTCCAGCTTCTACTTCCCAGCCAACGACCCCTGTTGACGCAGAATCACTGAAAGTTAATTTTGATGAGCTCAACATTCAGGATCTGATCAAAACACTTCAGTTGCCAACTCCACCCAAGGGCCCTGATACACCGCCCCCACCAACAATGACAGAGACTATTTCTAGATCCGCACAAGAACAGTTTTTTGCACAATTCGGCATTTACATGAGAGACTGGGATCTGTTCAACAATAAAATCATGTTGCATTTCGTATCGAGAAAAAATCAAGTCGATGGGTTTGGGCCGCAAAGATGGGAGGATGACCAAGTTATGGAGATTTATAGACGCGGGTTACGAGAGGATGCGCTTGTCACCAAGCACTGGCAAGAAGCCCGAGAGTATCACGAAAAGGTCTTAAAGGAATGTGCAATTGTCAAGGAGAGAGTCAAGACGAGAGATGAGATGGAGAAAATCTTGAATGGGGATAACTTCGAGAGGCCTCGGAAGAAAACACACTGAATAAGCGCTGCTTGATACCATAATCTGTTGTATATTGGTGGCTACAACATGGCGGAAGGCTGATACAAATTTTCTATGAAATCATTTGGACTATTGGTTGATCGATACCCTGGAAACTTTACATATATGATATGGGGTTGGTTGGGTTGTGCATGAGCAGATCTTGTTGTATGGCATATCATGAAGCGAGGCGTTTGGGGTTGAAGTTTAGAAGATCAAGTATTACGACACATACATCACTATATTAGAATAAGCATCACCCTGTATATACTCAGGTCGAATGACAGAATCTATTCTTATAAGTTTTATGGTTCTATCTCGGCACTGGCGGATTATCAAGAGAGCAAGAAAGTCACATGATGTCGGCCCCGGTGTTGAAGAAGTTCTACCCTTACTCTCGATAAGCAAAGACCTTTAGCAGACACAATTATGACAGATCTTGATCATAGAAACAACACTCAATCTAGCTCAATTGATTACTAACAAGAACTTGACGACCGCCGCCATCACCAGGTTGGAATATCGACGAAGGTCGGCTTACAGGTTCTGGGTATAAACCCCACTTTTGAGCCGATGTCCGCAACTCGAACGGCAGGAGCACGATGTCTGCTTGTGAGCAAAATCGTAATGACATGAAAACAAACGATGTCGTTACGCCTATTAACCCAAGGAGGGCACCGAAGTCTCGTAATGGATGCTTGCGGTGTAAATCAAAGCGAGTAAAGTTGTGCCCAATCTGTTACACTTGAGTGGCTGGACTGACAATTATCAGTTAAAGTGCGATGAAAGGAAGCCCGAATGTGCTCAGTGTAATAAGAAGAGCTTACCATGTCCGGGTTATAAGACTAAGACGCTTGTTTGGTCGACTAAGCATGAGAAGTTGTTGTCTTCGAAGTCGGCTGTAAACAGCCCACCGGAGTCATTATTCCAGTCTACGGGGGACTTCCAGAGTCGTGATGCTGCTGGAGAAGTAACTCGAAACATATTTAATCATAGGCAAGATGGCATTGAGGAAGTTTCGCTCCAAAATGCAGCTTACGTTCCTGAGGGAGAAAGTCTGGTAATACCTCAGCCATCTCAATGTCGAGAATCCGAGGCCATAACCGACAGCCTCTCAGCTATCAAGCAACAACTTCATCGCTCGACGGTTCCAGAGTTTCTTCACCACCTTCCCACGATGCTGGTAGAGTACTATTTCAGCTATGTCTGTCGAATCTTCTCATCTTTCGATGGCACTCTAAATCCTTTCCGGTCTACCGTAGGGAGATTATGGGACGGCTCTGCTCCTATATATTATGCTATACAGAGTATGGCTGCCGCGTATTTGAGTAATCACTTCCCAAGGATGAATCAAGTTGGGTTACAAATGCAGCGAGAGACTTATCGATGTCTTTACCAGAATCAACAGGGGCTGAAAGATCAGGATGAAAATTTGGATAAGACGCTTTTGACTGTGTTGCTTGTGGGACAGACTACGGCATGGCATGATACGAAAGATCTCGGGGTAGTACATCTTAAGACAGCAAAAAGGATAAACAGGAGGCGGATTGAACAGCAAAATGGACTAGTGGGCGTGAGAGAGCGACGTCAAAATGCTTTCTTCGAGCAGTGTATTTTGTATTGGGAAATGCTGGTTGGATTTGTCAAGGACGATGTCGATGATTTTGGAAGTCCAGAACTCGACTCACTCGAAAGTACCCCTTCACTAGGACGTCCAAGTCCCTCAACCCCGGAAGGACAGAAAGAACTGATCTTCCCTCATCCATGGACAGGCGTCGCACCCACCGCCCAAGACTTCCTCGCACAAGTCGGCCGCCTAATCCGCTCCCACCGCAGAACTCAAGCCGAGGATCTCATGAACCTCGACTTCCTCGCCCTCGACCTCACGCTCCCCTTAGATCTACCCTCCACATCCCCCTTCCTCGCCCAAGCCAACACCCTCGAAGAAAAACTCCTCGCGTTCGAACCACCCACCCCCTCCCAAATCGTTGACGCAGGCGACCTCGCCACCCCAGTCCACCAATACATCGCCCTAGCAGAATCATACCGCTGCGCTGCGCTCCTGCAAATCTACCGCGTCTTCCCCTCCCTCTTAAACCTGCGCATTCCATCGCCTTACCCATTCCTCCCCACCACGTCTTCACCACAAGATTTCCTCCTCTCGCTCGCCCTCCACACTATTTTCCTACTTGAATCTATACCCCTGAATTCAGGGACACGCTGTCTACAACCGCTTATCCTCATTATCGCCGCGTCCGAACTAATCTTCCCGGATCCGCTGGCTGGTTCGTCGATCACGAGTCGTGAGATTGAGGTTGCGAGCGCGCGACGGTTCGTGGTGGGGAGGTTTCAGGAGTGGTGTACGTGTATGCCTGCGAAGCCGCTGAGGAGGGCGTTGGTTATTGTGGAGGAGACGTGGAGGAGATGTGATGGGGGGGAGGAGGTGTTTTGGATGGATGTTATGGGGGATTTGGGGGGTGGGACAATTTTTGGGTAGGGAGTTGTTGGTGATACTATGTTTATTAGGGTATTTGTCTTTCGTTTTGGATATCAGTTAACAGGTTTGATTGGAAGGTTTTTGACAAGAGTCGAGCTAAGACTCTTTTGCAAACGGATAATCATAGGGGAAACGTATGTATTGAAGTTCTTCAAGTCCCACGGTTTAGACTTCCACGGATTTAAGGCATAGGTTTCAAGCTTAGTAGGAAAAGATGGATGTATTTTCTTGCTTTAAGACACCGAAGTTATTCTTTTTGTTTTAATCATAATTAAGATCTTATTGATTCCTCGACCTGGAGTTATGGTAAGTCACATATCTCACACTGATTCGGAAGATGCGTGTGGCGCCCAGGACATGTATAATTAGCAGTATTAATATACTGCCGATGTCAATAGCCGCTCCCGCGTATTAGCTACATACTCTAATGCATGCCACCAAGGTGTTACCATGGTAAGGAGCGGAATTAGGAGCTTGTGTGGGGATGCGGGGAACGACCCCTCATTGAACCAACACTTCAAATTTGTATACTTGACAACAACATTTATTACATATTTTATATCGACGTGGAAAGTGGTTGGATCAAGGTAGGAATTGCCCTTTTAAACGAAGGGAATAAGCTGATTTATCATATACAGAAACACAACCTCTCAAGATAATTCACCCTCCCCATCCCGCGCTACGAAACCACCACAACACCACCAAAATGTCCACCTCCAACCCTCCCTCTGTAATATCAGATTCCCGATTCGACCCCTCCTTCACCTCCCACGTAATCGCCGCCACAGGTCCCAACGCCTCGCCCCGCGCCCGCAAAGTAATCGGGTCACTCATCCAGCACATGCACGATTTCGCGCGCGAGAACGAGATTACTATTGCGGAGTGGATGGGCGCGGTCGATATGATGAATTGGGCGGGCAGGATGAGCGATGAGAAGAGGAATGAGGGACAGCTTGTTTGTGATGTGTTGGGGTTGGAATCGTAAGTGTGATGGCAGAGAGGGTGAGGAGGGGAGGGGGAAGGGGGAGAGGATTAATGGGATGAGGGCTGATGAGTACAGCTTGATAGACGAAATCACCTTCAAACTCGCGGCCGAAACCTCCTCCCCCGCGACTGCTTCCGCGATTCTAGGACCCTTCTTCCGTCACGATGCCCCGGAGCTTCCCAACGAATCAAGCATCGTGCACGGCGTCGACGACGGCGAAATCACATATATGCACGGCATTGTGCGGGATTTAAAAACCCAAAAACCCGTTGAAGGGGCGACGATAGACGTCTGGCAGGCGAGCACGAACGGGCTTTACGAGCAGCAGGACGAGGGACAGGTGGAGCATAATCTGCGGGGGAAGTTTAGAAGTGATAGGGATGGACGGTATGCGTTTTATTGTCTGAGACCGACGAGTTATCCGGTGCCGAATGATGGTATGTCAAATTTCTGGAAATGGGTGGGGAAGAAATGGGGGCTGATGATGGTGTAGGACCTGCGGGGAAATTGTTGGAGATTTTGGATAGGCATCCGTATAGACCGGCGCATATACATCTTATTGTGAGTTGTCCTTAGTTTATAGTGTGTGGGAGATTGGCTGATTTGAAATAGGTGCAAAGAGAAGGGTATAAACCTGTTACGACGCAGATTTTCGATTCGGAGGATCAGTATCTGGAGAATGACTCTGTGTTTGCGGTCAAGGATTCTTTGGTTGTGGAGTTTAAGAAGATTGAGGGGAATGAGAAGGCGGTGAGGGAGTTGGAGTATCCGATTCATTTGAGGCCTGTTGATGGGAAGGTGTGAGGGTAATGGACGAGGTGATTATGCTGTTAGTGGAGAAATACACTTAAACGCGGATCTGAACTCTGAAACAAAAAGGGGGCCATTTCGTTATTACCATAAGCTCTGATTAAATCCTGATCGTTTGGCTAACAATCCGGTGGAATGCTCTGCGAGACGATATTGAAGTGTGACTTACCTACCAGATATGCATCCTACTCTCATGACCCCTAGCGCAAATCAAAGCCTCCCCTCCTACCTCTGCACAACCATAAACCCCTCAAAATACCTGCCAATATCCTCAATATCCTCAATCTCCCCCTCCCACCCCACATACCCATCCGGCCTCACAACAACCAAGCAGCCCCTCTCAGCATCAGCACCATATCCCTCATACGCCCGCCCATGACCCTCATGATAGCTCTCATCATCCACGAAAATCTTCCAGTAGTCCCAGCCCTCGTCACTGAGCGGACGAAGTAACTCTGGGAAGGAGAAGAGTTCGGTGCTGGCGCGTGGCGCGGAATGTAGTGTCAAGATCTCGATGCGGGAATCGATGGGTTGGGCTGCAGGAGTATATCTTTTTATTATCGGGCTGAGATTGGCGCATAAGTTCGTGATGCGTGTCATTTGTGGAGGGTTGGAGATGTTGCCTGCGAAGAGGATGAGACGCCAGCGTCCGTCGCTTTTGAGGCGTTCTTGGAATTGCCACGGGCGGGCATCAGCTTGATTGAGGACTTGGAAGCTGGGGAAGCGCATGCCCATCTTGATGTTCTTTGCGACTTCAGGTTTGCCGTGAACACTAGATGCGGAGATGCCGATGTTGGTTCCGTTGGCTCCGTCTTGAGGATTGCCCTCTTTGGCTACCAAGATGGAGGCACCATAATCAACTGCTACGCCACTGGCGAACAAATTTCCCTTTTCAAAGGCGGATTTGAATTCGGACATGCTGATTCCCGCTTCGTCCATTACATCTTTAGCAGGGCGACCAGAGAAGAGACGTGAGAATTTGTGGTCAAAGTCAATGAGATCTTGAGCAATACGATGGCGTTCGGATTGGTAGGTCTTCAAGATGGAGCGATGAGCTGTTCCTTTCAGCACGGAGGCTATCTTCCATCCTAAGTTGTAGGTATCTTGCATAGATACATTCATTCCTTGTCCCGCTTTTGGCGAATGTGTGTGTACTGCGTCACCCGCGAGAAAGATACGTTCGTTTGCCGAGAATGAGGGACAGATTCGTTGACCAATTTGATACGCGGTCCACCAGTCGCAGTAGTTGTAAGTCAGCTTGTAAGGTGCGATTGTCTTTTGAGCACATTCGAGGATCATTTGTGGTGTTATATTTGAGCGATCGACCTTGAGCGGCTAGTCAGCAATTAATGTTTATTGTGTTGAGAGATTCGAAGAACATACCTTGCCGCCACCCTTTTCGGTGGTGGTCATTTGGATATATAGACGAACAAGCTTGTTTTCTCTTGGGATTACCATGACGCTTCCTGAATTTGCGGAATGAATAGCACATCTCATACGGATGTCAGCTGCGTAATGATTAGCTACTTTGTCAACGAGGTTGGGTTGAGGGCTAACGAAAGTCTGTGATCGGTATAATATCAAGCACGCCCCTAAATTTTGACAGATTAGCACTATCACCACTTATTATGCGGATATCCCACCAGATAAAATCAGTTTGCTCTCCCTCCAGTTGATAACCCAGCTGTCTTCGAGTCCAAGAATGTGCTCCATCACACCCAATCATGTACTTGGCTTTCAAGGTTTCACGAGTGCCAGCTCTGCCATTCTTCGAAGCTCTGTCCAGAAGTTCATCAGTATCGTCGGCAGCCATGTTACTTCTAAATAATCCATCCGACTTCGCAGCTCCTTTGGTCATTTGGCTTTGATCAGGATTCAATTCCTCTTCCGACAGGTGCTGTAGGGTGACTTCAATCGGATATGCTTCGTGGTCCTCGGCCAAAAATTCATCGAACTTGAAAGTCTCGGGAAGAACTCCTCGCTCGACTCTTATGTCGCTGTTCTCCTTCAGGAAATCAAGAAAGAAACGTTCGATACGTCCTATCATTCGAAGTCAATATAACTTAATACAACAAACGATCATCTTCTGCTCACCTTGGTGCAAAACAACCTGCTGAAAACGACTAATGCCAGGAATGGTGTCTGGAATTCTATCCGAGCGCCTGATACGGCCATCTTCATCAGGATTCCAGAGACAAATTTCAAGCATATGATTACTCTCTTTCCATACTCGATCAGCAAACCCGAAAGAATCAAAAATCTAAGTCGATTACTATTGCATCGGTGTACGGGAACTGGGTAGCTCACTTCTAGAGTCCGACACTGTAGTCCATCTGCTTGCCTTCGTCCAACAGTAAGCAAGGGTGTTTACTGTACTATAATCAGGGGCATACCCGCTAAAGATCTTGGTTCCTCGTTTATCAATTATCCTGGTGTTGATACCACACTGCGCCATCCAGGTTGCGGCCATCAGCCTGGCCGATATCAGACACGAATAACGGTATGAGCACTCGAAAACTTTACCCAGCTGGACCAGCACCTACAATCAACACATCAACCTTGGAGTGTTCCGGTGCCATGACCAGATTTCTTGCCGCAAATATACTCTATTGCCTTTCTGACCAGAGGCCTGAGAGTCAAGATAAGCTGGCCTCAAAGAAAAATAAGTCGTGTGAGAGGCCCTTGAGACAGTTCTCAAAGCACCAAGAACACGAGAGTAGATCAGTGACTTGGGAACGTCGAAAAGCTTTGATAACTTGACAAGCAAGCCAGCTCTTTGTGATTGTCTTGATACTTCATGGTGGGTAAGAACTTAATGTACCACTGAATCCAGGAACGGTCATGATGCGGGGCATGCCATGTATTGGACAGGAAGTTTATGTTGTGCATCGAGTGTCAGCGGGAGAGTTCCGCATTTTATTTCGAGGTGATGATTGGCTGATGCAAAGGGAAATGATGACTAATTAAAAGCGGGGACTTGGAGCTCTTGCCTTGCTTCTCCTCAACTGATCTTCTGTATATTCTTTTCTGAGAAGTTTTATTTTAGAAACTCATAGAACCTTTGTTTGTACATCTGGATTGACAAGACAAATAATACTACAATCTTCACTACTACACCACCAATTTGTTCAAATTCTAGCTCGATCCCAGATTTCTTGACGTCATCCTAGAAATCTCATGCTGCTGCCATCACCTGGGAGATCCATATATTTGACCAGAAATCCAGATTTATATACATATCAATCGATCATGCCTTCTATCCTAATAAAGCAAAAATACATCTACTACACAGATGACGCACAAAGCGAAGGAAACTCACCACGAACAACAACCGTCTTCATCCACGGACTAGGCTCTTCATCCTGCTTTTACAAAACCATAATACCCTCCCTCACAAAAATCACGCGATGCATAGCACTTGACACCAGAGGCTCAGGACAATCGCCTCTCGGCGGCTTGCATCAATCAATCGACTCCATAGCCCGTGACGTGGCTTCCTTACTAGACGCTCTTGGAGTTCAAGAAGTGTTCGTAGTAGGCCATTCAATGGGCGGGACAGTAGCAAGTGCGCTTGCAGCTACAGATAAACGTGTAAAAGGGGTGGTGTTGTTGGGTCCCATCAATCCATCACCGCAACTCACGGATGTATTTGAGAAGCGAGGAAATGCGGTTCATAAGGGTTCGTCTGGTCCGATGATCCATTGGGGTACTGCGTTTTTCTTGGGATCTTGTTTAGAGTCTAACGGATTGTGTAGATGGTCTTGAGTCGTTGGCGAATAGTGTTCCAATTGCTGCTACGGGATCGAAGGCTGGATCGTTGCATCACGCGTTTATTCGGTCTATGATTCTGGGGACTTCTGTTGAGGGATATATCTCGCTCTGTGGGGTTATTGCAGACGCTAAAGCTCCAGATTATGCGAGTATCAGGACCCCTTTGCTCATCGTTGCTGGTGGCGACGATAAGACTGCTCCTCTTGCTGGCTGCGAGGCAATCTTGAAAGCGTACGGTACGTCTAACGCGGACAAATGCCTAGAAATTGTGGATGGAGTTGGTCACTGGCATTGTGTAGAGGACCCGGAGTCAATTGCGCAAAAGGTCGGCAGCTTCATTGAGCGCTCAAGCACAGCCCCATAGTTCTTGGATCAATTCCTTCTCGGAAATGACTAGCACGCCGAGCATACTATCAAGTCAACAGAGTCACTCAGCGAAATGAATATGTTGATCTGCAACAAATATATCACAATTGAATTCAGCCATTTGCTCCAACAATCTAATGTGGGCACTAGCTAAGTAGCTAAGCTCTCAAGCCACCCACCTACTTCAACTGCGTAGCCAAAGCAGTAATAGCATCAAGAGTAGCCTTACTCTCTGCACTCCCCGCATTCTTCGTCACCTTACCCAAAAGGTGATCAACAGTTTGTCCCGGATCCGTCTCCACAACCCCCTGCGCAGCCTTAATTCTCGCAATCTGAAAGCTCTGAAAGAACTTCGGGGCTTTGATCGCCAAATTGCCTCCTACACTTCTGATTCCCGCTTCGGTAGCCAGGTACGTGGCGAGACGGTCTTCGAAGAGCGCGAGATCGGATGCGGCGAGTGGTGATGCTGTGGCGAATTCATCGAGTGCGAACTCGAGGGGAGTTTTGGAGGAGGCGGAGAAGTCGATTGAAGAGTAGGATACACCGCCTGAGGAGACGTCTGGGACGCCGGAGAGGGTTTTGATTCCTGGGTTACAGGTGACAGAGCCTTGGATGGACGTTACGGTGTCTTGGACTTCGGCTGGGAGAGCGGTGTTGCCGACAATGAAGCAGGCTTTGGCTTGACGGTCGACCAAGGAGATGGGACCTAGTTGCATGATCAGTCCGTGTTAATATCTTCTGGGCTCTCTGGGTCTTACCGGCCACAGCCAACCCAGCGACAAGCGCAACAACAACATATTGAGAAAGCATCTTCGATTGGTTTCCAAAAAGTAACAGATTCAAGATAAATATATATCAAGAACACATAAAAAACCGCAAGACCAGCTATGCAAAAAAAAAAATAAACGAATGTAAAAGCTGCTGAACGAACGAATGGATGTCCCTCTCACAACGAGGGAAACATCGCTCATCTTATAGACAAAGATGCCTGAAGTCGATCACGAACACTAGATCTATTCTGAAATCCCGCCAAGCGTTTACATCTCATGTTTGGGATGGCCGACAGGCATGTGTTGCGACGGGGGCGAGTTCAGACGACGAAAGGGATGAAACTTCGAGGGGTTGTGGGTGGATCACCTTCGCTTGGGATGAAGGGCAGCTGGGAGGTTGGTGATCTTTTGGAGAGCTTGGGATGTGTTTGTTTTCGAGCATACAGACAGCGTGTACGTTGGAATTTCGCAATCATGGTAATTCTCAGTAGGCTTGCATCGTAACCAGAAGTGAAGTGCGTTTAAGCATAAATAAATGAAATTCCACCTTCATTTATTTCCAACTTGTCGACCCACCAACTTCAAACTTCCGGGACTCGCGCTAGCGTTCAGGAGCTTTGACGCCGGGGAAAATCACGTGCTGGCTCATTTCCCTGTAACAACCCCTGAAGATGCCCGTTGGATTATTGAAATGTTTTGGGGACTTTCGTGTTCTCGTATAACTTTAGATGTTGAAGTACCTGAAGTGGACCGATGGTAGATTCGTGATGTTTGGAGTATCGCTTTGTAGCGGGAGTCAAGTATCAAGCGAGCTCTAAGAGAAGTAGTGACCAAATCTTCTTTAACTGATGGTTAATAAGTTTTCGAGTGAGGGAGACGGCAGTAGCTTGTTCATTAAGCGTTACCGTTATTCCGAAACGCTAAATGAATTATTCTGACTGCCTTTTCGAGTAATTTGCTACCCAGACTATCTTTCCCGATATGCTAGTTTAGGGCTGGTTTTTCTTATCTCTGATAGGGTCGCCGAATGACTATTGCGCCTAAAGGTTTTATTTTTAACACTAGTGGCCAGAAAATGGATGATAATACTCTGAAGCTCTCATCAGCGGTAATTTTGGGAAGTGCCCAAAGACGAGTGTTCGAAATCTTAGGTTGAAGTTCTAGTTGATTATAATCTGGCTGAGAAGTCCTAAAAGCGAGATCATTTGAACAGCAGAAGAGTTATCTCTGATAGGACAAGTCGATTGGGATTGATGTTCATATTGAAATGAAGATTAATCATTTAGATGTTAGGATTGGATCGCGAAAGCCTACTTGATATCCGCAAAATCGTTATAACACTGCTCGTTAGCCTTTTCCGGAGACTCAACAGACCTTTTGATCAAGTTTAGAGTTTCAAATATAGTGAAGTGTCTCGGGAAAAAGTAATGTCCACCATAATCTAGTGTCGACCTGGCGGTAAGAGAAGTACCAGTGTATTTATCGTCATATAACTTTGTAAGGAGAGCCTCGACGTATGTCCACAGTCTACCAGTTACTACCGAGTTTCATAGCACTTCTCTATTCAGGGTGATTCAAAGCCAAGTGATCTTCCAGCATTTTGGTGATCTTTTTGTGACGCAAATCTATCGCAATTTGAAGCGGCGTCCGACCGCTGTTAGTCTTGATGGTAGCATTAACTTTACCAGATTTCAGGAGTGAGCTGACGGCGTCCATTCTTCTAATTTTAACAGCATACGAAAGGGGAGTGAGGCCTTCATGGTCTTTTATGTTCGCATCGACGTTCTTATGCCCGAGGATCAGGTCAAAATATTTGCTGGAGCATACTAAAGCCCAGTAAAGTGGTGTATAACCGCATCGATCCTGGAAATTAAAATCGACCTTTGAGGAGTTGAGCAAAAGCGTTGTTATGGACGTATGTGAGTTCATCAAAGCTTGAAAGAGCGGCGTCTGGCCAGACATGTCAGGCAAATTAGCGTCAGTCTTATCGTATTCGAGTAGAAGCTGCGCAACAGATATATGGTTATTCTTCACAGCCCAAAATAGTGGGGTACAGTTTCCTTCATCTTGGCAGTTGGGTTCAACGCCCGAGGTATCGAGCAGAAGCTTTGTGATATCTTTTTGTCCATGTATTGCGGCCAGGAGGAGCGGCGTCCGACCTAATCTGTCGGACAAATTAGGATCAACACCATTACATCCAAGCAATATTTTGACAACTGCTGTGCTACGACGCTTCGCGGCCAAATGAAGTGGCGTCTCATCATCTCCATTTAACCAATTAACTTCCGAATAGTGTGGAGATTGAAGCAATAGCTTGATAATAGCAACATGTCCATTGATTACCGCCCAAGACAGGGGCGTTCTTTGATTTCTGGCTCTTGACACTCTTGTGCTGCCGGGGAACTTGTTCAAACTAAGAAGAACATCCACGACTGCTAAATGCTCGTACCTCGACGCCACTGACATGAGCGATCTGACCCGGTCAATGTCTTCCAAGATATTTTTCATGTTTCCATGATCAATTAACAGTTGAACAATGGCTGTCTCACCATTTCGCACAGCCCACCAGAGAAGCGATGACTTCCAGTCTTCGTCCATTGCACTGATCTCAATCAAATTTAGCGTAAAAAGTTGCATCAGCAAATTGTTTATGACAGTGTTTTGGCGTGAAAGTTGCCGAGTGTGATGGTACCAGTGCGATTTTGCATATTGGTAAAAACAGAACTCTTCTGTAGAGCGTGACTTGAAGTATTTGCTAGCTGCCGCAACTGTGCTTCCAATATCTCGATTAGCCTTTTTTTTGGACCGCAATAGATTCAAAGCAATATTCCGCGCAGTAGGGGACGAATGTAGTGCTGACGCAATGACGTTAGAAGGAACTGATGCAGTCATCAGTTGCGGGACTCTGGTAGAGGATAATTGAGTACCAAAGACGCCATAATTCAGGTAGGTGACAATAATCTCTGCCATGTATGTTTGTGCATTTTCCAAGGAAAAGGGTACGTCCAATGTATCTTCAGGACCACGATCTTCACAACCACTCAATAGAAATTGCGTCACGCTGTGGTGCACGACTCTCACGGTCAATTCTTCTTCATCGACCATCACCAGAGCTCCGCAACATGACAGCGTTGAGTATATATCATTGACAAGTGTCGCGGAATTCCATGTAGGATCGCCAATTACGACACCTATCGCTTCTCGGAGCTCTTCGGTCGTCAAAGGGCGTTTCGCGACTGTGAGAAGCTGTAATATACGTTTCTGATATCCATTGCCTGAACTTTCCGTTCCCTGTAATATGCGGGTGAAAGTCCCCGACAGATCCTTTGGAAGATTTGCAAGAGCTTCGCGGATAGCCTCGTCCGTCTTCTCAAGGCACAAGGATTTGATTTGGAGGGCTACCCAGAGAAACATTCCTTGGCTTCCTTCGAGGAGAGCGTCTTGTATGTCCAATATAATAGCAGGATTCCCAATGGCAAGTTTTCCGGATTCTAGGCAGTACGCTAACTCTCTTCCTATGAACGCCTCGATATCTAAGTTGTTTTCAGGGGTATGCCATATCCTAGTATCTCTGAAATTTCCTATTTCCAACATGTTGTTAATCTCCAGTCTCGTAGAAAGACACAGAAGGAGAGCAAACGTCCCCTGGAGACCGCGAAGCTCCCGAACCAAAATCTCTTTAACGGCAGAACTGCATTCATCCACCCCGTCCAAAACAAAATACACCTTGAGTTCCGGAGGCATCAATTGGTGTACAAGCTTCAGTAAGTTTTCAAGGTCCATTACTAAAGAAGTTTCGTCGAATAGCAAATTTGCCGCTGACGAAAGATTCGGAATAAGGCGTAATATTTGCCTGGCCAAAGACCCTAGGATTGTTCGTGCTTCCAGGCTTTGCGAAATATCGTGCTGACAAAAGAAGTATGCAACTGCAGTGTTTTCGTCATTGACACTAAGATTCAGATGCTCGACAATATTTGCAAGTAAAACCGACTTGCCGGAGCCTAGCCTGCCGGTATAGATAAGTGTGGAGGAAGTAGACTGGTGATTCCATACCCCGTATTGAGCTGCTTCATTAAACAGTGTGGTGTTACCCTCTTTTCGAATCTGTTTCCATGTAGTTTCATAGTCATATGTCGAGCAAGCATCAAGTATTCGTAGTTTAGCCTTCAATAACCGCTGAGCAGATATAAGCTCCAATGATTTGAGTGAAAAAGCTCTAAATCGGGTATTTGCCAGAGATTCTTCTTCAACCTTTTGACCAATCAGCAAGTTTACTTCGGCCCTGATGGAAGTAGCCCGGAATTCAAGTTCTGACTGGTACTTCTTTGTATCCGAGTCACTTAAAGAAGCTATCAACTGTCCTATGACCGATTTCTGAGTGAACTTCAACAATTGATGACAGAGTGAGACTACTACAATAAAGTATTCAGACATGCTTGATTGCAAAGCTCGCGATTGCGGATAAAGTAGTGCCATGACTTGGAACCGAGGTGCTGAACGACCAGCATTCATGAAGAGTAGCGACAAACCCTCAAGGTAAGAGGCTGAGCTGACTGCAAACTATAAACTTGTTAGTTAAAGATTAAAGTTATGAGGCTGGGAAAATCTAACCAGTAACGTCATTCGAACTAAAGACCATACACCACAAGCAATAATGTTTTGAGAGCCTCCCACGATGACATCCCCAAGTGCCGCAAATCGCTGGACCGCTTCTAATAGGTTGATGAATCGGGGCCCAAAACAACGTCCACCGCCGACTTTCCCAGAGGCGCGACGATCTACTTCGGCGGTCAGACGGAGGACGTCGAGATGGGCGGGAGGAGAACTGCGCGCTTGAGATCTGGAGTCTTGGAAGATAGCCTTATGCTCACTCGAAAGATCAGCTTCAAACTGGGACACGGCTTGCGCTAGGCGGATATCGGGCTTCAGCCGCGAGGCGGTGGCCATCAATGAAGACATAACTGGGGCTCAGGAAACAATGCATGCGAGGAACAGCGTGCATCGATGATACGAACGATGAGAAATTGAGGACGCATATGTAAAGAAGAAGCTCAACTCATCAAGCGCCACATATTGAAGCGGTAGTTGATGATGCATTCACGCGTGATGCCATTGGACGGCAACGCAGGCGTACAAGCTGTAGGCTGCCCGGAAGGCTGACAATCTCCCGACATTTGCTGCAAACGAGGAGCTATTCGATATGGGAGGCTGGCGACATTGAATGCTCTTCAGCATCCAGGTAGTAATTCAAAGCTATCGCACTTCGAGCCATGATGTTTGACACCCTGGAAATGAACCAACAGCAGATCCGCGGGCGGAGAAGTAGGCACACTAGGCTTACTAGGCTTGCTGGACCTGTAGATTCGATGGCTGGAGTCGATTATCGAGAAGTATTTGGCGATCACTTTCAGGTGTCATGTATACTTGATGCGCTTCCTAGATACTGAGAGGATGAATAGTTGTAGAAATCTTCGAGATGCAACTTTTCCCAAGGACTCAGTCATGTGACCGGTAAAGAAACGAATGGAGATCACGTGCCATAGTCTATGGATGGTCTTGAATACTGATTAGTACTAGAAAGATGGTAAATGGCGTTGCTAAGCGACACAATAAACTTTCAAGAAGCTTAAAATTTTCACCGTTGCTGTGCGGTCATTTAAAGAGAATCGACAGTGAAATTTGTTATTTCCAACCCATTTCCAAAGCATTCTATACTGCTGCTAGGATCGATACTAATAAGCAGTCTACCAATACTCATAAAGAGGTGACGAGCATGATAACGGAATCTTTTAGTTCAGCGGGGTAATTCACAGATTGTGAGAAATCACGAGCATAGTAGGAACGAAAACGACCAGGACGTGAAGATAGGGTAAAAAACGAGTTCTCCCACACACAAGCTAAGATTCTACAGGCCGACCTCCGCCATCTTCGAGGGCCTTGTTATTTTACGTTGTTTAATAGAAAGTGTCTTTCCGGTAAGTTTATGCATGTTCTTTCTAATGAATAAAGTGATTTTGTGGGGGTTGGTTTCAAAAATTTCTAACGAGTAATGGCCATGACTCTTACGTAAAACTAGGGTAAAAATAGATTTAATAGTGTGAAAAAGCAGATTGTCGTCGTCTCTTGTGTCGGAGATCAGCCGTATGGCATTTATTACTCTTTTCACTTCACTAATCTTACGATAAACGTCTGGATATTCTTTTTCCAGTTGTATTTTCTTATATCTATACAATTTCAATATGAAATTAGTAAGAAAATGGTCTCATCTTGAAGATGTTAGTTTCCTCGGGAAGTGGCTCGGCAGGTATGTCAACCATCCCTGGTTGCAAGAAGTGAGCCACCTCGGCCTCTTGTGAATCAACCTGTGCGATAGACCAGCCATTTCCAAGCCAAGCCAACCTGTTGCACTCTTCTCCACTATCCTCGCCTTCACAAACATAGTCGAAATCTTCCCACCTTGGTGATCGTAAACATTCCATTGCGTGCAACGCACTTCCCGGCCAGAGACCAGTGACCCGATCCCCCTTCCCTCCATTGCTCCGATACCAACTACTACAATCATCGACGTAGACAGTCTTTTGGAAGTAGTGATCAATGATTTTCGAGAAATCTTTGACTCTTCGCTTTTGTACTTCCATTCTAGCAATATTCTCTTTCTGGATCTTGCGAATTCATTTAATGATGTAGTCACCAGCCATCTCCATCATTGTCGTCAATGAACCAGTGCCAATCGCGGCATTAGGTCCTAACATCATGAAGTAGTTGGGAAACCCATCAGTGGCCAGAGATAGGTAAGTCTCTGCGTATGGCTCGAACTTTTCCTTCATGGACTGGCCGTTTCTTCCAATGACCGGAAATGGAGGAGGGGCGGATGCTTGAAACCCTGTTGCACATATGAGAACGTCTAGTTCCTTTTCTTCACCACCTTTGAGTATCAGACCATTCGCGCTTGCTTTTAGGATAGGCGTGTCAATGAAATCGACGTTATCTTCTACAAGTGCTTCGAGATATCCAGGTCCTGGCGTGAGTCTTCGGCAGCCTACACTGAATGAGGGTAGGAGCGCCTCGAAAATCTCTGGCTTTTTTGCAAGTCTTTCTTTCATGAGTTCCGTAAAATCGTCCCTTGCCGATTCTTGATGTTTACTGTCTTTCAATGTCATAGCGTGCACTGAATTTCCATCCCGTTCGATTATTGTCCGGAACTCCAAGTAGTGCTCTGGATCGTTTGCAAACCGAGCTTTCTGCTCTGCAGAAACTAGAACACCTTAGTGCGGGGAGCAGATATATTTTGAAGCCACTTTACATTGTTTGTCTTTAATTCCAAGCTTCTCCATTGCAACGTCACCAAACGGCCTAGAGATCCATGTCTTGCTCCTGATAAAGCAACTCAGCTGTGTTCCAGGAACTTTCTGCAGCGAAGGAATGATCTGTATGGCGCTACTGCCACCTCCGATGACGCCAATTCGTTTGTTTTTGAAGTCATAGCTGAATCACAGATCAGATTAATTTGGATGAAAACATAAATTACACATACTTCTTGTCCCAGGCTGCAGAATGCATAACAGGAATCTTGATGTCAGACAGTCCTTCGATTTTCGGCCAGGATATGTCGTTCAAGGTTCCTCGGGCACTAATCACAACGTCGGCTTCATCAGTAAAAATCTCTCTTGTCTCGAGATTCTCGACCCGGACCTCCCTGAATATAGATTAGCATGTCATGTATAACCTTTGCTTAGCCTATGAGTACCATTTTGCCTTTTTGTCGTCCCATTGAGCACCAACAACTTTGTGCAAACATTTGATAAATCTGTCCACCGAAAACCTCTTCACAACATCTTCCAAATATTGTCGAATTTCTGGCGCAGGAGCATAAAAGCTGCTCCAGTTTGGATTGGGAGCAAAAGTATACTGGTAAGAGTGTGCTTTTAAAATTGTTAGTTTCGAGCAGCATTGTGGTGTTTACGCTTTACTGACATGGAATATCACAGGCACAGCCTGGGTATCTGTTCTCGTACCATGTTCCTCCCACTCCAGCATTCTTCTCATATATCTTCAAATTGACATTGCGAAGTCGCTCGGGTATTCGGACACCGCAATAAATCCCAGAAAAGCCAGCTCCAATGACGATAACGCTAACGGGACGCAGATTCTCAATGGATGCATCTTTTATGCCCTGAGAATTTCCATTGGTGACCTCATCTAAAGGATGGACTGCCGATTCTTCAGAGCCCATATTTGCTGAAAATGGGTTTGGGAATAGTAACATTAGTAAGATGATGTGGACGTTCAAAACGGTAATAAGTTGATTTGGAGATAATAGGTCCTTGACAATCTGTTTCAATGTTGATATTGGCATGCAGAAAGTTTGAGTCAACAGTACAAGCTCAATCTCAAATTGTTCGCGTCATTAAGTAACGGATAGCGTCCGATTGCCGAAACTTTATTTCTGATCCGATAGAATTAACCTATCCGTACTGCATTATCAGTTATCATGAAAGCGTCTTTCTAAGCCGGGTAAAACAATCCGATATTATAACTTTCATAAATGCGGGGAAGGCTTCTGGGGCAAGGTAGTTATTTCGGAAAGGGAACGTCGAGGGACGCTAACCGGAGAGCGTACGTTACTGATACATCCCGCCACTGACTAGAAGCCCCACCTTACTGCTGTAACTTCAGTTCTCCGTCACCTGCCGAAGCGGATTCATAAGCTGTGCGTTTATTCTTGGCTGGTGCCTTGTTCAACCCCATGTGTAGGTCTCCTCATCGATGGAAATGATTGAAGACTCTCGATCATTAATCCCGTCGTCTTAATTATCTTCAATTATGATTAAAAACTTGAAGCTTCAATCACTAATCATATAGATTTGATTGTTTCATGATTAATCAATAATTAATCACTACATCGGTAATTCAGATCTCCTAGGTAAATATATACGATAAAAAAAGACTTCTACATTTTGTATTTTGTGATTCTCCTTAAATGTATAGAAAAAGTAGTAATCATAGGTACAATATACTAGGTAATAAGTACTACGAATAATCAAGACTTTTAGCCGTCAATCATCGATAGTCTCAAAGCCTACCAATATAATCATTGATTCAATCACTAACCATCTAGTCGCGAGTGTTTCGTGATCGAATCAATGATTGGTGATCAATCACCATTCGATGAGGAGACCTGCCAATGTGAAATAGAATGTGCCATTTATTCGTGTGGGGCAGGTATTTGCGGCATTTACAAGTGTTCAAAAACATGTGTACATGGTGTCAAGCTGAGGACGCAGAATCGGACAAGTGGGCGTTGTAGTTTTGTGAACATCTCTTAAGTTTGCTCTCCAGGATTCCTCATTCACTTGTTTAATCTACCTCAAGAACGGGCAGACCATCAATGAACACCATCTTTTCCCCTTGAGCCAGCATTGCTTCAGACGCATTTGTGTCGGAGCTCGATCATAGTATCCTTCGTGACCAACACAAACTTATATCCCAAAAGCGCACATCCAGCTTCCACGCCGTATTTCTGAGCAAGCGTCGCATCTGTTACCGTTGTGGTATTAACGATTACTGTGTTCTTTACCCCGAGCACTGCGTCCGACTTTTCATAAGGATCGTCTTTCAAATACAAAGCACTGGCCTTTTCTATCTCACGCCGACGCCGCTGCCGCTGCCGCTGTTGCGCTCCCACGGTCGCCACTTGGTAATGTCACTATGGATACTGAGCTTCCCTCTTTACGAAAGCTGGTGTGGCAAAGAGATAGAAGAAAATTCACATGCGATGGTATTGAGTATATGATTAGGGTCTGAGCAAGGCGGACGAGTGGTTAGATCAGCAGCATGTTGGCTGAAATGATTTATGTCAAGGACTCAGTCACGTGACAACTAATGAGATTCCGAAGAGCACGTGCCATCGGTACTGGACCCTTAGCGCGTGCTTATTCCAACCTCCCAATTTCCCTTGGCCAAAGCAACTGCATTACATCCTTTCTTTCAATTAAACATTCTTCGGTATTTTGCAGTGGAACAAATCATGCTTAAATCTTATTTATCAACGACCGTGGTGGCACTCGCCGCTGTTCGCGCATCAGCATCAATCCTCTCTCAAGTCCCGTTCGGAGGTCCGTCACAGTTCTTATCTTCCGACAGCAGCAACTCAGTCAGAATCCTCACTCATGAGTCACATCCTGACCATAGTCTGACAATCAAACCTCATTATTCAAACGACGTATCCACGAAAGGTGATGGCAATACAGTGGCGGATATCTGTCCTGGAGCCACCTCTGGATATACTGGCTATCTTAACTCCGGATCAAAACACTTCTACTTTGCTTACTTTGAATCAAAATCTAAGCCAAAGGATGATCCTCTTGTTCTTTGGCTAAACGGTGGCCCAGGATGCTCTAGTATGATGGGACTGTTCATGGAGCTTGGTCCCTGTATCGTCAATGAAGGAGGAGAGTCGGCCCGAGAGAACCCCGATAGTTGGACAAACGCAGCCAGTGTGTTCTTCTTAGATCAGCCCATCGGCGTCGGGTTCTCATATTCCAGCAACGGGTCGGTCCATGGCGGTGAAGGTGGAACTTTTGCAGCAAGCGAAGACATCTACGCTTTCATGAGGCTGTGGTACAAGGCATTTCCGGAATCGAGGACACTACCATTTTCAATCGCAGGCGAAAGTTATGGAGGCCATTACATTCCGGTCTTTGCGGAACATATTAATCAAATGAACAAGATCACTGGTATCGACGATCAGATTCCCCTAGAGTCCGTAATGATTGGAAACGGAATCTTTAGCGATTTGAAGCAGGCTAGCTCATACTACGACATACCTTGTACTAACGTTACGGGGATTGGACCTCTCCTTGACGAGTCGGTTTGTAAGAAAATGGCCGCTGCGGTGCCTAGGTGTGAATATTTGTTGAAGGCTTGCCATGAATTTCCAGATCCTCTCATCTGCCGAGCATCCGCAGGATACTGCGCCAACGAACTTGAGAACCCTTACTTCAAGTCAGGCCTGAATTACTACGACATTAGCAAGCCATGTGAAGGATACTTGTGTTACCCCATCATCGAGTCAATTACAAAGTACCTACGAACGGACAAAGTTCGCGAAGCATTTGGGGTCGACAAAGCAGCCCCTCAATTTGAAGGATGCAGCAACAAAGTTGGACGAGAGTTCCAGAAAGTCAACGATTTTATCATTGATACGCGGCCGTTTGTTGCAGCTCTTCTCAACACTGGAATCCGTGTTATGATCTATGTAGGAACTTACGACTGGATTTGCAACTTTGTCGGCAATGAACGCGTTTTTGGATCTCTGAAGTGGGACGGTTTACCAGATTTCCGTTACCAGCAGGAAAATAATAAGCAAGTTTGGGACGGTGGCTTGTGGTGGGAAAGTGGTCTCTTACGATATGTTAGAATCAACGGAGCTGGTCATATGGTACCTCACGACAAACCTGTTGAAGCATTGAAGTTATTCAAAGCTTGGCTAGACAAGAAGCCATTGTAGATGATCAACGTTCTTACTAAACATACACAGACATAGACTCGTGTATGTGGATTGCCCATAAGTCCATATATAACTGTCCATCTTCAATTGTTACTTGTGTTGCTTCAGTCCATCATGAAATCCTCGCCAAGACTAGAGTGCATCTACCAGTTTTTGTAGGTCACATTCCACTTATCAGATACCAAGCTACCTTTTGACTTAGCATCTAAACAAGTCGCCTTGGCCGTCGCATTGCCCCTAAACTGCCATTGCAAATACGCAACGGCAGCCTTCCCTTGCTTCCCACCATTAGTAGCTGAAAAGGTGCCTCCATGACCAGTATCTAGGCTTGCCCAGTATGCAGGCAACCCAGCAGGAAGCAATTTATAATCTTTCTGCGACTGATAAAGTGTTAGCTCAACACAAAATGTCATCGAAGTCTGCCGTCAACTTACAGTTATGAATCCCATATCCTTCTCCCCACCCACGAGCCACGCAACCGGCACCTTCAACTCCTGCAACAAATACCTCTTCTCATCCATAAAGATCGCAATATTAAAGAGGATCATCAGCTTCACCCTGGCATCATGATACCCCACACTCATCGCCTCTAATCCACCACAACTATGTCCCGCACTCGCAATCTTGCTCGTATCAATGTTCCCATATTTCTTCGCACCACCTTTCATAGCCCAGTTGATCGAATCCCGACTATCCTGAACCTTCGACTGACCGCCCGTACTCCCCGTCGGCAGTCCATCCGCGGCGACCACGTACCCATGACTTGCGATTTCGGTGAGTAGGTTGCGGTATTGCGAGCCATCTGTCTGACAAGCGCCGTTGCCCCAGGATATGAACGGCATAGACAGATTTCCAGCCGGTGGGGTTTTTGGAGCGTAGATTGTGTGGTTTGGCAGACCCGGGTCGGTACCCATAGCTGCTGGGTACGGACCAGAACCAGATGTTACGGGGCCGGTCCCGGTGGGTGACTCGGAGCCAGTGCCGCCTGCTGCTGCGGGGGTGCCGGCCGTGTATTTTGAGACATCGTTGGCGGGGATGCAGAAGATTCCGCCGGCGATGGTATCGTCGCCGGTGACTGGGAAGTAGCCTGGGCTGGGTTGGAATTGGCCTTGGCTGGTTACCAGTGTGGCGGCGGTGAGGAGAAGAATAGACTTCAACATCTTGTGAGTTGGCACGAATTTTTTTTGCGGAGTAATGTTGAAGTATTCGAAGATTAGGGTCCCAGGAGCTTTCTTCATGTCCTTTATTTCGCGGTAAAAAGCCTCGTTGTAGGCTGATTTACAACAGATTTCCCACTTACCCAGATTATGTATGCTTACATGGACTGTTTGCTCATCGCATGTGTACTAGTAGAATTTACCTACACCAAATTGAACTTCGCGACTAAAGCAACATAGAGCAAGCGAAGTTGACAACCCCCTGCGACCCCGCGATCCAAGATTTCGGAAGCTTGACACGGTAATGCTGAAACTTATTCCTGCAGAGTCAATTTAATTTGGTGCAAGCTCAAACAATATATCCGTTCAAGCGCGCCTATCGCGGTTGAATTGAAAGCCGCATGTTATTGCCGGAACCCTCTACGAATTGTCAGCAACTGATATCAAGCCAAACTTTTGGTTATAGAATACTCGAGCACGGGAATTGAGTTAAGATGTTTCAACCATAGTAGCTTTCGTTGCTCAATACTTTGTTACAAGCCATCGAAAATTCCGGGTAAATGGTGGGCCGTGGCAACTTGCGCTTGTCAATTCAAATGTCTGCAATGCGTGAAGGAGCATTCATTGCTGTTCAATAAGTAAAGTTATTTGTGGTTACCCTATCATTAAACATGAGAGAAAATGTGTAAATAACGATGTAGAAAGGATGTGAAATATTTGGATACAAGTTCATAATATACTAAGGGTTTAGTATCCTTGGAATAGTAAAACCTCCCTCATCAAGTCTTACACATCTGTCGGAGTCAAAGCTTTTATCTTTCATAGATTCTTTCAGATGTCAATTCGGTTTAACTAGTCAGCAGGAGGCATAAATAGCGCTTTTAGTTAATAACCTAGTTACTTATACGGTCAACAAAATGGCAACTCTGTGTCAACATACCCCGGCTCCTCCTCATAGCTACTAGATTCTCCATTGTTCAAACAACTATCGACTATAGATAGCCCTTAAGACTTTTTGTTATCTTCAACCACAATCTGGGTTCCATAAAATACAACTAGGCAGTGATGTGATGTCACCGAAATCAGTTTCATCGCCGATTGCGCTTGTACCAGTGTTTCCCATTTGGTATAGTATACCCTGGTACCAACCCACGCCACCTCTCTTTGGTACTAACCTAGGCTGATCTGTTTAGGTATAGTACCTACCTAAGTATATCTTTATAGGTGTAGGGTATACCCTAATATTAATATAGTAAGGGCGAAAAGTGAGTTAAGATATAGTAGTATAGTCTTATTACTTCCGGACCGGAGAAAAGGAGCCGATCCCGGCTCGGGCTAAATTCGGACCGATAAATCCCGAGTAATAACCAAATTATAAAGAGGTGGCAGAATTATACTAACCGCCCTCGGACCAAGGTAGGGCCGTCTCCCCCGACTCGGCGACGCACCGGACCGAGAACTTTAGGGTATCGGGTAGGGTACCTTAGTACCCCCGGTCTAACCTTAGGTACTATACCCAAGTATATCTTCATAGGTAGGGTACCAACCCTACTAGGCCTTGGGTATGTGTTTGGGTTACTAAATGGGAATCACTGGCTTGTACTGGAAATCAAAACAGAATAAATGATTAACATGATCTGGTGCTCTATCCTGCCTACGGAACTGAAACGGGCCGCTCTCGTTATATAGGATAAACCGTCACATAAGAGAGAACACAGTGATTTTCTCGCGGCAACTGGGTTGATGGTGGGGAGAGAAAGAAGAAGACTTCACGTATTCTGCTTTTATAGCAATACGAAAGTTGGCGCCTTGTAATCATTCAAACGCTGCTAGTCTATAGTGAGTTTATGAAGTCAAAATTTTGATCTTCTTCAATTGCGACTTCCTCATTCAAGTCATTGAAGTTCCCGGGCGGTTTTATTGGATTAAAAGTTTTTAAAATCGACTTTTACCTTTTTCAAGAATCAAACCTACATAGAATTGTGGTCATATCAGTTATTTTGCTCTGTCATCTAAGATTTACTTTCTCTCAACACTGTTTTTCAGTAATGCATTCCTAATCTAGGATTCTTGAGTAGTGATGATTATTCATTAGAGTGAGGGACACGTATTTGTGAGTACCAAGCTCTGTTGGCCAATCCGAAGACATTTAGATTCATGAGGAAACCAGGATCCGAGAATGAAATAGCAAATGTTGACGTACTCACTTACCATCTCGCCGGCGTTTCTGTAGCAAAATTCTTGCTGTCAATCAGCAGGCAAAAAACTTCATGAAGAAGACCTTGTTTCACTAATCATGATCTCATGACCATGCGGATCTCTGCTTTGGTCTACTCAACCTGTCATCCTTGGGTGCTCGTCTTAGTTTGACGCAATTCCAGCGTTCGTCCTGCGACCGAGATTGTATCAGACCGTTGTGACGCTACCACAACCAGTACACACTTGAACATTATGACACGCGGAGAAAATTAGTAAACTCAACAAGCTATCAATCAGCTCCCGATTGCTGCCGAAATGTTTAACAGAAAAAAACACCGCACTGCGCTTAGAAAGTCGGCATGCAGATACGACCCAGCAACTTATCGACAACGATATACAGGCGCAGACACACAACGATGGCATGTGTAATCGAATGAATTAAAGTAAAAGACCTTATAAGACTAAGCTGGTCGACTTTATATCGTCTTTCAAATAAAATTTATACTTAAGTGACTTAGCTACTACTAGTTGAATTAGCGTTCTTATTAGTATTACTGCGATGATACGACGTGATATTTAAGGCTGGTAATTTTGTTCTTTAATAACCGGTATAGTACATCTTCTAGACATTATATTATTATAGTAGTATACTATATAAGTTAGTAACGGCGAGGTGTCGGGGGGCGATAGCGAGGTTACACAAGTAAATATAAGCGAATACGAATCTAAACGAAGCTAAATAGTCACGTGTTAATACTATTAGTATACTATAGTATACCGGACAAACAATATAGTATAATTATCGGAATATAGTACTTATTACTAAGCCTTCTAACTAATATATTCTAGTATATCGCGATCTCTAATACTATTAAGTACACTGAACTGTTGAATAAGCTGGCGATAGTCGCCTTGCACTTAGGTGAAAAAAAAACGTCCAGTGAAGCTCAACAGCTGAAAGTTAATACAAGGTTTTACAGTAAAGAACCCCGTAATTAGTTTTGTTCAAGCTGCCGCAAGAGCTGAAGCAAGTTGTACCACTGTCGCAGCCTTAGTATTAGTTGATTCGCGCGCACTCAGTTCAGCCGAAGCAGCCCAGTAGAATTGACGAATAAACACATGCCAGGTAGCCATACATATGATACGCCACCATCCACTTCCAAATATCGCTGTTAGACTGACCTTCGCTATTTATCCATGTGTTGTTTCTCAAATATCTCAATTAAACATTGAGTGTTATCTTGTTTTCCTGAATTGTTTGTAATTTGGTTTGAGGTTCTAAAACGACAGCAACTCAGATGGCTCCTCGGTCAGGGGATCTCTGTCATTATTGTCAAGATCATTGTATTACCCAAAACTCCAAGTCTGAACCCAGTTTAACTCAATGAAAGACGGGAGTCAGTTGTCTACAAAAGGGTCGGTGATTATAGAATGGTTCAAAGCTGGGTGTCCGCTTGCTGAGTTTCTGTTGAAGAGGGTTATCGGAGATGCAAATGTATGAGTCAACAAACCCTACATCGTGCACTTATAAACAAGGGTTTTTCATTATAGGATACTAAGATCTTTTTATATGTAGGATATGCTGAATTCGGACCTCAAAATCTCAGTCAAGACTTGGTGTTGCTCAGTTCGTGGGGAAATCCACAAAGCCCATTTTACGGTTGAAGGGTACAGCACGAATTTTCCTACGGGCTCAATGATGAAGTCGGAGAACAAGGTCATGAAGAAATTTAACACCGAAATATTCACAAATTCAGGTATGTCTACAATATTATTTTTCTGTTGCATCATTGATTCAAATATTATTATATGCTAAAAGGTATAACCCATCTTTAAGATGATCCGCTCTCCCGGTATATATCTGGGGGGCGCGGCCGCTTGCAGACGAGCATGGGTCTGAACAGAGTCTTAAATTGGCACGCCTCTGGATCTCACGATGTATACAAGGAGGGCATCTGAATTGCCCACCCCCGGCAGAATCTCCCTATCCTTTACGGCTGCTCAATGTATCCCCAGATAACACCGGTGATCCGGAATTAGTTCGTCTTTGTATGTTCACTCCAGGTACACGAGGCCACCATCTGGCACTAAGTTATTGCTGGGGGACAAGCCAGAAGTTTATGGCAACTAAAGCTACTCTGCCTTCTATGCTCCGCGGAATTCAACTGGAAGACATACCCAAGACCTTTCGCGTTGCAATCTCCGTGACCAGACAGTTAGGGTACCAGTACTTATGGATAGATGCGCTATGTGTCGTTCAGAATTCTGATAGTGATAAAGCTGAGCAAATATCTCAGATAACGCATATCTATCGTAATGCTGTCTTTACAATATCTGCCAGTAGATCTGCCAGCTGTAACGATGGATTCCTTGGGCCGCTAGATCTGGATCCAGAAAATAGACCGGAGGTAGTTTCTAGGAAAGTTCCGTACAGCACTTTTGAAGGCGTCGTTGGGCGCATTCAACTCAGAAAGTTCATTCCCTTCGACGCAAGCGTCCAAACAATGCATAAAAGGGCGTGGACATACCAAGAGCATTGTTTTTCGATAAGAGTTCTATCTTTCGGCAGCCAAGTTAGTTGGCAATGTGCTGATGGTGAAGCCCTAAACTTTGGGATCTTAAATGACGAAATCAGTACCCTTATTACTATGCCCAAATTGAGCCCAGCCGCAATCGAAGACATCATGTGGAATTCGATTGAGAATTCCATAAAGCTGACGTATAAGACAATACTTATCGAAAACTCAGAAGTCGGGACGCTAATAAACAAGGTGGCGGTAAAGACAGCAAGACAGGTGATGGGGAAGAGGTCGCTAGGTAAGAGCGTCCTTACGGAAGACCCCAATTCGAATACGGTGTTAAAGATAGTAGCATCGAAGTTATTGATGAAGAAGCTAAATAAGTTCAAGCTTTATATGGTTCGCGTCGGAATGAGTGAGGCACTGAGCACAAATGCTTCAGATATCTGTGAAGTTATCTTCGATATTTTCTGCGATTATTTTGTTCGGTCATTCTTTGGGGATAGAGAAACACGCAATCTGATACAAACAATGTTTGCAGAAAGAGATCTCGCCGCTATCCTGGCCCTCCTGAATCCCATGTTAGTCCGCATCTTCGCGATAATGATGGAGCGATCGACAGTAATGCCATTTAGGAAAGATAGAAATGGCGAATCCCAAGCGGAAGTTGGCGGAAATGGTATTCTGGGGATTATTCGAGCGAGTACTACTTTGTTAGTGGACATTCAAGCGGATGCACTCGACATGTTAGAGAAAATTGGCATCCGGTTCCCGAGGTCAAAGGAAGAGGAGGAAAAGGATATGCTCAAGCTCCTTCCAAATCTCATCGCAGGCCTCACCCTCTCACCACAGATCATAAAGCGGGTACTCGTAGTGAAGACACACTGGCCTGTGGTCGTGGAGCGATACTCGCAACGCTCATTGTCGGATCCAAGTGATCGTCTACCTGCCATCTCGGGGATTGCGATCGACTTTAGTAAATTCACAGACGGAAGGTATCTAGCTGGTCTGTGGGAAAGGACCTTTATCCATGGGCTGATGTGGCATCAAAATCATCAAGTCACATCAGACTCATGGCTTCCGTTGAGGCCTGAGAGACAAATTCGCGTATTTCGACCTAGCGCATGCTCTTACATAGCCCCGTCGTGGTCGTGGGCTGCAGCAGATGGTTTGGCACTGTACCCCAAAATTCAAGGAAAAATCTCACAAGACCTTAAAGTCCTTGGATGCGATTTTTACCCAGAAAATCCGGGACAGCCTTTCGGTAAAGTTATTGGAGGCTCCATACGAATACGGGCGCCACTAAGAAAGGTAGATCACAACTGGTTTACTACCAGCTCGACTAGCTATATCAAAACGTATCCAGATGTGCAAAGCAGGCTTGCGTATATTCTTGACCGTGAACCCGATCCCTGGGATTACGACTCCCATGTTTTCTGGCTGCTAGAGCTTTTCCAGTCTGATGGTAAGTATGTTGAAAATAAACATAACTCGCAGGGTTTGGTTTTGGAGAAGCTCAGAGATAAAGTTTTTATGAGGGTTGGAATATACAAAAGAGCAAATCGGGGTTGGGTAAACACAACTAAAGTCTTGAAATGGTGGGAAGAAGGGCATTCCACTGTCGAAACCATTGAGATTATTTAGTATACATTGACTAAACAGTGGCTTCCTAAACAGGTCTCTTAGTAATTGAACACAAGTACTGAAATACTTTTCAAGTAAATTTAAAGTTTTGGCTTACAAAGTGTATCATGTTACTCGATAGTACCTGGTAGGAAAACTGTATCCAATGATAACCAAGTCAAAGTACTTGTACTAACACGCAGATCCACAAGATCCGACTTAAGAGAACTTTCCTCGGTGAATTGCAATTTATCGCCAGGGACCTCCCACTCTGATCCCTCTTCTTTCCCAACCATAGCAGCTCTTCCTATGATTTCAAACTTCGGGTGAGGATCACTAGAGCCAGTTTCTCGAAGAACAGCACAAGCACTAGAATTCCAGAACTGACAAATAAAATCTCCTTCACGAACATTCGCTGGCGTAACACCAAGTGTCTGATTTGAGCCTATGAATAGCACAGGCGATACATGTGACACATCCTCATCATGGTTTGCCACGATATGTGGGGTAAGGTTCGTGATGGTCTGATGAGAGCTGAACGAAACAATATTCCGGTTGCAGAACTGGGTTGTTTTTCCAATCATCGATAGAAGCTTTTCGTTAAGGCCTCTCACTATTGATAAATTTTCGACATTGGATTTGCGGAGGTAGCATCCTAATTCGACTTTCCAGCATTTCTCGGCTTGGTGGGATGTCGCAAGATCAGAGATTGATGGTCCAAGATGTTCTAACCTGCTGACTATTGCGCCTCGGAGAAGAAATTCTGGTGATTCGTTCTCGATATTTGACGTTTTTATCCATGCTGAGAGGTCTTCTAGGGATGACTCTTTCCAGTACCACGTTAGGTTTTCTTTTGGTTTCTGGTCGTCTTCTAGATACTTCTTCAGAAGCCAGGCTATCATGGCTGCTCCAGCTACGCCAGCGACGCCAAGTGGGATAAGATTTTCGGATCTCCAATATGAATACTTGGAATCTTTATCTTCTTTCTTGCTTCCCGTTTTTTTGGTATTGATGTTCATCCCGGTACCGAATAGAGAAGGAAGAATACCGAGCCCGGCGGATGTCTTAGAGAAAATCCCAACATCATTGCCATTGGCTTCAGGTCGATCTTTAGCAATTTCCTTGGTACTTTCCTTTTGTGAATGTGAATAGTCTGTAGAGGTATCTTTTTTTGTTAAGTCTTTGGTGATTGCCTCCTGAAAGGTTTTGATTATTCTTGGCAGTTGAGTCTTCTCTCTAGTGAGCAAACGACGAACTAACGCTGCAAAATAGACTGCATCAATTGAGGATGTCTGCTGCGACTCCAATTGAAGTGAATGGAAATGATGCCTCATGATATCGTGATACACTTCTGGGATGGACTTTTGGTAATTGATTGGAATTTCCTCCTCAACCGTATCATTGGCTAGACCAATGAATGCATACACTTTGTCGTGCTGTAGGGTACAAAATGCGTCTCGAAATCCATCGACGAGATTCTGGAGTGAGAAATTCCCTTTCTGTGTGAATTTCGATCGTCGCATGGCGTCCAGTTTAATAACTGTCTGAGTTGCAGCATCGTTTGAGTTTTTTTCTCTGTACCAGTTCAGCAGTTTGACAAAGTCATTCCATTCCATTGATTCTGTTCCGAAGTACACCATGATTGTTGAGGCCATGCCGACTTCTTGGATGATCCACGCTCGGTTCCAGTACCCTTCATGAATCAAGCCGTGGACAAAGTATTCCAGCTTTATCTCCGCAAGCTGTTTGGCTCGCGTATCGACACTCTTAGCATACCCAAGTTTTTGTTCATGCTCTTTGTCGACCGGCTGATTATGTAAGCCTAACCATATTACCACTTGCCGGGCACGTCGGTATATGAATCCCATCAGAGGTATCTGTCTATTTTTCTCCAATGGGTTTGTTTGATCGATGCATAGGAAGTCAACCCACAATGCCTTGCGAACGTTTCTGTCACGCAAAGAATGCAACGCATACCACAGATGCTCTCTCACAAGAACCTTCGAGCCATTAAGCCATACTGGTTCGTGCTGAGTGTCGTCACCCCATTCGTAAGAAAGTGCGTCATATGTCGGATTATCTTCAAATGTGAGTGATTTCAGGTCACATTCAATCATAGAGCCTCTCTCTCCTGGTCGCAATATGAGTAGTCGAATCCCGTCAGTTGTGGGATCAAGGGTTGGGTACCGGAATTGAGGCTCGTTTTTTTCTTTCCCTGTGTCATTAAGCATTGTAAAGAGGAGTACTGATGTTGCAATGGCAAGCGTGATGAGACCATCTTGTTTTCCTTTGAAGCGATCGAGTGAAGAACGAGAGGCTGTATCTTTTTCTTCCGACATTTTGACTTGGTTCTCCACGAGTCTGATGATTTATTCAACACGCATAGTTCGTTAGGTCGAGAGCTGCCAAGTGTTTTGCCAGATGGTGAGTTGTCATAGGCTGTGCAAGCGCCTTACCTGAAAAAATATAGATATATTATTTCTCCCGCCACTGTCGATAAATTTTACTTTAGTCCATTGTAGGCCTAAATTTTAAACAGGCTTTCGGCCACTGTGTTATTATCATACTCAGGGGCCGTTAAATTTTACCGTGATCTTGATTTGAGATCTTTGGGTTGAGTTATAGTGTATAGTGTCGAGTTATCAGTACTTCTTTTACGTTTCATAGCAGCTACCTACTCTGCTTATAATACTCTCCTTCTGCTTATTGATATCATGGCGAGAAAATTGGACAGTCGCGTCCGAATCAAGCTCTCATCCTTTTGCGGTGAACAGAAGCCACCTCTCCTCCTGAAAGCGACCCTTTTCGAACCTATGCAAATGACCTAATGTTTGTTCTGCTCTACATACCTTTTCTCCTTTCAATTATTCGGTCGCGGTAGTATCTATGGCCCTTCGCAAGCTTTGGGGCAGGGCGCGCCGGCGCCGGTATGGTGTACCATTCGGTCACCTGACCCGTGTTTAGAAAGCTAGATCTCGTGACTTCCTCGAGTGTAACGGGCGAAGAAACAGTGCAATAGTCAATATTGTCTAATCTACACATTCGCTCTATAAGAAACCGCAAGCGACTCGGCAACTATTGTTTAAGATAATTCGTTTATAATAGTTTCCAAAGGGCTGTTTGTTAGCGGATGTGTATCAGATATAATATATCGGAAGATAAAACAAAAAAACTTCCAGGGTCTCCGGAAACGAAAGTCGTATTCATGAGCTCGAAAAATCACGACTTGGTGGCATTCATTGCACACAGCTTGGCTATACAAGTATCAAAGCTAATTTTAACTCGATAAAATCGTACATTGGTGTAACATCAAGGATTACGAATGCTAGTCTTATTAATATGACAACATTCTTGTTCCTAAAAGAACTCGTCAGAAAAGAGTCCTTCTACAGCCAAAACTTTCACTAAGATTAAGAAGTAAATATTTATTTCACTTCGGTGGAAAACAAAATCCATGTTTCTGGGGCTAATATAAGCTGAGCTTTCTCTTTCACAATAACTGTGTTAATGGCTTTTGTTGTGATAAAAGTTCCGTTTAAGGAGGTTGTGACGTTTCCAAGAATCGACTGTCTCCCTACTGCCATTAACACCTCGACACAGCCATCCTGCCGAAATCTCATTCTTTTGAGGACCTTAGCTTCCTAGTCCCAGTCCTCGCAAAGCTAGCTAAAAATACACGATAAAGAGGCAAATTCTACGACCATACATCCCGGAGTCATCAAGCGCATGGAAATTGAAGACTGCTGAGACAATCTCAACTATCCTCTTCCCCTAGACACACTCTCACCTCAGCATGTCATGTCATCATACTAATTTCGGCCGTACCACCGAATTCCTTCTATATCTCCAGCCTGTACAATCATCTCCAAAAACGTTCTCTCTATCCCTCAAGGGTTGACAGAAGGTCTCACTCGACATTTCTTACCGAGTAAACAAGCAAACGGTTAGAGTAAAAGATTCACAGGAGATATTTCCCCAACCTATAGGCTTGTTTTTCCAACGTGGAGTGAATTTTATTTGTCAGCTGTGAAATAAATACATGCTTCTTCAAAATCTAATAGAGGTTTCTCGGAAAGAGTAGACTATTTACGTGTACCACGTAAGCTTCCCAAGATTAACAGAAAAAGAAGCACAAACCTGACTGTGAAACTTCACTTGATTTGCATACACACATCCTGTTTGTCTGTCTTTTGTATTCTGACCAATAACTTATTCATAGCTTGCCAACATGGTAACAAGAACAACAACTTCCTGTGAACTCATTACTAAAACTGTAGATAATCTATTTATTTCATTCCAAATGACATTCCGCAGTTGCTTTCCCGTCTTTAGTCCACAAGCAATAGAGGTCTGTCTTTTTTAGAGCGACCGTAGCCTTCTATACTCCGCAAATTGAGTACCGGCCTCAATTGTAGTTGCTGAAATGTTTCCAGGAAACAAAACGCTTTTACCTCGAGTGCGTTTATGATAGTGCATAGAAAAGAATAACCTTTGCCGAAACCCTCTCAACAAGCTTCATTTATTCACTCCCTTCTCGAAACCTTCTTATGTTGTAACCTTACACCACAACACCGCACTCTACTCAATTATTCCTAATAGTCTAGACTAAAAAAACCTTGTTTTGGCAAAATTCCGAAAGCAAGTCTGCAACACAGAAGAATTCACCTGTTAAAATGAATAGAATTACGACCCAACTATCCAAAACTTGCGTCCACGACTCCGCGCCGCCAAATACGGCAAAAATCTAACAAGATTACTAGAGAGGATATACCGCGCCATGTTCTTACCCATATGCTGCATGTTCAGTAATCACATCAGTTTGATACTAACATCAAACGATCAATTTTCCCCTCAATAATTCAGTCTTCCTTCCTATCAGTCTCTCGGTACGTGCAATGCACCCAGGTTGTCTTGGCGTTTGATGTCAAGACCAACGCTCTCGCCCTTTGCTTGCGGCACAATAAAAAACCCTACACAACGCTCCAATCATCGCCTCCAAACGGTTTAGTGCTTACTTTCGCTTCCGCCAACATATTCCGGCGACTTTGGTCGTCGGCCGCGGTCTGCCATGTTAACATGTATGTAAAAAGTCCGACAATCATCCTTAACACACGTTTTTAGCTTACTTAGTCCAGTAGCTTTGTGTGACGTTTCCTCACTTACAGACTACTTTGGAGTTTTGGGAAGCTTAATGGTCTCTTTAATACATCAAACATGTTATCCCACAAGTCAGAGTACGGCGAAAACTTATGGGCAACAGATGGTATTGCTGGGCTTTTTTTGAGTGCGGTAAAAAACATCCACCCCACGTGCATGTAAAAGATGTTCTGGAACACACGAGATCGAGGACCGTTGCTGATAAGAAGTCCGTGAGCAGATATTTATATATGCTACATCAAGGTGTATCTATAATCTATATTTCCATCCTCTTGCGAAATTTCCTGGTCCCAAATTGGCAGCTGTATCAAATACTTGGTATGCATATCATTGGTAAGTCTTTCCCACGATTTGCACTGGGCTGTAAGGTTTTTTGCTTGCATTTAACCAATTAACTTATTCAATTCAAGGTTCTCCGGACGCTACCCTTGGGCTATCCAAACTGCACTCAAGAAATATGGCGACGTAGTCCGCATTGCACCCAATGAACTTGTCTTTATCACCCCTCAAGCCTTCCATGACATCTATCTGCCTACCCAAAATGGTCTTGAACTATTTCCGAAGACCGATTTTCAGAATCGGGGTAAAAATCTGGGCGGGTTAGCATGGGAAGAGGATCCAATTCGCCACCGCGAAGTAGCGAAGAAAATGTTACCAGCCTTTAGTATGCGCAACATGAGGGCCATGGAACCGGTTTTCACTCGCTATATTGAGGAGTTTATCTCCCAGATGAGAGAATTGGGTCAGGCAAAGAAGGGAGTGGAGCTTGTCAGGTGGATACACTGGTTGACAATGGACACAAGCGCCGATCTCACGAGTGGTGAGAAGATGGGCCAGATGAAAACTCGTCAGTTCTCCTACCTCCTGATTCCTACTCACTAGAACAGTCTTGACATTATTTTTTGTGTTTAGAGAAGGATTCTCCCAATTTACAGGTTCTTCTGGCCTTCAACTACCTCACGACGGTCATACAAGTCTTTAAACGCTTTCCACTAATACAACCTCTCCAGTATTTATTTGCTCCTGTCTCAATGATCCTTCCCTTTCTTCGCATTGAATCTCATTACCGAGAAGCCGTCAAACGGCGCATTCAACGTCAGACTCCTGACCATGTGGATTACATAAGTTTCATGTTAAAGGGAGGCAATGTGCCAAAAACCAAGGAGGATTATACTCATCTGGGAGGGATAAGCTTACAAGTTATGTTTGCAGGATTTGGGGCTATGAGTGACTGGTACTATAGTACTATGGTCTATCTTCTTCAAAACCCTGCTGCATATAATTTACTTGTGGCGGAGATTCGAGGATCGTTTGAGAGCTATGAGGATATCGAGTCCGAAAAATTAGCACGACTCGAATACTTGAATGCGAGCCTGAAGGAAAGTCTAAGACTGATTCCAAGTCTCAATTCAGGAATGCCACGCTTGAGCCCAGGAGCAATAGTCGATGGGGTCTGGGTGGCAAAAGGGGTATGTTTAGTTTTCTAACGCTCATTCATAATTTGGTACTGATACCAAGGCTGGATAGACTCATGTACAAACTTCAAGTTGGGCTGTATCACGTAGTGATCGTTATTTCCACAACCCATCCATCTTCTCCCCTGAAAGATGGCTTCCATCAACTCACCCACAGTACGACACCAAGTTCAGCGGCGATAACCTGAAAGCCTTGTTCGCATTTTCCATTGGCGTTCGTGGATGCATGGGTAAAGAGATGGCGTGGATGCAAGGAAGGCTCTTTTTCGCAAAGCTATTGTGGTGTTTTGATCTCAGCATGGTAGAGGGACAGGATATATGTTTGGAAAGAGATTTGATACATTACGGTTTCTTCGAAAAGCCGGAGGTAAGATTTCGGCTGACTCCAGTTGACAAGGAAAGCAAAGTTTGAAATGCTTGAATAAATTCCAGAGTTGTTTGTTAACAATTTTTATGTATTTGAACCTAAGAAGCAAGCATACCTGTCATAAAATCCATACCTTTGTTGTAGAACAGAATTGGATGATGCAGACCGCTTGATTTTTATTAGCAAGGATGGAAAGGTAGAGTCTGGCTAGAATATGAGTATGCAACCAAGTCAGCTTGCCTACACGACTATTTTATCAACCAGAACCCCCAAAAATATACTAAGAACAGCAATGTAACCTCATTGAAGTATTTCTGCCCTTTTTCTAGTAAAAATAAACTACATAGCGATAAAAAAAGCCCTTTACACAAACCCCCTACAAGCATTCATAGATCCTCTACCTTACTGGAAGAAGTTTTCTATAAAGTTTGATAGAACAGACATCATGATCCTTCCAACTTATTCACCTTCGAGCTACTGACACTAAGTCGAGCTATAAATCTAGACCGGAATCAGTCATTCTACTTTCAACAGCTATGTTCAACGTCTGATATTATAAAAACTTTGTGTAAGAACGGGCATAATCTGTATGTGTTATTTCCATATTTTTCAAGGACTCCTTATCACCGAAATTATCCCCACCACCAATTTATTCCTCCTGATTATATATATATGTTCTCAGGCTCCCCACCAACTCGGATACCCATACGGTATATTGTAACGACAAAGGGACAGGTTGAGTGAACACAAAGTTGAGTGGCAGGTCGGAGGCCACTTCGTACATGATGCTGTCCTAGACGTTTACATTCTCCAGCTTAGGATTGAACCTGCTAGTACTCGTTCAGAATAACACGCCTGTTAAAGATGCGATCTTGATCATACCCACAAGTTTTCAACTCATTTTAAGCACCTCAATCTTCTAGTTCCAACTGAAAGAATGTTCAGGGTTGCAGAATGCAGCTTTGATCGAGTAACCTTGGGGGGTATTTTCCCGTGTGCAAGACGCGCCAACCGATCAACAGGCACCGTCCGAAACTTGAGCTTTTAAATCCTCCCGCCAAGTTTCAATAGATCATTCAAGGATGCCGACAAAGGCCAGATATTGTCAATTTTATGAATTCTAGAGTAGATCTGATCTCCGATTTGTATGGCGATAGAGAAATAGGGGATTGTGGTTTTCGACCATTTATATAATATGCAGCTACCGCTTGCGATATATATTTCTTTCTATAGATTGTTTTCTGTTACCGAGACTTATCTCAATACCGATTCGTTTTGACATCGAACCTTACGGAGCATAGCTCTTCTCCTCCCATTACGACGTTTCCTAACGAAGTTTCGTGTTATTGTCAGTAACTGTGTCTTTCCCTAAAAGCATTGTGGGAGGTTCTCGCGCAATTATTGAGGTTATTTTACAACGACATACTAGAAGAAACTTGGCTTCTTCGTGCTTATATTCCTTCTTCATCCCTTAACTACTAGCTCACGCCTTTTAACTACTCTTCACCTCTCTATAACCTATAATCGTAGAAGAAGATATAGAATTCTTTTCTATAATATTCCAATCTTAAAAGAGAAGAAGAGAGAAATCGGGAAAGACGCTTAAAATATACAAAAAAGCTTTAATATTCCTAGACTAAACAGAAAATAAAAAGGGATATTATACAGAAGTAAGAAGAAAAAAAAAAGGGGAAAAAAAGAAAACCTGTAAAATTATGTTTCGAAACAATTCCGAAGAAAAAGAGAAAGGTTTTCTTACCGAAGGTAGATTTCATAATAGATAAGGATAAGATATATATCTAATATTTAGTTAGACTTACTAAATTTAATTTTAAACTTGCCGAAAGATTGGCTTACCTTCTCCTACCTCTTTTTATAAATTCTTAGACGTCTCTTTACAAATACTATATTAACGTTAACTAGTAATAAAGTAAACAATTAAAAGATAAAGTAGCTAAGTATCTATCCTTATAATTCTCCTTATACGCTATAAAACTAATATTATCTCGCTATATATAATCTATATTTATTTACCTTTCTACTATAGTTTTACTCTAACAACTCTCTTTTTTACTCTATTATTATTCGCACCTCTCTATTACCGAAATCTAATTTGTTACCAACTCCTACCCTCTAAAGCTCTCCTCTAAAAACGCGCGTTCCTTTTCTAATATAAGTTATTATATAACCTCCTCTAACTATACGAAATATACTGAAACTAACCCTTCCTTTTATTATATTAGCTAAATAAACAAGAACGGATATTCTTAGTTAACAATACTCGAGTTCTAATAACTACTATTAAATTCAATAAATTAGTAGATATATAAATAAGTTAGTTGTAAACTTGTATTATAGTAAATAGAACACCTAAGCCTACTACGCTATCTAAATAACTTTTTTCCGCTTACAAAATTTAGTCGTATACTCCTCTGACTCACCTAATCCCCATCAACTTCCGCATCCCAGCAAACCCGTAGCAACAACAGTCTGACGCGCCTGTATATTACTCATCCCTCACATTGCTCGAAACAACCACCTAGGCACGTTCTTAATTGTAAAGCTTACATTTCTGTTGGTTTACTATATCTCCTCCCTCTATCTTTTCTTTTTATTTAAATATCATCTTTTACTCAAACAGTCCGGAGCGTACAGGTTTCTAATTCGCGAAAATTCGTCACTTTAACTACACTTACTTCCCACTACTCACTTATAACATCCATCTCGCCAACTTCTCTAACGACGAATTCAAACCTCAAGCGCGCGGACTATAAGCGCATAACAGTATATAAGTTAATAAAAATCATTCCTCCCCAACTCATCCGCCGTACCACCCTAGTCTCTTATTCTACTGCCCCTCTTACTGTTCCCTCTCCACCGATCCCCATCCTTCACACATCCTTCGCCACTTTCCCATCCCTTCACACTTTAAGACCGCCCCCCGCCTATAACTAAACTTCCATATCCCCTGAAAGATCTGGAATTCAGAAACACCGGTTTCGATTAAGCTTTAGACAATATCCTTAATTAGCATAATAAGAACTCTAGAAAGGCTAAAGGTAGGATTGACTTACAATCTAAACGAATGGCTGTAAACCATCCTCATATTTACCTCTTTCTCCCAAGCAGACTTTGATGTCACCGAAACCTATTACACCGCCAAATTTACAACCCTTATTACCTCTTACCGCTACTTACCACCGAAACTGCAACCCTTCTTACCTGCTACCTCCACACACCTCCAAGCCACCACCACATTTCTACCTGAAATGGTTTGTGCTCATAAGCGTACATACTGCCTTGAAACCCTGTTGGTATCGAGCTACGGGATCGCGAACTCCAAGTTCGCACTCGTCGACTTCCTCTCTCGCGAACACGTCGGCTCGCACAACAGATCTAACAAGCCCTAGTACTATTAACAGAAGCGTGTAAAAAAAAGTACTACTCTAACTTCGAAAGCTTAATAGAAGATAATATATATATACCTATACTTAAACTCGATTCCTTCTCTTTATTTTATATTTTACTATTTAAATTAAGAAAAACTTAGAATACCGCTTATTTTATAAAACGAGTTATATCGTTTTTATTTCGTAATAGAGGCTTTGTGTAGACTAGAATAGAAAATAAAGAGATAATTAAATTCTTATATAGGAGCTAGAAAAGAGATAAACTTATCCCCTCTTAAACAACTCTCGCTATACTACCTACTACCCCCTCTATCTATTCCGAACATCCCTCTATAAATACGGCTAACACCCTCTATTTCTACTTAACTAATCATCTAGACACTCAAGCTGCGACTACATATATCGCGGTAAGTCCTTAGCTTACCTACGTTTACAAGTAAGACTGCGTACTTATTTCACCTCGCAGGAAATGTATACGGTAATCCAACTATGTTATCCATTTTACCAACACTCTTTACGATTTTAAAAAATTCGACTTTCCCACCGAAACCGCACTTGTCACCGGTTTCCCGCTTCCCACCTCCCACCTCTCAACCTGCTATACCCCTCATATCTCTCAAGCCACCAAATCTCAGTACCAGATATCAAAAATATAACAATTAATCCAAATGCACTAAACAAAAATTAGAGTCTCCAAAACTAACCACCTATCCTTGACATTCCTCCACGAAGTTATCCACATCTCCAAGCCTCTGCCCTTTTCCTTCCCTTTATCTAGCCCCTTTACTTCCCCCCAAAAGAGAAAACAAAGTCGAAAAGAGCGCTTCTTCAAACATAAACATGTCAAAAGGTACTTAGAGGATCTCACTTTAGTAGCCGAGTCTCCTATACTAAGAAGAATATACAGGTAAATTATGAAAACGATTTAAATAAAGGAATAGACAAACATTTTCTCGTCACTCTCCCTCCCACTACCCTTCTCACCTTCCCTAATCATCCTACCCACTCCTCAATAAAAATCTCAATCCCCTCCTTCCCCACTAGACTATCCCACGATATTTCCAACAGCTAGCGACAATGTCCACATCTCCCCCGCCTCACTACTATAACACCAACGTTCAAACTCCCTCACCAACATCCCCCTCATTTTCTCATCCCAACACACCACCCTTCACTTCCTCTCCCAACCATCTCTCCAACTCTATCACCACCCCCCTCTTCTATCACCGAATCCCACACCACCACCGAAATCCCACCCTTCACTGATAAATTCTTACCTCTCCCTTAACTTAGGCAACGTTCCTAGTTATATTGTAAGATCTTCAGTCATAATGTCTACCGTTCATTTTTTGGTCTATTCGTTCAGTTTACTTACTCCCTTACAATTTTTAATAAACTTACCCATGAAATGAAAAGTGTAATGGGTTCTAGACATTAGAGGGCACTTTTATCCGCACTTTCACGTCCTCAAACTTTCACACCCTCACACATTTACACCTCTCGCACCTTTTCACACTTTCCACACTTCTCACACTGCTCACACTTCTCACTTCACCACTCCCAATTTCCATTTAGTACTCTCAAAATCCATAAATCCTCATCAATTCAATTCAATTCATCTAATTCCACAAAATCACACTACTAAAAGCCACCAGCCCAACCACCCTCTACACCCTCCCCAAACCAAACCAAACCAATCAAATAAAGACGTAGAAAGGGGTATCTATCCATCCAACCAACCATCTCTCCATCCATAATAACCGCCACTTCATATACACAGCTCAAATACTTTCCACCCTCAGTTTACCATTTCATTTCCTCCCTCCTCCACCCCTCGCCCTAGCCGCCGCTAAATTCGCCGTCCCCGTATACCCCGTGGCACTTTCCTTCTCGGTAGAAACAGATCTACTCCTGCCTCCACTGACACTTCCGTTCCTACTTCCACTTCTACTTCCACTTGCACTTGCACTTCCACTTCTCCCTCCTCTGCCCGCATTTACGCCACCCCTACCACCCCTAGCAGCAGCACCACCTCTCCCACGTCCCGCACCCTCCCTATCAGTACTTTTCGGTCTCCCCGGGCCTCTCTGCCCTGGCGTAGCCTTCTTCGTCCCTGTCTTCTCCGCGCTCTTGACTTTCGGTGCCGTACCAGAATTCTTCTTGGCAGGCCCTCCTATCTTCGCCGGTTGTCGATGTCGTTGGCCCGTAGTTTTCTCATTCTCACCAGCAACCAACTCATCTACATCGCCCCCGTCTACCTCAGAACCCGAAGCAGCAGTCGCAGCAACCTTCGCCTTCTTATTCGCCGCAAGATTCGTACTCGAACTCTTCCTCTTCAACGGACTCTCCTGCTCTTCCAACATAGCATCCAAAACTCTCTTGGGAGTCTCTTGACCTTCTAGTCCCTCCTCAATGATAGCTTGCCATTGCTCGGAAGCATCTCCGTCGTTCAAAACATCAGCCATTCCTCCATCATTAGACACCCCTCCATCACTTGCATAAAGCATATCCATCATACTCTGTCGGCTCGGCGGATCTTCGTTGAAAAAGCCCGGCGGAAACTGACCTACATCGTAGCCAGACATCGAGTTTCCAATCAAATTGGGGGCCGGGGGAGCAGAGACTTGTTGCCAATTCGTTACATCCGGTGGAGGTTTTGAGGGATGTTTAGGAGGCATGGAGATACCAAGACCAGGATTCGAGACCTGGACAGATCGAGGAATTCGTGACATACTAATTAAGTTTGGAGACCGTGTCGGCTGAGAATCCTGCGCAGTAATGCCGCTAAAATCAATCGACGGCTGCCCAGCTATGTTGGTACCCCCGCTTTGATTAGAATTACTAGCACCGCACTTGGCCAAGAAATCTTCCAGATTATTCGATAGATTTTCTGATGGAAAGACATTATCGTCGGGAGTAGCATTACTAGGAAGTGGACTTCCAAAACTCGAAAAATGCGACTCTGGTTCGGCTGCTATGCTATGTCCTGGGCTAAACAGAGAACGTGGCTGTTGAGGACTTTTCGCCATCTCCTGGTTCTTCGCTAAATTCATCTGCGCCTGAGCAGCCTGTGCAGCGTAAATTGCTTGAACCTTCTGAAGATTATCATTGAATCCAGGTGACGGAAGATTGTCGTTACTTGATACCGGAACATTGGAAGGGTGAAGAGAAGCTTGTAGTGGGTTAGCTACTTGCTGATTGTTCATGACCGCATTTTGAGGAACTCCACGAGCCATCGCCGCTTTCTGGTGCATCATACGAAGGTATTGATTATACTCAGCTTGCGATGTGAAACGAATGTTTACCGCAGTATTTCGTGCCTGCTGAGCCAATTGCAAATTCATCGAAGCCCTCTGCGCATCAGGTACCCAGCCAACGATGTCACTAGTGTCTTGTACCAAGGCAGGATCAAGTTGACCGTCAAAATTGCTTTGTCCGGGATGACTAGCAGCAATGGGAAGCTCTGGACGCATCCCGTTTGGAAATCCACCTGGACTTTGTGCACTTGCTGATTGCCCAAATACCGGTGTAGCAATTCTTGGAGGAGTCTTTGGTGTAAACGAAACTTGCGACATCGAACGAGCTCGATTGCCATGTGTTTGCTTAAAGGAATTCCAGGCTTGAAAGGGACCTCCATTTTGTTGACTAGGCCTCATTCCATTCCCTGCTTGCCGTGAAGATATCCCTGGTGAGGATACTGGTGTCGTTGCTCTCCCAGCAGTTGGATCTCCCAACGAGTTCTGTGGCGGAGTTGCTCCGTTCATAGATGGACGTCTCACTATACTACCCTTCCGATTCCCTGTATTGTTTTCATATTTTAAAGCCCGCTGAGGCATAGTACCCCAATTACCATCTGGACTATTAATGGAATTTCGCAAAGGGCTGCCAACTCCCCCAGGTTTATTTATCAAGGAAGCATTACTGGAAGTACGTTGGCAATTCATCTGCGGAGGCGTTCTGTTCCCATGTGAAGGTCTGCGAATCATGTTGACTGGTCGGTTACGCGGCGACATTTGGGACGATCCATTCGATCCTGTAGAAACCTGTCGTGTCGACATCTCAGGCTGATTTGGCATTCTAAGTTGTGGAGGACTGCTCTGAGGAAACTGTGGCGAGCTCAGAAACCCAGAAGGAGCCTGTGCCTCGACTGATTCCATCCAAATTTGGTTGGCATTGTTCATAGCTGCCGCTTTCATCGCCTGCTGCTCCGCTTTGTGCATCATTGCCTGCTGGTGGGCTCTGAATTTTCTGAGGAACTCCTGCTCAAGAGGATTCACCATCTCTACTGTGGTACCCATAGACATACTCCTAGGCCTACTTTCATTTCCGCTCCCACTAGCATTTATAGAATGACCGGCTCCTCTTTGCACCATATTATGATCAAAGCTATTTCCAGGAGCAAGTGCTGCAGGACTCATGGCCACATTGTTGACCGCCATACCATTAAACCTAGGGTTCTGGACCTGGGAGGTTTGCAACATTTGAAAATTGGCGTCGATTTGGTCTTCCAAAGCCTGGCTAGCATTGATTTCAGGATGAAGTGAAGCCTGAACGTCCACAGCCGTACTTTGACCCTGCTCACCCGCTGTAGTGAAAGATTTCGTTTGTGGAATAAACTCTTGATAAAGAGTCTTATTTTGGTTTTGGGGCCGAGGTGAAGAATCAGGTTGAGCCAAGTGAAATGCTTCGGGGGTGAAAAGTAGCTGGCCGTTTATGAACTTCATACCGTGTGGAAGCGGTTTTGTCGGGTCTATCCCGCGCGGCCATTTTTGTTTTGGTATGACTAGAGGGGATGATCGCGGTATGATTGTAGGGGATGAGCCTTCTGTAAGATCAATCACCTGTCCGTTTGTATTTTGAGGCGAGGCAGCAGCTATATTCAAATTCTGAGTGGTCAAATTGCCCACCTTCAAAATGTTCGGAGGCTGCTGGGTTGCTTGACGCTGTACTGGTCTCTGCGAAGCTGTGGGGTTTGGAGAAGATTGTATGCCAGCTGATAGACCGAGTAGCAGCTCGTCAACAGACTGATACGCCAAGGAATTGGTTGAGGTAGAAGGAATCTGCAGTGTCGACGAAGTTGTCTGGCTCATCGTCATACCAGATGCATCTTGCATAGACGGCGGACTTTGCAACGCTCGGCGTGCAACGGCGGCAACTGGAGGAGAAGAAGCCGCTCCCGCCTTTAGAGCTTGATTATCGAATGTCTGAGATGGCGTGGAGGTAGCGACCGTTGCTGAAGTCTGAACGGAGGCTGCAGCTGGATTATTATTCTGCGAAAGCTGTTGCTCAGGTGCACTTTGTCCAGGTTGGTTTTGCACAGATTCGACCGGCACAGACAAACTCGCATCCAATTTTGCCTGATGCTCAACAGCACTTTGCGATGGCGCAGGAGTTCCAGTTGTATTGGAATTCCAAGTCACCCCAAACATATTCTCCCATTTTTCCCACTCCCACATTTTATTCTCGCCGATAATAATGTTCGTATCAAAAAACGGATGTTTCTCGTTGTCCAATATATCCGTACCCACAAACTCTGTCGGAAAATTATCCAACCATGGATGATCTTTCCTGCTGACATCAGCTTGCCAATTGAGCTTACCATTCAAGTTCAATTCCTTCACCAACTCCCGCTGGATCTGGATTTCCTCCATGGTGCTGCGACTCTCTCCATATCCATGTGGGTTGTTTCGGATGAATTCTTTGACTTTGTCAAAACCCTGTTTGTCATTGTCCTCCCAGTTTGGCACCATAGATGATGTCCACATGGAGATGAGCAACGCAACAAGCTTCATCATTTTACCGCCTGTATTCTGCGGATCTGGATCCGAGATAAGATTCGATGGAGTCCCAACACCATTCCATATAAGATGTACTTGACGAAGAATTTCTGCCTTCAGCGGCTCGACGAACTCGGGCAGAACAGGGAACTGTTCTAGATGAGGTTGCTCAATTTTCATTCGTTGCCCAAGCTTTTTTAGAACTGCGGGAACTATTTGGTTATAGACGGCTTTTGTTGTTCGAAGGACTTCGGGGGGATACTGAGGAGGACTGCCACAGTCCCAAAACACAGCTCCATTGGGACCGTGGTAATAGGTACCAGCAACAAATTCTGGCACGTTCGCGTGACCGAATAAAGTTTTCTCCGAGTAAACTTTGTATCGGGTTCTTGCTGGGACTGGAATATCCGGGTGTGCTCCAGGGAATTGAAGATAATCTAACTTTTCCGAATACAGACGGGCGGCAGGAAGAAGAGTGCCTTGATCATTGTGCCGAGCTCTTGTATAAAGCTCCCACATCAGTCTAATCATGGCATCTTTCTGTTCTCTATTAAGGTGACCAGCAACTGGCAAAGACCTGCTTGTCGTGACAGAATTGGGTGTAGTGAGACTTGGAGTTTGTTGCGGAACAAATTCAGAAGCGCTTGCTTCAAGTGGGCGTATGTCATCACCCGGGACGACATTTGAGACATTTGATGCTTCTTGCCCAAACTGAACATCTGATATTCCGTTCGTGCACGCGTTCCCAACAACATCCCCCTCCTGCGACACTTCTCCGCCTACATCTTCACCTTCGCGCTCCAAACTACCAGGTGGTGAATTCAATCTGTTCCACTCCTCGATCATAGATATGTCTCCTGAGATGATATGAGACATACTATTGGATTCCTTATGCGGCGTCGCGCCGCTGGTTGCGATCTTGGACAATCTCTCAGGTGAAATAGATAATCTGACAATTTTTCGCTCTGCGGAGGCGGCTTGCGATAGGTTTGCGAAAACTCGCAACTTTTCGGGAGGCAGTTTCAAAATGATCGTGAGATTCGAATTATCGCTGGAGGTTGACTCGTCGCGCTTATGATGAGGTTTGGGTGGAGTTCGTAGTGGATGTGGATTGTCGATGAAGCTGAACCTCCTGGGAGGTGCAGAGAGACCAGACGCGTTATAAGGTGATGGCCCGTCTTGAGATGCGTCGGTGAAATTCAACATTTCGGAAGAGTGAATGGGTGTCTGTGAACCCTTGGGTGGAAGATCAGCATTGGGTGTTGAAGTGAATTTGAGTTTTGAACCTGTTTGTTTACTCAAATCACGCGCAGCCCCATCATAGCTGCCGCCAAATTCTCCCACTTCTTGTACTGGAGGTGGACATAAGTCTATTATGTTTGCCAAATCCCGAATAGTATGAAGGGAACTTGAGAATTTGTCGACATTGTCTGCGTTCGTAGCTGTAATGTTTTTGAATGGATTCCTTCCCAGACTACGCTTCGACCACGATATTGACCCAGAATATGCCTTCCGCATACTACGAAGTGAGGAGCCCATGGCCATACGAGATCTCGACGATCGCTTCTATATGAACCATCAGTTTCAAGACACATAGAAATTCTCTGATCTTATACCTTCACAGCGTCATCCTCTGCGGAATTTGGATTCGACCTTTTGGGCGCTGAGACCATCAGGATAACATCTGGTATACGACCAGGTCGCTTGAAATCAGGTTGTGGAAGTTTTGACGGTGTATGTACTCTTTTGTCGTCTGCTAATACAACCTGCCGACGGACTTGTTGAGCAATAGCCTGTTCCGCAGATCCTGGTGACGGTCGCAACTCGATCGCATGCTGAGCCTGCTCAATCGATTGCATTACTGGTAGCGCAGCAAGGTAGTATACTGGTTCATGCTCGCGTTCGCCTTCCTCGACATCGCTTTCTGGGGCACAATCATATATCGTAACGAAATCCAGATCATTCCACGTAAACCTCACCCCTTTGTATGTAATCATGACCAAAGCAACCGACTTAACGATATCACGATGCCATCTATTATAGCCATGGTACTGCAAATACCGGAACCCATCTTGCACATCCCGCACCGAGAGACAATATTCAGTAGGTCTTGGAAGTTTATCGAGATTCCTGAGGTGTGCTGCGGTAAGTTTTTTCGGATCTTTGTAACCGTAGTCTTTGTCTGTTTCGACTTCGGGCGAAGAAGTTCGGCTTGGAGATGCCACTGAATCCAGCTCCAGCTGCTCGGATTCAAGCTCTCGTATTTCATCTTCGAGTGCCACTACGGCTTTGCGAAATCCAACTTTCCTGGATCTGTTGAGATTGTCGATTTCTGTGTGGAGCTCTGTCAGTCTGTCTTCATAAGCTTCTTGGCTATGAAGCATTGATCCGTTCTTCTGCCGAGAACTGGACGACATTTTCTTCGGACCTCCTCTCATTGCAACCCGATATGCTTCGTGAGCAGCCTCAAAAGCCAGATGAATCCTTTCTTCGTTGTTAAAAATGTCATAAAAGTGATTTAAATCGCCTTCTTCCAGCTGTAATAACTCGAACACAGCTTCATTGTTCGGTTGGTTTATAAATATGGTGCGGTAAATGAGGAATTTCAAGCCATTGTTAAGCTTAGCCCAGTCCATCTGTCGCACATGTTCCTGAGCAAGATAATAGATCAGATTGTGCTCAAATTCGAATCCCAAAAGTTACTAACCTTGAGAAACAACCTTTCCATCACACCTCCGTTCCCATCCGGGAGACTCCGTCTCGCAATCGCCTGATTGTCATCCAATCTTATAGATTGAAGAAAATGCCGAAACCTCCTCTCCATGCCTATCTCAACCTCCCGGGCTGTAAGCTGCGGCGAGTCCGCGAAAAGCTCCTCAATCATGTTGGCAGAACTCGGTATCTTCTCCGGTAAACGTGATCTATATTCGCCGCGCTTCAATGTAGGAAAGCAGGCTGGTGGTAGAGTCGGATCGAAACAATGTTCATGGGCAAACTTCGCAACTTCGAGAGGGAGACAATCTGTATCTGGAACTTCTCGATATCGACCTGGCGGATTTGTTTTGTCGCGCAGCTGCATGTTGACAACGAGGTCTGGTTATTCTGCCATCGATATCCCAATTTCACTGGGCCTTTGGGTCGTTTTTAATTCAGATTCTGCTCACACCACGTTCTTTTGTAAACTGTTAGCTGTAAGCTGCTGTGACGAATCATAGATAGAAGATGCGGCATAAACCAAAGTGCGGAGTCCCGTGTAGATGATGGAGAAATGAATGGCAAAACTATGTCTGTCAGGAATTGCAGATGGGAAGAATTGCGATGCGTGAGCGTTCTGTATGTGGTGGTGGTGAGGTCGTCAGCCGAATTGATATTCGAGGAAGGAAGCACTCTGCTCGCCTCTATTCACCCCCGAGGTGATTTCGGCGATAAGCCGCCAACCATACTCCAGCATTCAACTTCCTCACTTTCAATAGATTCAGCGTATGCTAGTGTAATTTACTCCTCCCTAAGGAGGTAAACACGGAAGTCGGGCAGCCCTGAAGCCAAGATAGACAAACTCATTTGGACTTTTTAGTCTAAAGCCACTGTTGGCTGATGCATCTGGATGACCTTATGTTAATTACAAATTCGAGCCTCCAACTCTGCGATATAAGGGAAATCGGGATAGCTCCCTCTCCATCTGTGTATCATAAGCATTCTAAACAAATGTGTAAAAGGGATGTCGCTCGAATATGAAACATCAACAACACTCACTACACTTTATTCATTCATATGAACAACAAAGCCCAAGAAATGGTAAAAGATTCCTTTAATCAATACTGACTCCATCAATTGTGATAACAAACGCCTACACCTTTGAGGTGACCTTTCTATGTATGCAATTCGCATACTGCCCAACGCCTAGGGTATTTTATAAACGCCATGTATAAACCACAATTCCAAATACTGAGTACCACAATTGCCCGTGTTTTACCTCTCCACACCAACTTTTCAATACACTGCACACACTGTGTTACATTGAACTGTACAAATACCGCCACTCTGGTCAATAATCAGAAAATGGAGCGAAGGTAGACCGGTTGCCGAATCTTGCAACATCATCGTCCATGTCGATATCCATATCATCCTCGTCTGCATAGTCATCTCTTCGACGTTTGGCTACCGCGGATTGGGTATTGCGTGGGAGTGTTGTACTTGCTCGAGCCAAAGCCACTGACGATTTCGCGCTCAGTAGTTCTTCATAACTCTGGAGGAGTGCTTTTAACCCGTCGTCGAAAGATACACAGAATCTTTGTGATTGTAAGAATTGAGTGGTTTCGATCATGCTCATGCTGAAATTTGACATGATGTATGCAGCCACAACTGCGGCTGAACGTTCGCTCCCAGACTCACAAAAGACCAGCACTTTCCCAAACATACAAGTTGGATCATTTTCGCGTTGGCGATTCATATGGATAAGATGATTGTTGATGAGTTTGACTGCTTTGGGAAATGTTGCTATCAGCTGTTGGTTTCCTTCCACGTCGACATGATCTGATGCAATGCCCAATTGGTTCGCAGTCTTGGCGCCACTCAATAATCGCGCTTGTGCGGTCGCAGTATTTCGTATCGCAAGCAATAGTGTGATATTGTTCTCGCGGACGTACTCGATATCTCGGGCGGCGGAAGATGGGCCGAGGAAGAGGAATGGAAGAATCTTTTGGGCGTTTCGGCGGTCCTCGTATTTCCAATCTCGGTTTGGCATAGCACTGAAGGGCCCTTTCAGCAGTTCACCCAATACTTGTCGCTCTTCTTCACTTTCTGCCGATCCGTTATAAGAAGCAATGTGCAACGGACCGTCCTCATCAGGGATCGAAGGTATGTGGATGTGGGGTGGTGAAGGTGGCTGTCGATAGTTAGGATACAAATGCGATCAAGGAAAGATGATGACTTACAGCCCAGCAACGGCCTGCCGTCGCAAAGCTTCCAGTAATATGCGAGATGGATGAGATGTTGGACTCGAACTTCGAAACAAATCGTGTGGGTTGATGAGTTTCCAACATGGTGCCTGTTTTTAGAATGCGACTGGATGACGTATTTTAATGTTGATGGGCGCGACTGCTGTCGCGTAGAAATCTCGCTCAAACAAATAATAGCACGAGTAACGGAGAAGAATTATATGATAACCCCGTTGGATGGCAAAAAATGTCGAATGAGGATGGATGCCATTAACACAGAAAGTTAGCAACGTCCTAACCGCCTGGGCTAGGCTACGAGGCTGTTGGAAGTCGAGAGCAGTCCGTGCGCAAGCCGAGGATTCCCCGCGAGGCTTCAGAAGTGGGGAAGCGCTGTTCGAGCCAAGCACTCCACTATCAACATTGTGTCAAGAATGGACCAGAACAACAGAATGAACCCAATGGACGGTTTACAGACCACAATTAAGTATCTTGTCACCTAATATTTGCTTGAAGGGCCGTTTCCCAAATTTGCCATGTTCCGATCAAACGCAGCTGATGACCACTCAACACTCGATTCACTTTCTCCTTTCCTACCGAAGAGTTTATGTCTGCTGAAAGCGATTTGTCCTTACCGGCACCCAAATCTCCCGCCTATATGAATTGCCGCTGGAGTTGTTGAAATGGTGGAGGTCTTTCTTTGAGAACTTTCCTGAGTTGAGCAGTTCCGCTGGTTGCATCGCTTTCGAATTCAAGGCACAGCTTCGAATCAAAATGTATCTCCGTTTGATACATTGGCTCTCCGCGCCTTTGCTGCATTGCAATCTGTAGAATTGCAACAAACAAAAAGCTTAGAGCAAGACAAGCGGAGAAGAGAAAGAATATGATATGTTACCTAACCTACATCATAGGGAGGCTAACTGTTTATCAATTCCCACAGCATGAAAGCAGTATCAACAAAATAGCTGTGACCCAGGAAAGCATCACAGGAACCCAGTGATCTGGTCAGACGTGACCACCTACCTATTCGTACTCCCACGTTCTAAATTTGGTCTTCGAAGGCGAGTTGCGGTTTCCTGCGCCGGCTTAGCTTCTGCGCGACCTCGCGTACTCGCCGACGACGGCAATGTTGGGAACCTGGCGCGTGCCTAAACTCTCGGAGTATTCGCTGATACTTGGAGTTGGAAGCGTGGGACCTTGGCGTTGGTATGTCTGAGAGAAGTCAGTTGATAACCGATGTCAAGTGGTTCTGGGTTGTTGGGGGTTCAAGACCAGATGCTGAAAACAAATAATGAGGAAACGTGTTTTGGTGCAGAACAGGGACTTTTCATGTACGCCATACCCTTCCAAAGGCAGCCATAAGTTACCTAGGTATGTCACAAACTCTTTTGACGTAGTGATATTCCCACTCAAAGTTCCTCTTCTGCAGTCAATCTCGAGAGTGGTTTCCACTGCACCCAGAGTTTCTCAGATAGCGGGGTTAAATGCAAGCTTTTCTGATAGAAGGAGTTTCGGCCTCGAGAAGTAATTTGAAAGCTGTCATAAGGATGTGCTGGTCGACCGACAGACGGTATTCCGCCGTAGATACGTCGACGAGGGTTTCAAAGTAACCAAGGGCATACAAACATCAAGCAGAAAGCAAAGCTAATATCTCGGGGACCTCTTGCCAGAGGTAGTGTGAAACATAAACAAACACTTGATATCAGTCCTCATTGAGCCAACAACCTCATCCAGCATCCATATCCAATTCAATCAAGCCATCCACTCGGGAGCCCATCCGACCATGCCAGTCTCATACTAGCAAATCCAAAAGTTCCAAAACTCAAACCCAAGCAGACGGCTCAACCACTACCTACCATCATCCCAGTGTAACATGTACTGTACACCAGGGACAGGTGCACTCGCACACCGGAACCACGAAGCACGCACATGGTTCCTGCACCGTCATATTATCTCAGCCAGGCCCAAACACAGCAGTAACTGGTCACTGGCCAGCGATACTTCATGTAACCATCTTCTCTGGCGTGTATCGAAGCTAGGTGGGTTGCTGGGTATGTAACCTTGCGACCCGTCCTCACGTGTTTGTGGGGTATTCGATACCAGTACCCGTTTTCAGACAGGAACGTGAGTAATGTATAATAAGCAGATGTTTGATGTCGATAAGATGCGGTGTAACAAGAAACGATGCGTTTGTCTGTATGGTGCTGCGCGGCTGTTGGTGAGTGAGAAGTGGGAGAGGAGGAGAGGAGGAGAGGTCGTCGTTACAATCAAATGTGGAGCGAACGCCTCACCCTGCAAGTGTCTTGAATCCCGGGGGGCACAGCACAAGAGATGTTGGTTGATCTACCGCCACGCCGTAAGCCACAAGAGAAGGGCCTTCGAGGCGTTTCGAATACCAGCAAACAAGAATAATCAAGATTTCAAGAGTAAATTAAATAGAGAGAATATGGAGATGTGAATTCATCTTGGTGAGCTGCAGACAGCCTTTTCCTCTGTGTACCGACCACCACATGTCGTTGGCGTACAAACGGAGCAGCTGCATGCGCAAGGGTCCGCGTGGCGGATTCTGGTAAAACCGCTTTAGAACTCGGGATTGCCATCTAGAATACAAATTACAGGTCTAGGTAAAGGTAAGCTATTGGTTATGGTGTAGTTGTGCTGACGAAGGTACGGCTGAGTTGGGGTAGTACGAGAGGCATCTATCAACACGAGGGTAGTAGATACGAGTTGGTGATAAGGTTGGAGGCAAAAGAGTCGAATGAGAGATATGTGTTTTGTCTCTTGAGGCGCAAGAAATGATTATAACGGCGAGTGATAAGGGGTGATAAGAGACTGAAATGGGAATAGGCAAGATACATTGCATTTAGAAATCTACGAGATCACCGAGCACGAGCATGAGAGATTATGGACGGCGAGGCGACTCCTTTACGTCCTCGTACGGAGTACCATAGGTTGCACAACCACCCGATCCAGATATCAAAAGCCTCATCTCATCGCTTCCTGAAAAAGCAAACATCCCGCACAAAGCAACATTAAACAAACGGCCTTTGCTATCATTTTGACGCATTCAAAATACCCTCCAACTCTAACATTATCATCATACGTTACATACACACCATCCCCCCCCCAAGCCATCCATGCAACCAGCCACCGGCGTAGGGAAGCCATTGCAGGTAATCCGTGCAGGCCCCCCTTATTCCTCACCACTCAGAACCGCAGACCCAAAGCGGGCCGTCATGGGTGCCGTGCGGAGAAGGGCCGTTTTGGGGTCCAAGTGGGGCACGACGTTATCGCTACTGCCCTTCCGTCGAGCTTGAATGGTGGAGAGCAGGAGGGAGAGCTATCGCTCACGTGCTTCACGTACATGCAGACCAGACCTCACCTTTTGTTATATAGCTCGTGCGTCCGTCGTCGTGGCGCGAGTAATTAACTGCTTCTCGTTCTGAGTAGTGTTGACACGAGACGCGCCGTCAATGTTGACTTGAGAAGTACCATATCGTATCCATTTGTTTGTGATTCATTGTGGTCCATCACATTCACCCGATCCGATCCTCGTCGCGACCTCTCACCAAGTCTGGGTTAGCTAGCTGTCGAGTCAGATACGAGCTTCCCCGCGTCAGATTCCGACGAAAAACAGCTACATTAGTTATCAAACACCTCGACATTCAATCCTCCATCAAACTCACACAAACACCATGGCCTCAGAAAAACCAGAGGTCCCCGTGACCGACACCCACATGGGCGACATGAAGGAACCAACACGAGTCGAATCCGATTTAGCAGACGAACACGTCGTGGATGGACCAAGACCGACGGGGTGGATGCATCGCGAGCGCAAGATTGGGAAGTTCTCGTTGAGTTGGTACGCGTCGCCGCGGAGCCAGCTGTTGATGGTGTCGTTTGTGTGTTTTTTGTGTCCGGGCATGTTTAATGCGCTGGGTGGCCTGGGAGGTGGTGGGAAGACTGATGCTACGTTGGCTGATAACATGGTGAGTCAAAAACTTCACTCAAAATCAGTTGGATGGGAAATGCTAACGTGATCAGAATATCGCGCTTTACAGCACTTTCGCCGTGTTTGGTTTCTTTGGTGGAACCTTTGTCAATTATCTCGGTGTCAAGGCGACGCTGAGTTTTGGTGGAATCGGGTACTGCATTTATGCTCTGAGCTTGCTTCTCTCGGTTCACTTTAACGTTGGTGGATTCAATATCTTTGCAGGTGCGCTTTTGGGTGTTTGTGCTGGTCTGTTATGGACAGCTCAAGGAACCATCATGATCTCGTACCCGAAAGAGGAGGATAAGGGAAAGTACTTTGGTATTTTCTGGGCTATTTTCAATTTGGGTGCTGTTATTGGAAGTTTGGTAAGTTCTCAGCCTTTCTCAAGCTGTCTCAGTGAAATTTGACTGACTGATTTCAGATCCCTCTCGGAGAGTCAATTCACACCAAAGACAACGTCAACGTATCTGATGGCACCTACATCGCTTTCATCGTTCTCATGTTCTTCGGTGCTGTGGTCGCACTTCTCCTCTGCAACGCCAAAGATGTCGTCAGACGTGATGGTAGCAAAGTTGTCCTCATGAAACACCCAACATTCATCACCGAATTCGTCGGTCTCTGGGAAACCCTCACATACGAGCCCATGGTCGTTCTCCTCTTCCCAATGTTCTGGTCTTCAAATTGGTTCATCACCTACCAAGCGAACGGTGTAAACAACGCCTACTTCGCGACCCGTACCAAGGCACTTAACAACCTCCTCTACTACCTCGCCCAAATCATCGGTGCATTAGGTTTCGGATACGCCATGGACATTCAAACATTCCGTCGTACCACCCGTGCCAAAGCATCTCTCATCTTCATCTTCACCCTTACAATGGTAATCTGGGGAGGTGGTTACGCATTCGCCAAGAAATTCAATCGCGCAGATGTAGACAAGAAACTCCACCCAGACTACGTATTCATGGATTGGACCACCGATGGATACGTCGGTCCAATGTTCCTCTACTTCTTCTACGGCATGTACGACGCCATCTGGCAAGCATCCGTCTACTGGTAAGTCTCTTAACTCCCCTCCCGTTCCCCACCTCCATTACCACCTCCTAACCAACTTTCTAGGTACATGGGCGCCCTCTCCAACTCCGGCCGTCGCTCTGCAAACTACGTCGGTTTCTACAAGGGCATCCAATCCGCCGGGGCCGCCGTCATGTGGTCCCTCGACAGCCACAAACTCGAATTCATCAAGGAGTTCGCCTCTAACTGGGCGCTTCTCGCTGGCTCTCTCGTCGTTGCAGCCCCCGTCATCTGGTTCAAGGTCACGGATCACGTTACCATTGAGGAGGATCTCGCTAATACGGATGAGACTATTGCGGATGTGTTGCCGAGTGGACATCCGGAGAAGACGGTTGTTTAGTTGATCGATCGGTGCTTTTGTTTTTAGTTTTGTGTGGATACCCGGTGAATAAGGGAGGGGATCTTGTTTGCTAAGTGAGGGGGAGGGGGAATTAGCTTTGAAAAGATCGTGAAGAGGTAGCAATGATATGGAATGGGGGATTTGAGGGACTGGGGGGATTCTGAGGTGAATGGAAAGGATGTTAGCGGATTTAATGATATGATATTAAGGGTTGATTGATACCAAATGCACATTACCCTTGGCATCGCTAGTAGAGCTTGATTTCGTAGTCTTTATGCGGTACTTGATGCGCTAACTTGTGACATGAGGTCACGATTTAAAGCACCAAATCATTTTCGTCATGGAAGCCACATTATCCACGCAATTGTATTAGTCCACCGAAAAACACATTCTCATTTTCCCAGACATTCTTCAAGTCGAACGATTTTGTGTTCAAGTCTACTTACCAAACTTCAAGACTTCTATTCCTAGTTCTTAAATCTCCAGCGGCTCTTACTCATCGCACTGCCCCTCTTTATGTTGCGTACAGGGCTGGCGGGTTGCTGCATCCTAGCTCGTTATGCTAGTTACTAAGATTGGTTTGTGAGAAAAGAAACTAAGCACGTGGTCCCTTTTTCTAGGGATGTGTGGAGGTTGAAATGGCTGTAAGTAGTGAGTGTACGATGGTTTATATTATACAATATACTCACTTCATTCAACAACGTCTTCCTTCCGCTCCATTCAAACAACGACAAGCTTTATTTGACCTATAAGCAGGGGTATTCAGCTAATGTAGCTCCATAGGCCATATGTGCCACAAACCCGTCTCGAAGAGAAACGTTCTAAGTAATGCAGATCCACAAATAAAATATCTTCGCTACTTAACGACCGTCTGCGTAGTACCCTGGCAGAAGCGAAGAAACCGCATGATCGAATAAAGCGAGTACGTCTCTCCTGCGCGATGAGAAAGCGGACGTAAGTTGAATCCCTTTCGCGTGCATGTATCCACGACAGTTGCTATATAGGATCTTGATTGTCCTCCTCCTTCTTAAAGTCTTGGCTTCTTTGTTGATGTGTCTTGATCTTTGTGCAAACATAGATGGACGCACTTTATATTTGGTATAAGGTCTAGGTCGCTTTATGCGTATCAGTACAGGAATTCGAGCTCCTAAATGCCTTTTTGCACGTTCCCAGACGGCTTTGCGAGATAATTGCATATGTTAAATCCTTGGCTGAGATATTTTCGCTTCGCCTTTGACGAAGGAGAGAAGGTTGTTCGTTCTACTTAGAACCCAGAATGTGTAATCATGCGACGATCTACGCTCTTGTCGCTCATCTCCCGACTTAACTTCTTTGATTTATGAACATAAAGTGCTTTTTTAAATGTCTATTCCTTTGTAATTGTTCACTAGAATTATGTATACCTCCTCTATCCCCCTCTACCTATCTTCTTACAATACAATCCCATCATATCCACCAATGCCACCTCAAACCCACCCTTTCCACAACAACAACCACACCTCCCCCCAAGACCATCTCCCCAGCCCTCTATCGAAAGCAGAAGCTGCCAAAATATCCGCCGTCTTGCCTCGCCAACGTGCAGCCGAGGAATTATTTAATAAAAGACCGTTTAACAGCCACTCCACCCTTCGCTCTATCCTCCAAACCACGCCCGGAGAGCAAGGTCAAGAAGAATGTGACGTGGGATCCGTACCTTCTCCCTAGTCCGGAGGTGTTGTGCAGACCTAGACGCTTGACGACTGGGAGGTTGGAGGATAGGGTGGATCTGCGGCTTGCGATCCAGCGGGATGTGTTTGAATCGGTGTCGGAGAGGGGGAGGCGAGAGAGAAGGGAGAGGGATAGGTTGCGTGGGAGGGAGGGTCTGGATGTACTGGTGAGGACCTGGAGAGGGAGGGATGGGGATGAGATGAGGAGGTTGCGTAGGCAAGAAAGGACGGCGGAACGGGGGGTGGAGGTAAAGGGGGGATGGGGTTGGTGGTGGTGGGTGGTTGTGTTGGTTTTGGGGGGGTTTTGGGGGTTGGTATGGTGAGAAAAGGGGATGGGGTTTTGGGGATGGGGATGGTTATGAAGAAACTTGAAGAACGAACAGCGTTTTTGCATCTTCTTATCCCCGTTTCAAACATTCTATGTTATCTTCTTCGTCGCTCCATTCACGTTCTTTTACTCGAATATGAGATGTCAAGGTGTTTATTTTATCTCTTGTCATGTCAGGTATCTGGCATTCATGAATGAAAGATCTGGCTTTCATTCTTAGGTTAGTTTGTGCTTTAAACTCTTATGTCCTTGTGATTTAGCATCTCTCTAGATAAATACCTCCTAATACCCTTAAATCGCCGTACAAAATCCATCGGTATTATTCCTACCTACCGAATCTCCCACTTTCATCGAACCGCCTTTAATCCTCTGACTAGTGTTTCGGCCAAAAATTATGAGATTGAAGAAATGCGAGGGATTCGTACGCACACGCAAATAATCAGCGACAGGGAAGAGGAGAAGTCAAAACTGTACTAGACGAGGGTTTTTGAAACTTGATTAGAGGGCTGAGGCTCCTCGGCGTGTAGGGCTAGGGAGGTGGGGGCGTTGTTGGGTAGAGGAGGGGATGAGAGATGAATGGTGGAAAGAGTTTCGTGTGAACTGCTGTGGATATAGAGGTTATTTGGATTCCGAGAGATGGTAGGTTGGTCTTTTAGTGAGGAATTGACTGGGAACACGATTCATGTATGATGTCGCTGAGAATCTTGTTCTTTGTTGTCTCTCCATCAGTGCTTTAACAGTTTGCTATAACTTGTGTTCATTCTTTTCCCAACAGTGTGTGATAATTTAGAGGACACTTTGAGTAATCTCCCAGTCATTCATCTTATCCATTAACGTGCGTTGTCTAACTATGAAAAATGCGAATGTGTACTTTTTAATCAAGTTCTGTTTTCACAACCAGACGTAACTGGGAGGCGTTAATCAACACAACAACCTTTTTTTTAATCTTAAAACTTTTCCACGATGATAAATTTCAGCTGTTTCTCTGTTCATATTGTCTCACCTACGACCCTATTTACCATTTATATTCTTCATCCATCATCCATCGTCCGTCTATCTATTAACCACCCATCCGCTCATCATCCCAGCGCATGAGAATGAAACCCCAGAAACGCGTGCGTTTCGCGTCCGGCCATCTCCTTGCTCTGGAACCGAGACCACGTCAGAGAGAGGGTGCACGAAAAGGGATCTTGAAAAATGGAGATAGGGTGAGAACAGTGCAGATGTGGGGGATGGGGGTTGGTGAAATGGAAGCTGGGATTTTGGGCGTGGTTGGAGTGTTGATTGGGGTGGTTGGGGTTATTTGGTTACAGGGTATGAGATCATGAGCGTAGATGAGTCTCTAGAATACTTATGTGATTTGATACGGACGTGGTTAAAGATAAATGGGCAGGAAGAATACTTATTAGAAAGACGAATGAGATAGAATGAAGATTATCTTGCCTCGTTGTTTTGGGAGCTTTGATAGTGAGATTCTGGTAAACGTGACAAATGAGAACCCTAATGAGGCCGGTTTGGCTATTAGAGATTACTTTGCTAGTTTAGGATCAATGCTTGGGTCCGGTCGTGATTGAGCGGTCATGGGTGTGTTATTAGCTTTCTGGGTTGCGATGAACATAGAAATAGTGTCTTGATAATGAGGATGTGGAATCGAACCTAAACCTCAATATTAACATGTCTTCTCCCAGCGATATTCTCTTCACAAACCTGAGACATTAACATATCAACAACGTACCTTAATAACACCTTTCCGTAATTCCCTTTTCTTTAATCCTCTCTTCCCCTCCTTTGAACTTTTTACATCCTTCACTGCTTCTCACACAGCATTTACACAAGACTTACGAAATGTCAGAACACGATCTCTGGACCACCATCCCGTTGCATAATCGACCTCTTCCGCAGGAACGCGTTCGACGAAGGACGAGAGAGTACGGCACCGGAAAGATAAACAAAGAAGAAGTTGGTGTTTGGTGTGCGGTGTTACTTATCGTAGGGGTGGTGTATGGATGTGTGATGGGTTTGGTGTGGATTCTTTGGGGGTTGAGGAGTCGATATGTGTAGGGGAAACGGTTGTTCGGTGGTAGGTTGGTGGGGGTTTAGGGGATGAATCTATATGGATGAAAAAGGTTTGGTAAGGAAGTTGAAAAACAAGATGTGGCGGGGTCTTATATGTGTTGAAAATGAAATTCGTTGGATTCGTTGATAGTTTTGAGATTGAGGCCAGGTTCTACCCTTCTAGCTATCCTGGAGATTGTGTTACTTTAAAAGTACGTGGTGATAATGAGAATTATCCGATTGTTGAGTCGATGTTGAAAAAATAGTTATCTCGAGGGGATTAGATTATTTATTTCGGTGCAAGCATAAGTGATGTCTTTGATTCTGTCATGGGAATTTAGTTGAGAAAGGAGGCGTTGTCTGTTTTGTTTCCCCTTTTCCAAGCTCATCGCCAAGACATCTCGAAGCGAGCAACAACAGCTTCAAATCCGAAGTTGACCCGGGCGTTCCGAGCCACCACCACGACGTCGTAGCTGTCGCAAGCTCCAAGGTTTAGACACACAGCTTCACAACACCACACCACCACATCCCTCGAGCTTCCAAAACCCGACATAATATAGCAGCGTCTCTCAATTCCTCTTCCGCCTGCGTTTCCGCGCCTCAAAGTTAACCCACAACTCTTCACAGCCTACACCCACCCTCCTGCCTCGACCATGGCGCCCCAGAAAATCGAACAAGCGGAAATAGAAAAGTACTGGGAAATCTTCGCCTCATTGTCGCAGGGCGGAACACATCTTACGGGGTCACAGGCCGCGCCGGTACTCAAGAATTCACATCTGAGAGATGATCAGCTGGAAAGGATTTGGGATCTTGCGGATGTGGATGGAGATGGGAATTTGGATTTCGAGGAGTTCTGTGTTGCTATGAGACTGATTTTTGATCTGGTTAATGGGGTGAGTGATATTTTATTCTTCGGTTGGGTGTGGGGACCGGGAATTGCGCGGGAGGAGAGGTTCGGAGAGCAGATGTTGGGAGAGGAGAGACGAATGAGAGAGTAGGTTATTAAGCGTATGCTGATTTGGATAGGAATACGCGGATGTACCACCACAATTACCAGACTGGCTAGTGCCAGAATCGAAAGCGCACTTAGTCCAGGCGAATCGAGCGCTTACGGGACGACAAGTACAATTCGAGAAAGTGGAAGATGATGATGATTCGCCTGGTTTGAAGGATGGTTTTGATTGGTATATGAGTCCGTCTGATAAAACAAAATATGAGGAGATTTATTCTGCGAATCGAGACGGTAGGGGAGATATTACTTGTAAGCGAACATACAGCAACATATCTTACGCGGGCTAATTTGGACAGTCGAATCATTAGACACACTCTACTCCTCCCTCGACGTCCCAGACACCGATATCCGAAGCGCGTGGAATCTAATAAACCCCAAACAAGCCCACGCAATCTCCAAAGACGCCTGTCTAGCCTTCCTCCACATCCTTAACAACCGCCACGAAGGCTACCGAATCCCCCGCACCGTCCCCCCCTCCCTCCGCTCCTCCTTCGAACGCAACCAAATCGACTACCAAGTCGACAACCAACGCACCTCCTCCCCAGCCCAGAAATGGGGCGCAAAAGGCAACGAAGACACATCTACAGGCCGCAAAGCCAAATTCGGTGAAACATATCTAAGTCGTATGGGTGTTGGGTCGTCGTATCGACCTACGGGCACGGATTTTTCGTCCACGAAAACAACGGAGGATTGGGAGGAGGTGAGGCTCAAGAAACAACTTGCGGAGCTGGAGGCGAAGGTTGAGAAGGTGGAGCGTGCGGCGGAGAAGAGGTCGGGTGGACGGAGGGATACGAAACCGGCGTTGGTGAAGAGGGAGTTGGAGCAGTTGCTGGATTATAAGAGGAAGGAGTTGAGGGAGTTGGAGAGCGGTGAGGGGAAATCCGTGGTGGGGAAGGGGCTGAAGGGGTTGGAGAAAGAGATTGAGGAGGTGAGGGAGCAGGTTGATGGGTTGGAAAATCATGCCAGGGAGAGGGAACGGGTGCTTGAGGGGTTGAGGGGGGAGATTGATGAGGTGAAGGTTGGGCGGTAGTGTGGGGTGGAGTGTGTGATTTTGGGGGTGTAGATACTTTGGTTGAGGAGATACTTATTAGAAATCAGAGACTGTAGTAGGACTTAAGTATGTCCGCGGTCGAGAGAATATGTTTAATTTCTAAACCCCTTCAACAGAATTTTGTTTGACCCATACAGCGTTGTCTTTGATATATGGAGTAGTATAGATGTGGTAGAGATTATTTGGGTGCGCTTGAAGTGAAATTTGTTACGTTATTTGTATAAGGTAGAGTAGTTCTCACAATGGGCTCCTCCGTAACCACCATGTTAACATAATCAAGAATACTATTAGAGAATTATAATCGCTCAAGACCGTACATCAAACCTCACAAAGTCCACTCACCTCCCCTATTTCTTACTTCAACAGAAACACAACCACATAAACACATACGCCTGTGTGGACTACAAGAAGTAAGCTTCCTTTCTCATATCATATTAGGGTAAGATAGGTGGAACCAGGTGGAAGATGTAGTTCGGTGTATTGGATCCTCGTTAAGAGGGTAGTGTCAAACTCGAGTGCGATTTGTCGTGGGGTGTATGTGGAGAGAGATAATGTGTAGAGTAATTTGAGAGTGATTTGGGGGTGCTCTGTAAGAGGTGGGTGTCGGTGGTGAGATTGGTTTCGGTGACAGCTTTTTTCCGTAAAGATTAGTTTGTTCGTCAGCATAGCTGTTCGTCTTCAATTAGGCTAGATTATTTAGAGAAAATCTAGCAACCTTATAGGTATGAAAAGTATATATTCGGTGCTAGTTTTTGTTTTGGTGACAATGGAGTTGTGGAAATCGATGTTTTTGTAATGTAGTGTTTCTTTGGCTTGCGTCAGTTGATAGACCACGGTAGCTAAAAATGATTTAACGATTTCCGACATTAGGGAACAAGGTCTATTTCCTATATAGATCTGCCAGAGGTTTGTAATCATGGCTTATTGCCCAGATGTTATCACTAGTTCTTTAAGTTCTCTTCATACTAGTATTTATGAACATATTAGCCGAATTATACTCTTCTGAGTTTCTTTTCAAACTTAAGGCTAGTGAGAGTTCATAAACCATTTTCCTTAAACATGAAACATTGGCCTTCTTCACAAGACACGAGTATATAGACACCCACTTCAAGTCATAGTTCGCAGGATGTACTAGCAATAAATCTCTATTGTTTCTTCACAAAACCGCCTATATTAGTACTACTGCCAATTGGCAATAAAGTTAAGTTAAGTAACAATTTTATTTCTTTCCATTTACAACTAATTTCCAGGGCTGCCGGGATTACTATAATTGAGAGTTTTGTTAACAGTAGCTAACTGCGGTTAGAGACAGATTAATAGCGAAGAGTTTGAGATGTACTTAATAATGGGAGGCTTTGAGGAGGTTTGAGCAGTGAATCATGAGTTGGGTACTAACAATCGGTAAGGAAGCTGTTTTCAGTGACGAATGTCGCCCCCACCTACGCTTTTTTCGTTCTGGTTGTTTAGACTTTGTTCTCGAATTTAGGGATAGTAAGAAAAGTACTAGAGAAGTTTAAAAAACTCTCACGAAATGAAATTAAGCAAGAGCTCCAGGCATGGGATGCCTGCACGTAATTTTTCACACACCTATTTACATCACATGTAGCAACAGTTTATATATACCAACTTACTGAATCATCGAATATTGTTACTTCATGTACATTACTGTAGAATATAAAAGGGGTTGTTGAGGTGCCCAGCCGAGGTGGACAGGGGAAAGGGGGTGCGCCACGCGTTCCCACCTCAGATTTTGAGAAAGCTGCGCCACACATCAATGTCAGCCCCAAGAGGCTTTGCCCACACCTACCTAGGCTCCGCGGTCCTCTGTACCTATTCATCGACCGCTTCGCTCTTTCGTCCGCACAATGATTAGATATAGTTCCCTCTCTTGCCGGCTTTTATTGTCCTACCGAGACCTTTCGTAGTTTGTCAGTGGAAGACCAGGCTACTCGTGTGCGCAAGCAAAGTTTCCACCATCCACCTCCACGCAAATCGACGTCTCTTGAGCTATGGCTTTGAACGATATATTTCTTATCTTACGTATACCTCCATTCATCGTGGAACCGTATACTACATAAGTCATGTCGTATCTATGCCAGGATTGTAGCAAATTTTTCAGACATTGGGGCAAGCTCCAGCGAATTGGATTCAAAAGCGACCTGAACTCTTCGCGAGATGTTGCGGATATCTTCGTCCATGGCAAGGAAGGATGTGAGCTCTGCTCCATCATACGAGCCTATATTCCCGATGAAGTCAAGTCCATGTGGAGTAGAACTAGATCTCTACAACCATTCAGACTTTCTGTCGATATGAAAGGAATGGAAGTCGGAGGAGCGAAATTGCACGTGATCAAACTTGAATTTGGCGTAGGCTTGGTGGAAATTTGTGCAGTGCCAGTACTACGTAAGTCTTCCAAATATTCTTACTGCATGTTGGGAAACTAAAAGTCTATAGATCAGCTATCAATAATCAAACGAAGCGAGGTCTCATCCAGGAACGATTCAGAACACTCTCTCGGCCAGGCACATTCATGGATTACCGCATGTATCAATGGCCATAAATGCCAGGACATGTCGATTAAAGCTTTTCCAAAACGCTACGTGCCCACCCGCCTCGTTTGCGTCCGAGACTCGAATGACCCTTATCTTTGCTTGGCAAATGAATTGCCCCGCGAAGTCCAGTATGTGACACTCAGTCATTGTTGGGGTACCGCGGCGCAATTTACTCTTACTAAGGTTAATTTGAAGACTCTACGAAAACGCATACCACTGAAACTCCTTTCCAAAACTTTTAAACAGGCTTGCTTCCTCGCCCGACGATTTGGATTCGATTACCTGTGGATTGACTCTCTTTGTATAATACAAGATGATGATTATGATTGGCAAATTGAGTCTTCGACGATGGCAAGCGTTTATGGATGCTCGAGTTTGAATATAGCAGCATCTTATGCCCGCGATGGTACAGTCGGCTGCTTCGTTGAACGAAACCCGGAAGATGTGGTGCCATGCCAGGTTTCAATCGGTGAACAAGGCCACCAACAGCAAATTGTGTGTATACCAGCTGAATTCTACCGCCGAGGACTTCTTGGAACGTCACTTGGACAAAGAGCATGGGCATTTCAAGAACGAATCTTAGCTCCTAGGACTCTTTACTTCAGCGAGTTTCAGATTTTTTGGGGTTGTCAACAACTTGAAGCTTGCGAAAGCTTCCCGAACAGCATTCCACCGGCTGTTCGTATGGACATCAATTTTCGACCCCATGATAGTGGGAATGCTAACAATCCCACGATGCATGATGTCTTGACGAATAGTCCCGGAATCTGGTCTGACACGGTTTTATCATACTCTAACGGACTTCTCACTCGCCAAGAAGACAAACTGGTGGCAATTTCAGGTGTAGCACGACTGATGCAACAGGTCAATAAAAGTGAGTATCTCGCAGGGTTGTGGAGAGAGAATGTGGAATGGCAGCTGCTTTGGAGCGCCAATTCTGAGCCGAGAGAGTGGCAAGCTACATCGAAAACCAAAATGATAAACAGACCTTACAGAGCGCCATCTTGGTCGTGGGCTTCTACAGATGGAGTGATCCGGCAGCTGTTTCCTGACCCGACTCCGAATGGCACAAAAGGGTACCAACTCTGTATCCAGGTATCCGAAGCACATGTCCAGCCAATGAATTATAGTGACAAGTTGGGAGGGACAGTCGATGGTTGGATGAAGATACTCTCTTGTGGCTTGCGCAGAGTATGGAGGAATAGGTTGACGACCTGGAAAAACACTATCATCGTCGAGAAAAGTGACCTCTCCGATAACGAGGATAGATCTGACTTTGAACTTGAGGCTGTATGGGACCGACCAGAAAGCTTAGAAGAAGGTAAAGATCTCTTTTACCTTCCTGTCTGGCTCAACAAAACTCCATATGATCAAGACAAGAACATTCGTCGAGCTGGCGGTTTGATCCTCTCTGAATTTAGCACCGAAAGACGATTCGGAAACACCCAGCCGACAACATGGTATAGGAGAGTGGGACGTGCTACTTTGGAGCACAAATTCCATGTCTCTAGCATGATAGTTGAAACGTCGCCCAAGAAATTTGCTTTCCTACAGGCGCATTACAACTGCCCTCACAAAACAAGAGACGAGACCATATTTCTAGTCTAAAAAAGAAAGGCGCTCGGTGGTAGGATTCTACCATTTTCTTGCTAATGGAGTGAGATATTACTTTTTGAATAACTTCGAAAGCTTAAACGGACTCATGTCTAGTAGATAAACTCGAATGCTTGTACTAGATCTTTAGCATCAAGGTTCAAGCGGTCTTCGACATCAAGCCAGTAATATAGGGGTTTATAGAGGCCTTTTGTCAAAGTGCGCAGGACCAAATCAAGTACGCTCATGATTTGCTCCGGCGAGCTCACGTCTCAGCTGTACGCTTTTCGAGCCAGGCCAGGACACCGGCTACTCATCTTTTCACACAATTGAACGAACGAAAACCATCAGCAAAAGCAATATGGTTCTTTATAATGAGCGCAAACTATGAGCCTTTGAACATGAATTAAGCAAGCTTTGTCTTTCAATGGGATAATTTTGTTTTGGAAGAAACGGTTTGAATGAGAATCGCTCTCTTTTTCATTTCAGCTCAAAGCACAACAATTAAGAGTGGGAAAGTGATTGTGAGTTTGTTGGATATGTAACATATTCAGTCAGTGAATTGTAAAGAGGTTTGAGAGGCATGATGGCAATGTGTCATTGTAGTGAATTAGTTGTTTATATTTTCATTATTTAGCATTGTACATTCCAAAGACGAGAGTATATACAGCGCGTTGGAGGGTTCTAAGCTCTACAACCATCGCTTGGAACTGTGTATTTGTAATGTTCCGGAGATTGTTGAACTATATAGAATCTGAACTCTCCTTTAGGTCAAAGCGCTGGTGAACCTTTGAAGCGGCGAAACACATCTCCTGTCCGAGTCTGGCTTAGTGGACATGAGATATGGATCCGTCGCACCCTATCAGGTTACATTAATTAAACGGAAAGGAATATTAGATGCCGAAATCCTGCAAGTGCCAAGGAGTTTGGGCCACAATCGGTACTACGTCCGGATTGGAGATGAAGGTTCGGTCAGAAAGTTCACAGTCAAAAAGCTTAGTTCGAATACAGAGAGTCTTATGATACAAGTGCGTCCCCGGACCTGTTCCGAAAGGAATTAGTTTCGGGCATTTCACTCCCCCTATCGCTCGCTTAGCACATCCCCACTCGTACGCACGCAAGCGAACTTCTATGCTACAATTGATTTTGCAAACGAGTTACACGAAGCTAATGTCTCAAGAGTTATATTTTGTTGCGCTTTAAGTCCATTCACTCAAATTGGTGGCTTCATTTTCTTATCTCAGGTCTTGTCTAAGGGCTTATAATTTGGAAGAGATGAGGGTGCTAAAAGTGATACAGTCTTAGCAATTTAGTTTTTTTCATAAAAGCGCAGATACAGAAACGTAGTCACATTGATACGAAACCGCTATAAATAGTTCTCAACCGTCTCCCATTTAAAGTCCTTTTACCCCGGTTTGAGCCCCAAACAAGTAATGTTGAATTACTCCTTGAAGGCCCAAGATAAACTGAAATAAAACCCCAATTCTTGGGTTGATGTGTTTGTCTGAATCTCTCGTAATAACATCCGGCCTGCTAATTGACACTCATTTTCCTTTTCGTACCAGGCTAAAAATGTAGCATGACAACCCAATCCAATAAACAGCGGAGTAAAGCTGCACTAAAGCCAGTAAGGTTAAAAGTTTGCCTAGCTGCTGCCTATGACACCACCAACCCAAATTGGTGTCCCAAAGTAAATATACTCCGCATCTTTTGGTGGCCTGACACTTTATCCTGTAAGAAGTTTATCGTGGCCAAGCCATTTATTGCAATAAAAGTCATAGCCAGCTAAGTGCTAATTATAGTGGGAGGTAAGCGGAATAGTGACTAGATTTGGTGACTGATAAAGACGACAATGATGAAAAGAAAAGAAACAGGGAATTGGAGGAAACGGGAAAGCCATTTCACTTGTAGCCACCTTCACTCATGACAGAGAGAGTATATGATCTGTATCCCTTATCGGAATGACTGTACGTCGAAAGAGACAGCCGCCACAAAAGGGAAACATTTCACGGATTTACCGACTGATAAGCAACAAGCTCTGTTTGAGGATTAAACATATGTGGCTTAATAAGTTACATCCCGGCTCAATTCCCTGAGTAATGTTGAATTACTCTTCAGAGCTCTAAGAGATACATGTACACCAAAATAAAACTTCAAGTCAAGCGGTTTGATCTGTTTCAGATGTTTAAAGTAATGCGTTGATTACTTTGTCAGTTGACCTCAAGATACATTTCCAAATCCTACCATTTGCGTTGAGCCGCTAGCCCAAGCTCAATTGTGCTCTAAAGCGACTATCATGAGCGAGATCAGTGTATTATGTTCGATATTGGTTTCAATCCAAAATAGATATATCTTTCAGAATCAGGTTGCTCGACACAAACTCCCTGGGGAATTGTTTCACGCCACGCCTCTCTGCAATCTTTGCAAGATTTCCCTTTCTTGCTTGAACATGCTGTTAATTGTTCTGTCAGTGCAATCTCTTACATCTTCACAAAAGGGAGTTTCCAAACATACCCACAAAAACCGAACCCCTTGCTCCCCAACCTGTGACTACATACACAGCCTTTACATTCTTCCCCAATGTATGACAAGTATTAAACCATGGAGAAGAATGATGGATGATATTTCTATCAGCTTTACTGGGAAACCGTGAGTAAAGACTCAGTAGAAACATAGTATTGGAGAGTTTAGGTAATCTTACCAGTCTTCTATACTGGCGTATTGATTTAGTTTAGAGGCAGCAAGCGCAGAAACACTGACATAAAGTACGGTTGTAAGGAGGAAGAAATAGGAGAAATGCATATTGGCGTAGGTTTAGTGAGTTGTATTGATAGGTCGTAATGTTTGGCTGAATTTGAGTAGGATTTTATTCAATATCGTGATGAAGAAGGCGGGATTGTATCAAAGCAAAGACAACTAGATGAGGAGACTTATTAATAGTTTCTGCTCCATCGGGAATCATGCCGCCTAGTCGGCTGACCAAATTCTAAATCTATATTTCGAGTTAGCCACCATACATGATCTGGTGGTAAGAGCAATCCCAAAATGGCATGATGTAAGCTACTTATTAGCAAACGTAGAATGCAGCAGAATTGGCTATAGTCTATTTTGTAACCTAGCACAGAGTGTTACTTATAAATAGTACAGTAGAGGATTGCCGTTCACTTTTCCAAACCCCTCCGGGACTTTGTAGACCGCCGATAAACTCGCTAACCATTCCACTAAATATACAAGTACTCAAACAACCTGTGTATATCTATTCGCAATTAAACGTCATCACTTCTCATGATTTCCAACCTAGTTGACGATGCAGGAAAACCGAACACCTGTCCGAACTTGGACATTTTAGGCGACACGGATAGAGCCAAGATTAGAAAGATTAGAGTAATATCCGAAAGCAACTTACAAAGTAAAGCATTGTAGATAATCACGTATTGAGGAATGTACTTAGCCTCAAAAGATAGTGCTAAGTTTTACAAAACGGCGGCTAAGCACTTCGACTTGCTGAAGGTGGCTCATATCAGAGCCCGAGAGTGTTCCTAACATGGACTATCCATGGTGAACATCCCTTTTCCCAGAAACGAAAGCGTAGCGAGTCGCTAGATGGGCTGGACACCATAGTCTTTGAAAAGTGGTAGTTATCACCTGCAAGTTCGTAACCTCTACAGTGCAGATAGCCGTTATGCCTTGGAACACTACTGTGAAAGTATTCCCTTACTTCTTATAACGAGATGTCCATCGGCTCAACAAAGTATTGTTCTTTATATTTTCCGCATTATGGAAAAGGCCAGAGCCAAATAAAGGATCTGTGTGGAGATATCTGGGACAGCTCTGACAACTCTGGCGCTTCTTGAGCTGGTAGATTAGATACTGGGCTCGCAAGAAACTGACGGCAAACCATACAGCTAATCCTAAGATTATCGTGCACGGCCATCCCACGTCGGTGGAAATTTCATGCTGTGGAAACCAAAATGGTTTAGAAGTGATGCTTCATCAACGCCGTTACCCTAAAGAGTTCGGTGTTGCTCATTAATTGTTGGACATTAATAGTAGTTGGACGATCGACCACTGCCCAATTCTGCCAACTCCTCAGCCCTGGCACGGACTGTTTACCCGCTGCCATCATCTTATCGAAGCACTTAAATTGGAGATTAAAATATGGTGCGGGCAATTGCACAATCCTTCAGTCTTGAGTGACATTCTCCATCACTATGAGGGCGCTTTATAATATTCGTGTCGGATTGTTCCCTGTGAGATCTTTGCTCAAATTTCAAGATGAACCTTAATGGCAACTATTACGAGGGGGCCCGAAAAGACCTTTCTTATAACTTGAAATTCTAAATATATTGCTACCTATACCATGCCAATGCACTTAATTGTGATTAAAAGGAGGCAATTTAATTCCTATTCGCAAACAAGCGCTCTCCTCTTGTCGTCGAAGCTTTGCTAGCCTGTTTTGCATAAAAAAGCAGGAGGAAGTGGCAGGAAAATATAATATCTTGAGTTTGCTAAGAGAATAAATCAAGTTCTATAAAGTGAAATAGCGCGAGCCTTATTTCACTCCTGTCGCTTTTAGTTGCAGCTCTTGTATACTAAAACCTCATCTTTGAATGCTGCTCAATTTTCAAACTAATTCATGAAGCCATCTAAGGGCATACCTTTTTAGATTATCGTTACACTCTTCCTGTCCCAGGTCTCCATCCATCGCTTAAAGCTAGGCTGCTTCCAATGCATAGTATCGAAATAGCCTACACGTTCATATAACAAACATTCTTCTTCTTCTATTTCCTTCCCATTATTTTCTCCGTTTTCGACTTTCGTTAAACCGGCAGTCTTGCGAACTTTGTTCACTTTCCTTAAAACTAATGCCTGGGCCGAAGTGCCAAACTCCCCATCATAAAAACTTTCCTCGTCGCTTGTTATGACAATTAGAGCTATGTAGGAGACAGGAGATATGAGGTCGAAATCAATGAACCAGGTTACTTTGGAACTGGACTTGCGTTGTAACGCCGACCTAAGTAGAAGGCGGTAAGCTTTTTAATTTCATATAATTCAGTTTTAAGCCATCTTATAAAAATGTGGGAGGAGACAAAGAGTGGAAATATAGAGACGATTCAGAGGAAAGAGGAAGATGCCACCGACCGAGAAGAAGTTAGAAGCGACAATTACTCACAGAAGATAACTCTGCCCATCTACCTCATCGACCTCAAACAAGTCCAAAACCCCCTCCAACTCATTATCCGGGTTCTCAAACTCATCCATAAAAATTCTCGCAATCGAACCTTTGCCGGAAGAGATCACCTGCTTACTTCTTCTGAATGTCTTGACAAGTCCCTCAATAACTATGCTGCCGGACTGTACTTGCCCGTAGGGATTCCCACCCCGAACCTTAACGTCATGTTGAGTGATTGTAGAATCATAAGGACCTGGGGCATCTTTACGTTCAATGTGAGCGAAAAGAATTGGGTCAGTAGTTACAGCCCAGGACCAGGAAGGCGCTTCTTCTGACAGAGTATGCCTGCATTGGAATATCTCATGATGCCAGCATAGACCTTGCGCGAAATCATTGCTCCACATCCCAGCGAGATAGCTGGCACCAATTACGGGGTGAAGGAGCCTAGCTATACCGGAGAAGGCAGGAAACTTGTCACTGTTATAGGTGAGTTGTCGTGATGAGTACTCCTCAACCAGATTGTAATAATCAGTTAGTATGGGCCTGCGATCGTGCTGTGACTTACACACCACATCTCGTTGTAGATGTTGGTGAAGAACGTTCGAGATGGCGGAATATAAATTAGCGTTGTCGGGCATTAGGTTTCCTGCTGGAACGCCATCCGCGGACTGGAATCCATGAGGACATTGCCAGTAGATTTGTTTGCTACCATAATGAAGGATACGAGGCGACAGGATGCTTTCTTGTAAACACCATCCCCGTTTACTCAAAGGGCTGCTTAAGAAGAGATTTCTGAGGGTTTCCTCTTCTTTATCATTCAGAGAGAGATAAACTTCAATTCCGGAGTTGCCATCGTAGGAAACTTTCGAGGAGTCTGAGGAGACCATGTCCCCCATTACGTGTTCTTTCACCGCTTCCTCCCTAGAGGATTCGGTCAAAATCCCTGCCGTGCTTCCGGGAGACATCGCCGCAGAGATGGTAATCAGAGCATTTTGGTAAACATCACCCATTTTCTTTGACTCAATCTCCCAATCGGATGCCGAGTCTTGTATAATGCATAGAGCGTCGATCCACAGATACTTAATTCCTAGATGTCTTGTAATAGTTACGGCGTCACGGAAGTTTTCGGGCAGTGAGGAAAAGGATATATCCGTTTGAAAAGATTTTAGGGTATCGGCTAGTAACCGCGTTGAGATCAGTCCACCCCAGCAATGACTGAGCGCGGCATACTGGCCAGTCGAGGAGTGAGAATGTACAAGTCTCAATATTTGCTCATCACCCAGGTTACCCACATCAATTACCCTGGCAGGCAGTTCTGGGCTGTGCTTGACGGGACAGGATTGATGATTGTTGCAACAATCCTCAATCCAGCTCTTTGCGATGCTGAAATTATTTTGTGATGTAAGAACTGGGTCAAGTCGATATCTCCCGACACGATATTTCCCAATTCTAATTTGCTTGTCTGGGAAACGTTGTCAATTATCTTTTCCAAGGCCTAGATTCGGCGACAAACCTCGAGGAACACTTAGCGTAATCAATAATGGCGGTATAGTAACGTCTTCTTCTTTCCCTTCACTTCCCTCACTTCCATGGCTCCCTACTTTCCATTCCTTTTCTTCGTATTTGATTGCCGCCGCCCCGACTTGGACCACAAGCAGATCAAATAGTGCAACCTGATCCAAACTTTGTCCAAAGTACAAATGATCAGCATCAATACTGATCCTAACGTCAATTGCTTTTCCTAGATATTCTGTCTCTCGAACTGCTTCGTCACGGGTTTGGCCATCCCAAGGCCACAAATCCACTATGAAGCTTGTGAATCCCGCCAATATCATTTGACAGAGGTCACACCCGTCTGTGGCTGATTGCACCAGGTCGTTGTATGAGTCATAGTGTTTGTAGTAGGCATGTTGGGGTGACTGGCGGCTTGCGAACTCAACTTCTGCCAGCTCGATTAAGCCGCTGAGAGAGATCCCAGTGCAAAAGGCACAGAGCATACTGGGGCCTCAATATTTGCACCAACGGCTATTGTTTTTGGAGGTATTTGTGAGACGACTTTTTGAGCAACAGTACTTCCCAAGCTTGAAGTTGCACAGAATATGTATGGATGCTGCAGAGCTTGTGTAAGTAGGCGCTGATACGTATATTGTGGCAGATATTACGCTTGAGCGGAAGGTTGTAGAGGAGCTGAGTGGTAGTTGAGGATGACGAGCTAGGTGGTGATAAGTACCGGTTCTTTCTAAGAGGATCGGTATGGGAGGCCTGGCAAGGTGTACCACTATAGGAATAGAGAGAGTTCAAGTGGTGGTGTTCTGACTACTGAGCAGAGTAGGAGCTGGGCGCGCGACGTCGCCGACGTGGCGCTTGTGAATATCGTTACCTGGGGCACGTGACGGTAGGTTACATGACCATACCACAGTACCTCCGTTCGTGGCCTTATCCAATTAAAAGAAAGGCTGTATCTAAATAAGACGGATCTCAGCCCATCACGGGGTGCTGGCAGCCCGGGCGAATCAAATCACCCAACACCCATCACCAAAATGCAAGTAACACAATCTCAATCTCCTATCGATAAATGGTCTCTCTCATTTATGGGGAGCAACAACTGATCGAGATCATGCATGGTGCTATGCTTCTTCTCGTTGCTAGCTTGTCTCTTGAAGTCAGTGATTAGCCGCCCCTGTGCAGCAGAACCTTTATCTTTGTCATTTCCCACGTGGAATCCAATCTCAGTACATTCTTGTCCGTAATTTGGATTTTGCAGTCGCCAAGATGACCCGAGTTGACCCGACAGCTTTAGCACTGTGTATCATCTTTCCATTTCTGTCAATCGTTGCAGTGATCGCGAGATTCCGAGCCAGATGTGTTCTTAAGCTCAGGCTTGGAGCTGATGACTGGGTTGTTATTCCTGCTCTTGTAAGTCAAGCTGTGCTGGTGGGATTGAGCTGACTTGATACTGCTAGATTTTTCTCTTGGGAATGCGGCGAATATACTGTTCGGTAAGAATACCATCATGAATTTTTATGGTCGAATCTCTCTGATTGTCGATATAGGGCCCATCAAGGCAAATCTTGGTCAATATATGCCACTGGATGAAGAAGGCTTTGCGATCAGTGGAGAGCAATTAGTAGCTTTGGAGAAGGTTTGTAGTCGGTCTACAGATTTTTTATTGTAAATCGGCTCAAATAAATACTAACAATTGATTAAACTAGATGGCCTACATAACTCCCGTCCTCGCCGCCATAGGTCTGGGCTGCGCTCGGTGGTCGGTCCTTCTCTTGTACAATCGAATCTTTGAGACGCGTATCTTCCGGCGTGCCGTTTACATAATGTCGGCTCTGAATCTAGGCTGGATGATAGCCTTTGTGTTTGCCTTCATATTCGAATGCACACCTGTTGATCAAGTCTGGAAGTCACAGCATGGAAAACGAAAACATTGCATTGGCATAGATTCAAATTACGCATATGCCGTCAGCTCGGTCATTCTCGATATCCTGACTCTTTCTATGCCGTGGCCAATGATATGGCGCTTGCATATGGAATTGAAGAAAAAGATTGCCGTAACAGGTATCTTTTTGCTTGGTGGAATGTATGAGACTTCTGCAATTTTCTGGCAGCAGCTGATCTTTTATACAGAGTCACTGCTGCAGGCATTGGAAAAACATATGCATTTTACACGGTTGGTGGAAAAATTGCTAAAAGTCATGACTTTACATGTAAGTGCATATCGTCCCATCAATTCTTTTGGCTGCCTTCAACTCCCTTCATACCTTTGTAATAATGCCATTACCATAATTCTGACTATCTTTCCTAGACGAAGAAGCACCTCTATTCTACTGGACTGTTCCCGAATGCTCGCTCGCGGTCGTTTGCGCTTGTCTCCCCGTCCTTACACCTATTTATTATGGCTTTACCAATTCTTCATTTATGGAAAGTGTGCGAAACCTTCTGACTTTGAGAACTTTGCGCTCGAGCACGACCAATGCAAGCAGAAATGTCCCATTCACATATGTTTCTGGGCGGATAAATGACCAAAGTCAAGAAAATTATAGTGCGGTTAGAATTAGTAAGACCGTGACCGAGCCGGGCTCGGTGAAAAGTGCAGGTACTGAAGTGGAGATGCGAGATTTGGAGGCGGGGAATGTTAATGAAGGACCGACTCAGAAGTTTTGATAAAAGCCCGAAGTACGCAAAGCTAGAGCGATTTTGGAGCGGACTTGTGCAATTTGCTTTCAAAGTCACTAAAACAACTTAATAATAACTGACATTTGTTCTGGTTTAAGGCACATGAGACCTTACATCTACATATTATTACCCCTCACATAGCTGCGTTCAACCTCGAAGATTGGCGAAGTAACACGAAATGTTGAAGAAGGAGGATTAAAACCTCCAGGTTCAGTGTGTTCTCTATAATTATTTTCCATTACTTGCCAGAGATCCAGGGTGTCGAATCTGCCAAAGATTTGCAGTAGTTTGTTTTTGGGTGAATTAGCACTACTGAGGTAGATGATAAGTGGCGTTAGGTATACACTAAAGTTTTGCATAGTACAAGTTGGGAGCGACTTCTCTAAATTTAAGCAAATTACTCAAGAAGGCGAAAAATGGTGGTTCCATTTATTGAGAAGCTGATATCACTATATTCTCCCAGAGTTGGGTATATAAATCTAAGTAATAGCTCCTAAAATATTGCAACACGTAAAGGCTATCAATTTTGTTGTGGAGAACCTTTCTGTATTTACATTCTATTAAATCAAGATCCTATTTGTTACTATGCATGAAGCAAAAATATCAGTGTAACATACCTAATAGCCAAAAGCGAACTGCTGAGTCCGAACGCTAGGCCTTTGGCAATTACTATTCGGTGAAGGAATATTGATCGGTGACAAACTTACTTTTCCTTGATTCGGCACACGTCAAATTAACCGGTATTCTCACCGCACTAGCTCTTAAACATCTATCGCGGTTCAAGTAATTCGATCCTAGTATAATAGATTGTGAAATTCCATTTAATTGAGCTTCGGTACACTAACACATCGTCCCTGCGTAGGTCACCAGTGAAACTATATGGAGCTTAGCCAGAAAGTAGAAAGAGCTTAAATACTTCGGTGTCACGTTTTTTGCGCCAATCTTTTAGAGTAGTAAAAGTTTTATCTACTTATTTTGATCTATAACAATCCTTCTCTATCAAAGATACCGGGATGTAAAGGTAACACGATTTTCGACTGTTCTATAGACGCCCAAGAAGGAGTTTTTGTTTTTCGAAAGAAAGGTCAAATACATAAGACTCTTTTGAGAAACGCGAAAGCCGTCACAAGTGTATTTGCTACAATATTTAGCAAAACGACCTATACTGGTTTCATCTTCCATATAGACAAACATGCTCTATAAGAAGTCCTAAAAGTTGATATATTTAAAATAATAATCTTAAAAAACATCTTCATTAAGATATAGTGGAAAGTAATAAGTACTTTCTTTAAGAAAACAAGGTTTCAACCCATGTCTCCACACTACTCAAAACTCTAATCTTAACTTATTTGCTTTGTAAAAACACCCTACATTTCAACTCTCCGTAAAATACCTGTGTTATTTGAGAACTTCGAAATCTGCGGCAACATCCCTCATCCCCATCTAATCCCACCTTTTTCAATAAAATGTCAACCCTCCTTCTCAGTCTTCCGCATTTGGTAACCCAAACACATACCCAAGGGGTAGCTGGGTTGGTACCCTTATAAAACCTAGGGTACCAAGGGTACCAAACCCGATACCCTATATATCCGGTGCGGTACGGTGCCGAATCGGCGGAGCGCGGTCCTACCTCGGCCCGTGAGCGGTCAGAGTGGTTCTGCTATCCTCGTTTATAGATAGTAAGAGTTATATAGTAGTACGAATTAAGGTAGATAGTAAGAGTTGTAATAGTATAAGTTAAGGTAGACGGTAAAAAGGAATTAGAGGGTAATAGATTAGATTGGATAGTAACAATTAATTAAATCTAATCTAATCTAATTAATTATAAAATAGAAGTAATTTTAAACGTCTATTTAAGTATTTATAATAAAGTAGTTAATTAAGTAGAGGTCAAGTCTTGGCAATAATCGCACTTTTGGCCACAATACTACAATACAACTTATAATTCACTATATATTCACTCTTTTATAAGGGTATACCCATACCCATCAGGGTATATCTTGGTTGGTACCCTACCTAATCTTTGAAGCCTGGATAGGGTACCAAAAAGAGTTGTCGTGGGTTGGTACCAAGGTATACCAAACCCAATGCGGAACACTGCTCCTTCTTCACTCCAGCTCATTACTTTTGATCACGCGCTGTGTGAATGAAACAGATAAATGTTAAGGACAGCAGAGGTTAGGCGACAGTTCCCGTTGCCACCCAAGTAATGCCATTTTTCTGGAAGTCTGAGATAGTATGTACAGTGCGTGAGGGCCATTTATAAATTGTTTCTGGGAGGAGATAAGTACAACTAAAAGGGGTTCTAGAATTCAAAGTTGAACGTTTCTGCATTGAGTGTTACTGGAACGATGATATCCTCAGTCCCAGAGTGCCAGACACGCAAAGCGAGGATCATGGTATATAGCTATCCGCCTAGTCCCTAGTCACATTCCCTAAATCTAGTACCGAGGAGGAGCTTGTAGATTTGCTGGAAACACTTAAATAAATTTCATAAACGACTTAAAACAAAACTTCCAGCTATAAAAGTCTTGCAAGATCTGCACGCATCCCTGTACACATTTCTTCCTATATGTATCAAAGTCCGCCTTAAATAATAGAAAGAAAAGAACAAACTTTTGGAGTAATTAACACTATATAACACCGGATAAGTTCTAGATTCCAATTAGTTAATTTTTCAATTCAGTAGCGACAGAATTATCGGTGACAAAAGTTTTATTTTACTTTGAAATACAGCAGCTGGGTGTTGTTACTTAGTGAGAGACGTATCCCATTTCGCTCGCGGGGACAATGCTCGAGCTTAAAATTGAAAGTCTTAAAATATCTATTAAACAGAGCCTCTTTGCGACGACCTATTGTCACTTCGTGTAATTGCTAGAAGAAGATGATCTGTTATCTTTAATTTTCGTGATATTCTTAATAAAGCAGATTCCCATCCCACATAACCCCCCGGCCCTAACAATTGTAATCTAAGTAACTATTCTAAAGATTTATCTCCGCAATCCACGATGCTCAAGAATCAAATATGATTTAGAATATTGCGAAACTTCTCCGTTTATCAATTAAGCTTTTAAGTGACTAAAAGGTGGAATGAGAAGAGTAGAGAGAAAGATGGATTCTTTTATCAAAATACCCACACAAAATTAAGTCTATTCAATGCTTAGAGTTTTTGAAACCCTAAAGATTTCTTTAAAATTTTATAGAGAAAGTAACTACTATAATCCTCTCAACAAAAAAAATGACATGGAATTATCACAGTGTCTGCCTTCTCCCATGAATTTATTCCATATCCCATCTCTCGACACCTGTCGAAATTCTATCTTATTTACTAAACATTTAAAAATCTCAAGAACCTAAACTCGTACCCTTAATTCTAGCACGTGTTCTATTACCTTACATTTCGGTAGCAACTTCGGAATCGGCAGCAACATCCACTCTCCGCCTTCAATACGTTACGCTACAAACAACAACATCCATCACTTACCCATACCGTTTCTCACTATTTCGAAATCTTGAGTGCTTCTCTTCCATAAACCTCGGAAGACGCAGTAAATACATTCGGCCGTGAGTTGGTGCTTGCAGCAACGGTAATCAACATTCCAGTTGGTACATGTGTTCTGAAACAATTCACAGTAGTCAAGACTACTTTTATACCCTGGTTGACGGACAAAAGGGAGTACTAGTAATGAGATATTTATTGATTGATTGTGTCCATTTTCATTTTCGGACATAAGTGTATAAAACCAAAAAGTGATACGCAAAAATAATACGACGTAGCGATTGCGCACAAATCCCATCGTTATCTGGCAGAGTCTCTGGGATACAGGACAGTACGTAAGAAGAAAGAACTCGGCTTTTCATAGCTGGGGACATTGATTACGTTTGCTTTTATTTTATTTTAATTCTACATTTTCTAATCGAGTTGTCGGTAGATCTATTTCGGTAAGAACAAAACATTCGGTGATATTAATTATCTCAAACTCGAGATATTAAAGACAGATACTCGTAGTAATTTGAAAGTTATTTTTAATTCTCTCGCGGCGAGGAGTCCTTATCGTTAACTCGTAGAGTCTTAATCTAATCTCGTAGAGTCTTAATCTAATTAGACGTCTTTCTACAAATACACATTCCCTGCGTAGGTTACTAGTAAAGATAAATAGAATTTAATCGGAGTAAAAATATCTCTTATAAACACCCCTTTAGACAACCTATAATAATTCTCAAACGTAGAAACATCTATCTAAGTCGCGACTTAAGGAGAAATAAAACGATGATTTTAGTAACCTAATAAATCTAGAGCGTAAGATGCACCGACAGTATTTTGCGAAGCGTAAACCCCTTTTTGGCATAATTAGCGAAAGGTTTAACGGCGGTAAGTAATCTAAAAGATTTTCAAATTTTAGTAGTAAGAGAATATAGATTACTATATAAAAAGCCTCAAAATCTCGTATTTGAGAAGTTAGTAGTAGAAATCCGACGAAACACGTATGTACTTTGTAACAGGTCTTATTGTAACTTACAGGAAACGGATTTGTTAGTGTCTTGTGTCGTAAATTAGCTATAGTTTAAATATCTTAATATGTTTCGCTTTCTAATAGAAACGATAAAGAAATAAACTCTAATAACCGAGATTCGGCAGTATACTTAAGATCGATAATACCTCCTCTCCCTCTTTAATATTTCGCTTTACTCCCTTACTACTTTTACTCTATTTACCTCTAAGAAAGAAGAGACGCCTACCCTACCTCTTACTTCTAAAAATATAGATTTTAAATACACCGTCCTCTCTCAGGGGGTCAAGTAGGTAAGTTTAACTATATTTTCTGTTTTTGGTATTTAAAATTATATTTACATTAGCGACATTATTTATACACTCGATACTAGGGGATTCCTAGACACATTTTTACTTACAAGGAAGAGTTCGAGATAGAAGAGAATTTAATTTATAGGTGTATATAGTATTTACAGTTGTTTGTTTCGTAGTAGTAACTTCTATCGCTACCTTCCTTTAACTTGCTAAAACCGATATACATTTATCCCCCTCAACCGTCTATACATATCCCTCTATCCTACGCGCAACTGAACCCCGTATCCTCAGTATAATACACAATAAATTCCCCCCTAAAATATTCCAAATCTAAACAATCCAGCTGACTTGGTGAGAATGGCTTTTACCTTACTCTTGCCCTTTACCTCTTACTACTCGTCCTATCCTCTTTAACTCTCATGCTCTTACTAACCCTAAGTCCAAAATCATTTCCTGGATTATATACAAAACTATTTATGCTCAAAACAACCCTCCTCTGAAAAGCTAAAATCGACAGCGAGTTACGATTCGGTAACAAACCTCTCTCCTTTTATTTTCCCAAGGTGAAACACGCACAAACTGATTTCTTTTGATATCTAAACAACGCTACCATAAATCGCTCCTTATGAATACAAGAAAGCTGTCATTATAAGAAGGAGAGCAGACCAGGGGTAATCATAATCAGCCTCCGAACTTTTACAGGGAAGGATTTTAATTAAGACGGAAAAGGAGGTAGATATATACAATCCTCTCCTATGTTTCGCAATTACTCAAATCCCCAAAATTCCCGAACAGAAAACCGTTTCTTATAACAAATCCAGCAAACACTTTACAGTACTTGTCTCTGTCCCCAAAGCAGGAATTTCGCATCCTAATACACTTACCAGAACCTTAAACCTTTCTTCTACCATACCATTAATGTCAAACCCCTGTCCAGTTCCTCGAAGCTCATATCCACCCTTTCCCTTCCCCCCTTCCAATACCCAAATTCCGCTCCCCCAATCACCCAACCAAACTCCCCACCCAGCCCCCGATAAACACCTCCCCTCCCCTCTCAATACCCAAAACAATGCAAAACGCACATCCTGGCGATGTAGCTGAGTAGTCGGGGTAATTCATCTTTGAATCTCACTTCTCATCTCTCTTTCACATTCTCGACTCTATGATTCTCGGTCTTCGAACACTCTTTATCCCGCCGTAATAATAAAAAAATTCAGGAATTTCAGTTTCGATGACGAATGTAGTTTCAGCAACAACTCTCCTTCCCACCTCTCCACCCCACCATTTCAAGAAACCCAAACCAAACCCGCTCACAACTCCACCCATCAAGAACCGACCATTCATATTCAGCATCAATCGAGAAATCAGTTTTCGAATCCCAGCGCACAAAGCGCGAGCAGTACAATTGCGGGTCGTGATGTTTATACATGTTGAGGTTCTAATGTTCGCTGCACGGCAGGATTTTATGCTGCTCCTTACTAGATGATTCGCGCGAGAAATATTTCTGGATGCTTGTCATCGAGCTTCTGGGTGGCAAATGAAGAGTGTGCGAATGACTAGACTTTGAGGTTCCATTGCATCGCAATGCGAGATTGGAGAGGTGAGATATTCGAAATAGCAAGTTGTATTAACTAAGATCTAGGCCTAACGCCCAAAAGAAAGGACATCAGGGTATAACAACCTTAACACCTCGCGCAAGTTCCATCTATACCATTACACTACTTCCCTTTTCCCCATTACACGCCTACAACTCGCTGATCACTCCCATCCATCTCTGCTTCGTCTAGAACTCGGCACCACTAATATATTTTGGAAGCTTCTCCGTGAAAAGGGTTTTGCCTTTGACGAAATCTATGATACCTGCGTCAGCACAATCCACCCGAATAATGTTTCGCAAAGGATGCAACTTACAAACCACAATACTAGGGAACTTCATATTGCCCCTGCGACCCGTCCCCTTACTGCGTCCCAGCGTAACAGCAATCATAGGCGGTCCATCCGTAGAATACTTGACAGGAGGCTGGTTCTTGAGCACGAGATCGAGGTTCTTGGCCAGGGCTTTGGCTTGGAGCGCTATTTCGCATTAGCACACCACCCATCAGAGAATACAAGAGATTAGGACATACCAGCAAAAGCCATCTGCTTCGCTTGAATATCCACCACATCACCCGCAGCCCACACACCCTCCACGCCCTTCACCTTGAGGAAACTATCAACCTGCACATCGCCCCTGCCGCCTAGTATACTCTTTGGCAAGAACTCGGTATTCGGAATCACACCAATCGTGGGGAGATACAAATCGGTAGTCATTTTCTCACCGGTGGAGAGGGCCAGTTCGGTGGCGTTGCCGGATGGGAATTCTGCTTCGACGCGCGCGCTGTAGATGGTTTTGATGCCGAGGGAGGCGAGTTGGTTGGTTGCGAATTTGATTACGGAGGGGGGGAGGCCGGGGAGGATTGTTTTGCCTGCTGTGACCTGGGAACGTTAGTCCCTTTACTTAAATTTGTGATGTATGTTGGGACTTACCAAAGTAACCTCCTTCTTCCCTTTGTACTCAAAAGCCAATTCCGCCGCCGTTTCCACACCAGTTGGTCCTGCACCCGCAACGACGATATTCTTCGCATTCCGCACTTTCTCTTGGTATTCGTGCAACACGGCTTTTGTCTTTTCGCTGCCCTCGAGATTGCTCTTCCATGGGACGTTTCCTTCGCTGCGACTCCCTGTGGCGATGACCAGATGTGTGTATTTCTGCTCTGAGGTTCCGGAGGCGGTTTTGATCGTGACGGTTTTGGAGGTGGGATCGACGCCTGTGGCGGCTCCGACGATGAGTTCGTAGGATTCGGAGGGGTATTTTGCGAAGCCGGGTGCGATTTCTTGGAAGACCTGGATGTGTTAGTTGGAATTAATGTCTGAAGGGTGTGTGAAGTACCTTCTCATCATTCATCTGCCCCGGCACAATCGCGCGCACAGAAGCCAGATTCCAGTACAAATGCGTATTCGGCGAGACAACCACAACCTTCAACCCCTTGACATCTTTCGCCGTATACTTCAGCAAACTATGCGCCACCGCCAGTCCAACATAGGAACCACCTAGAATAACAATCGTCGACATCTTATCTGAATACGCAATCTGCTGTTTCGGTTTCTTCTGTTGAAGTAAAAAATAAATCCCAAGCGGAAGCACAAGACTGAGAGAGAAAGTAGTCAAATTGATAGTAAACATTGGGGAAAGTCCGGACTTTTTATCTGAGACCCTACAAGCGGAGCAGGCAACCTCTTTATCGGTATTTACCTTTGCTAGCGTCGTAAAGCATTTCTCAGCCCTTGAAACATCTTAATCAACCTTACCAATGATGCTCAAGCAAAGCCACGATTTCTCATCATTTCGTTTTTTCTTTGTTTGTCGTCGTCGGGAGAGGAAATGCTTGATCTTTGGGAGGAGTGCGGATGTGGTGCTGATTGGTGGGTGAGTACGCTTCGTGTTGTGATTGGGTGAGTTCTAAGCGAGCTACCGCCTCGGGTTCGGGTCTGCGCAGAGTCAAGAATGGGGATCCGCTTTTTCAGGCACCGTTGAGTTTTGATTGGCAGCGTTGACAGCAGTGGGGTGAGACTGATCCCATGCGATCGGACCGGATGGGATGTCGGATGTCCGTGGGCGGTGGGATGCGGTCGGTATTTTCAAGCATCCATGGAGATATTTTACTACGCCTTGAAGACGTGGTATCATGATCATCATGTTTGCCTCTTTCGGCTCGGATGACGTTTTACTCTTCGCAGTCAAATAATAAGAGATTGCAATGTTTCGTGTGCTGTCAATATGCCCCCTTTAAACATTTCCCTTTTTAATGTTTTGTCAACTTCTGCTATTTATCTCGACCCCAACGCCTCCTTCTACTTGTACGGTGTATCTTCAAACAACATATCCCTCCGCCGTGTAGAAGTTTCATCATGACAGTCGGAATTGCCTCTTTCTATTCTCCGCAGTCAAAGTTATGACTAGAAGTCATCTGCTTCAAATTTTATTAATTCCCCCTTTTTGAAATGTCCACCTCAAACATTCCATCGCCATCTTCACTCCATCCACAACGCCATTTTACCTCGCCATCTCCTCAATCACCCCCTTCACACACTCAATATCATGACCAAACCTCCCCAAAAACAACCCATCAACACCCTCCCTCATCCCCTCAAACGTCCCCAACCCAGCACTCCCTCCATATATAATCCTCACCCCCTCCCCACAAACCTCCCTCAAACCCCTCGTAACACCAACCACATACTCCGCACTCGCAGGCCTAGGCTGTCCAATCGCCCACACAGGTTCATACGCAAACACAATCTCCTTCCCCTTTGCACCCGGCAGCGCAAGGATAGACGTAATCTGCGGCGTACACTCCTCAATCGCACTCTCCACACTCCCCTCGATCTGCTCCCCAATACAAACCAACGGTACCATCCCATTCCGCAACACCGCCTCCGCTTTCCTCGCGACAGTTTCATCGGTCTCTCTAAATAATTTCCGTCGCTCCGCATGGCCCAATTCCACCATCTCACATCCCATCAACGCCAGTTCGCGCGGGGAGATTGCCCCGGTATACGCGCCGCTGTCATAAGGCGAGCAGTCTTGCGCGCCGAGAGTGATGGGCGCTCGATCGCGTTTGGATAGGGACCAGGTGGTAGAGTTTAAGGCACCGGTTTGTTGGAGGAGAAGGGGGAGGGTGAGGACGGAGGGGATGAGGAAGATGTGGATGTTGTGTTGTTGTGCGAGTGAGAGGATGGGTTGGAGGGATTGGTAGTAGCGGAGGGTTTCTTGGGGCGTGAAATATATTTTGAGGGAGATGCCGAGGGTTCGTTGAGGTCTTTGGGGTGGAGAGGACATTGTGGATCTGGTTTGGTGAGTATGTTTCTGTCAATTGGAGAGAGTGAGGTGAGTATACATCTTTTATTTACCTACCCAGGCTAGATGGATCCCTGATATTTTCTACCAGGACTTAATAGCAGCGATTCTTATTTCCTTATTCATTTGCTTTCTCCCCAAGCAACCTTCTTTCTCGAGCCTTCACATGAAATTTCTTGAGAAAATTATTTGATATTAAATACAAGCAATATTAGGAATCAAAGACAAATCAATTCAATTAGCATAGTAACATCTTACGAAAACAAAACAATCGACATCATACATCACCTCTCCACAGCGGGGTAAAACCCCCCATCCCACCACCCCGGCATCCCCAATCAGGCAACCCGGAACCCCACCTGTCACCCCGCCACGCGGGGTTCACTTCAACCTCACCCGGCGGTAAAATGTGTTCTTGCGCGACATATCTGGAAAGAATCTTCTTGCGATGATTCAACCCTCTAATTCGATTTGTTGCTTGGATTTTATATTTTTGGAAGCGTTGATACCTGATTGATTGATTTATTGGATATTAGGAAGAAGACGATAGATAAGGAAGGGGGAAGAAGAAAATGGCGGAACAACAGCAGAAATTACGCATAGTCGTAGGCGGCGACGACGGTAACTCCCTTCTTCCTTCTTCCCCTTTTCCCCATCTCTCATTTCCTCTAATCCTCATCCCATCCTCTACAACACCAAAACAAACCACTAACCTCCATCCCAGCCGGCTACGCCTACAAAACCGCCCTCACAACCCTCCTAAAATCCCATCCCGCCGTCGAATCCGTCCACGACGTCGGCCCCCTCTCCTCCTCAGACAAAACAGCATATCCACATTACGCCGTTGACGCGGCGAAGAAGATTAAAGCTGGGGAGGCGGATCGCGGTCTTTTAATCTGTGGCACCGGCCTCGGCGTTGCCATCGCAGCAAACAAAGTCACGGGTATCCGCGCGGTGACGGCACATGATCCGTTTAGTGTGGAGCGCAGCGTGTTGAGTAATGATGCGCAGGTGTTGTGTCTTGGGGAGAGGGTTATTGGGTTGGAATTGGCGAAGAAGTTGGTTGATGGGTGGGTGGGGTTGAGGTTTGATCCTGTGAGTTCTTGTGATTTTCTGTTTTTGTATTAGGGTTGGGGGGAAGGGTAGGGGATGTGGGGGTGAGTGAGGGGAGAGGAGATGTGGGAGAGGAGGAGGCAGGGGATGGAGAGATGAAGGGGGAGGGGCAAGAGAGGAGAGAAGAGCGAGGTAGATTTATGCTAACGATATAATAGAACTGCGCGAGTGCAGAGAAAGTCAAGGCGATTAACGACTACGACGAGGAAGCGAATTAGAAGTTGAATTTAGCGGTACCCAAAAGCGTAAATTTAAATCTTGGGAAATGAACTATCAGTATACTTTCTTCCACAATTGTGACCTTTTAAAACGGAAATTGTAACTAGTCCCCTACTAATCTACTAAAATTTCCGGCTCCGACCCCCCCAATTTTCGATCACGAAGTACTATATATACTCCTATCCCATTACTAATTGAAACTCATAGTAACGGACACCTTCATGGAAGACCGATGGGCTGTCCTACCTACGCCGACTCTTGAAGAAATCTTTCGTCCTGGAAAAAACGGCATGGACTTTGTTCTTAATTCGAACTATAGATTAAGTAGTTTAGAAATCGAGAGTTTTTAATTAAACTAGGGTAGAGTTGTCACCGAAAGTTGAGCCGTCAACGAATTCAGCCCAAGTATACAATGTGTTCTATCAAGACCGATTGTATTCGTGGGTGTTCTGTATCAATTTTGACGTATAATATACGAGGTAATATTTGTTACTAGCTTTAACTTATATATTTGAATATAATGTTTGTAAATACTCGAGTGTATAGGACTTAGAAGAGATTAAATCTATCTAACTTCGAATACTTTATATATACTCCTTAAACATTAAAGTAGAAAACTATATTTCTACCTAGAAAACAGAGTACGGGAATTGAAAGTACGGTGGCTATTCTAGGGAAATTAGAGAATAATGTTAAAAAGAATTATATATCTAAATAATTCTCTATTTTCAAGTTTCCTTATATCTTATAAAGGTAAAATAACTAATATTCTCGTTATAGAGTTAGAGCTAGAGGGATAGCTGTCTATTATTAAGAAATAATTTAAGTATACGTTATATAATATATTAAAACTAATATAGATATTTAAGGTAAAGAGAGTAGAGTTCTAGAAGATACTTAATAAATCGCCTTATAGTATCGAAATAATAATAAAGAAACTTAGGTAATATTTAATAAATTATAGAAAACCTAGAGTATATTTAGTTATCTTTCAATACTAGAGTACTTAATCTATAATATAGACTTATTATTAAAACTAAAATTATTCTCGATTTCGCTATTTATAAAGTTTAGAATAGAAGTAGTAAGAGTATTTAATTATAGAAAGCTATAAATACTTGAAAACCTCTACGCGACGCTCTAAAAATAAATTACAGACTAAAAGTTTACTTCTATAAAGAGTAAGAAAGAATCTATAGCTATCTCTTCCCGATCTATAATTAAGTTATTTATTTTCCTTCTATCTTATCTAAATTAACTCTGTAGCATCTTATCTTACATACTCGATTATTCTAATGCTAAATAGCCCACTCTCTTCAGAAGGCAAACTCAGACCGCCGGGCCTAGAATCTCTCTATCCCCGAGCTATAAATTCGCCGCCGTACACATGGGGAAAGTTCAGCGGCGCCCATGTGGATTGACAATGTCACTGTAGTGTTGGTTTTGGGATGTAGGATAAGGAGCCAAGGTTTTGAGGTTTGGGGTTTGGTTTTGGGTGCACGGCTTAGGTTAGGGGGATAAATGAGGAATGGATTTCTAGGGTTGCTAGGGATGGAAGAGGGAGCGTGGATGTTTGTTGCCGAAGATTAAGGTGTCACCGATTGTCAACTGCTAATTTTTGTTTTATAGACATTAAATAAACGTCTCCCTACTATTTTATATTCGTGTAGTAAACGCATAATGGAACTACATTATACTAAACGGAAGTCTAAGAAGAGTATAGTATATTTGTAATCTTTCTCGTTTGGTTTAAGCTTATTTATAATAACAAAATGTCCTTAACCCCTGTGATAGGTTTATTCCAAACAAACTTCAAGAAAAAGATAAATAGAGAAGTTTACATATAAATACGCAACTTCTTTATCTACTTGAAATCATCGACACGTACTGTGCACTCCCACTAGCATTATAGCTTTGTGCATTGGGTTGTTTGAGGAAGAAAAGGGATCTTAATAGTAGGTTTATGGAGTAAACAGGGGAATAAGACTGCGGAGTGATTTTGGGCGTTGGGTGGGAATGGGATGGGGAGGCACAAGGGGGGTGAGTGTTTGTCGCCGAAAAATGAAGTATCACCGATTCTCACCTCCCACTACTGTTTTTCAAGAATTTTTTAGAATGTAAATTGCGATTAATTACTGGTTCGCCAGTCAAATGATGGAAGGTAGTGAAAGCGGGAATTTGAATATGTGATAGAAATCAAGGACCGTGACTTACGACACAGAGATGTTATCGCGTTTCCAAGTAGTTCGCGTTGTTTAAGCTTCTTGGTAAGAGGTGGCGGTCGTATTTATGTGAAGATGGGAGGTTGTTTCAAAATTTAGGAGAGGTGAACGGAAGAAGGGTGTTATATTACGGAAGAATAAAAGGTTTTATATCTTTCGCACGAGAACTATTGCGATTTTATCACGAAATTTATTTTAAGAGGTATTAATAATAAATCCTAGTTAAAGATACAATTCATAACACTACTATATATCTAGGCTTCCCTTTACTATCTTTTCCTTCCCTCTATCTCTACCTCTCTATTCCTTTTACTCTAAATATCTCTTCTACTTAATTTAAGTTACAAGCCTACTATTTACGGCTCTTATCCCTCTTTCTCTTCTTCTATTAAGATAGAATAATTTTACATATAAATACTAATTATCTCTAGTCCCTATAAATTATCGAGTTTGAAAAAGATATCTTATAGGGTATTTGTGGATTTACGTATAGTATAAATTTATTAGAGAGGGAAGTATTAGAAGAGGAGAATTTAGAATAATAGAGATAGCTATAGATACGAAGTATATAGAGGGGTAGTAGGCGGCGGTAAATAAGTTATTCTAAATAGGAGGGAGTTGTTACCGATAATTAAACTATCACCGATTTCGACTTCTCCGTTTACCTTATTCTTTGAAAACGTAGTGTTACTATCCTTATCCCGAGTTTTCAATTATAGTAGTTAAAGCGGAACACTATTCTATAGTGTACATTAAGGAATAAGGAAGAATTATAAAGAATAACTTATATAGTAGAGGTAGTAAAGTTCTTTGTGTCCCCTTAGTGATATCGGTTAGATTGTTTAGAAGAAAGGCGTATTCTTAAGGGCGTGCTGGACAGAATATTCTTCGTGCTACTCGCGTATTACAGGTTGGGGGTCTGCCTTTGTGATAGAAAGAGAATTTATTAGCCTTGAGTAGAGACTTTGGAAATTGGAATTCTAGGATTAGTAGGGAAATTTTATTACAGGTGCGAATATTATCTCGTGATAATAAGAATACGGTTTTAGGGTCGAGTGGAAGGATATAATTAATCTCTTTTCTCTTAAACAAGAATTTGGGCAGATCGAGAGGATGGATTAGGATATCAGTGTACCGTAGGAGATAACAGCTCACGAAGAAAAGTTCGTAGTCGCATATGTGACGTGTTTTTAAATTTACTGCCGATTCAAAGGGAGAAAGTTAATGTCTCCTTAAAGTCTCCAGCCGAGTCTCTCGATTTCTTTACTTTTGCTACAGTACCTCTGTCAGTAAATCTGACGTGTTTGATCAAAAACTTTACTCAATTTTATACCTCTTTTTTATTTGCGAGCTCCCGAGACAAACTTCTTCAGACTCTAGCCAATCCGCTTCAATTTCCCAACCGCGGGCGAAACCCGAAATCAACCTGACGGATAGAAAGGTCGAAAGACTGTGGCACGCATGATGACGCTGAGATTGATCATGGATGGTACACGTTGCAAGGCAGCGATATTTGCATTGATACAGTAAGACCCAACAAGAACTGAGTGTGCCAGCCATCCAAAGAATTCGTTTACATCAAATCGAAATATCCACCCGTCAATATCTCTCCGACCGCTGCATTTTATTTCCTGGTCGATTTGGCGCAGATCGTGGTCGAGCATGAAACTGCCTGAGGGACACTCAAGGATTTGAACTACTATACTTCATTGTGATCTCGCCCCACTTGCAGCCCCGTAGTATATGCCAGAGTTTGTAAACCGTCGAAGTCGCCATAACGGGCGTTTGTAAGAAGCGCAAGAAGAATCCCGATTTTCAATAAGGACAAGCGTCCTTGTTTCAAACAAAGATACACGAACGTCATCCTGTATCATCTAGGCCAAAAGAGAATGTTCTTCTGACCTTTTCTCCTTCTCCTCCCGATCCTCTTCGTTATAGGGACAAAGAGCAGCACAGTAGCCACTAGACAGACGGAGGTAGTGACATACACCCAGATATGTGGTCCGGCACCAGTCAGTTCGTTTAAATTCATTCCGAAAACGGAAGATACGAAACTTAGCGGAATGAAAACAAATGCTAACTGTGTAAGTTGTTTTACAGCAATCGCTTCTTGGACTGATCTCCTGGATTCCTCTATTGATGTCTCTGTCAAACGCGCTTGCATTCTCCTAGTGCTTATATGAAGCAGCGTCCGTGCATTATTGACTGTGCGATCATAGAATCTGATAACAACATTGAGACCAGAAGTTGATTGAGGTTGGGTAAGGGATTTTGTAAACTCATCGACACTTTGGAAAAGCTCTTCAAGTAAACAGACAGCCATTTCTAGGTCAGAGGTACGGTAAGTTATCCGCTCCTCCCATTCATTCTTATCTTCAGTGTCGTCCGATTTGCAGATCGCATCATTGAGGTCTCGGGTCAAACTAGTTAAGTCGTAGATCTTGTATTCCAGCCACGGTACTATGTAACTCAATAGATCGAGGTCATTTGCAACAATGGCATTACGTTCAAGAGACAGAATCCATTTTTGATAACCCTTCGAGTACCAGAGAATATTTTGTTCTCTGTATTTCTGTTTTGCTGCCATATTAGATATCTCGATACCGTTATTAATGCTTGAGCGTTCGTTAAAAAGTAAAGGATGGATGTCAGGATCGTAGTGTGGTGCTATAGAGAGTATCGACACTATCGCATTAACACTGTTAGATCTCGGTTATGATATGAAGATTACGATGCAGAATTACCTGTATTGTACCCTGATCCGCACCCGTCAGTACGTGAGAGAATCATCGCTACCATGCTTCCATGGAGCCGAAGAAATTTCGGGTTTTTCGACAAGGGTCGTCTTGCTGTGCAATTTTCGGATCGGGACTCGTCCCCTGCAGTGAAGAAATGCAAGAAGAAGGCTGGGTCGATATCATATTCTAGCCCGATTCTATCAATAACTGTTCGCACTCCGCTCTCATGTCGATCCCAAATCTCGATGACGATTATTCTGGTCTGCATGGAGCTGTCTGTCTGTCTCTGGAGCTCAGTGATAATACTCTCATTGATTTCTGCAAGTCTGTTAGAAGACTCCGTTGTAGATTCAAGGTTATGCAGCTGCTCAAAAGCAAAAGGTTTGATCGTCACTTCGCCAGATAGCATAGTGTCTATGAGAAGAACTTGAAATGTCCCAAGTCCCCAAAATGTGTAGGTGAATATCGCATAAAGATCTTCGTAACAGCTTGAATCCTTTTTCAGATCCGCAATATACTCAAGATATGACGCATATTTTGGAACAGGAGATGCCAAATAGTTGTTATTCAGATCGTTTCCTGCCGAATGAGGTATCTTCCCTAACGATGCGCCATCGGATTGAAAGTCATTGGCTTGAAGGGTATCCATGTTGTTGTCAAACGTGTGGTCCTGGTCACTACTCGGGGAAGTTTGGGTGGTATACACGAAGTTGACCGATACACTGCTTGGATATCTGAGCGGAGATGATAAGCATATAACAAGAGATATGCCAAATTCGCAAACGATGCATTGGATTCGCCAAGAACAGGAGTGGCGAAAGTAGGACCAAGGAAGCTCACCTTGGACAATTTAGCCAATCTCAATTGTTGACGTGACCAGTAGTCACTTATGAAGCATGACTCGGACGAAGAAAATCCTGATCAGTGCGAACTTTAAACATGATATGTGGTTCATGAAATTCAGCCTTACAATCAAATGGTGGTGGCAGTGCTGGGCTGAGAGGAGCACCGCCGCCAAAGTAACTCTGGACCACCCAATCGCCTGATTCGCCTCAAAGCAATGCCTCAAAAATAATTTCTTTGTGACGGTTCCAATCTAGCACTCGACTCTTCTTGCCTTGGTACTGAATGGCGGCTTTTCAGGGCATTGGAAAGTTCTTGTCAGGCGGCTAGAGCGGTCTGTACATCGTAAGTATCTAGTAGGCGATAAGAGACTAAAAGCTATTATTCCATGGTTCTGTCTGCATAATGAGCTGGGATACTCTCCCAATAGAACCCCTCTTAGGAGACTTGGTAGAAATCGTGAAAAGCAACTTAGATTAACTAATATACCTAAATATAAAAAATTTAGACTAAAGAGCTTAAAACCCTCTTAATCTTCCTAATGTTAAGTATAGATCTCATCCTTCTACAAAGAATCTATTTTTAAAGTTTTTGTTTAATAAATAGTAACAACTGTCGAATCCAGTCCCAGCAAGACACAAATGTGGGCGAATGCCGCGGAACTCTGTGGACTTATGAAAACAAATTATATCTAAAAAGCGGAAGCTTGGATGTCGTGTACCGCTAGCTGTTGAAAATTACTCGTACGCGTTGTAATTTAGACTCGACTTTGCAAATCATGAAATTCATTAAGTGTGTGAAAACTTTACTACCGAAACCAGAATTGTCACCGATTTCCCTTTTTTTAAATTCCGAATTCCCTTAAAATAGAAGTAGCTAAGTAAACATACTCTTAATATACAGAAGTACAATTTTCCACGATAATGAAACGCTTAATATCACTAATCACAAAACTTATCTCCAATTTGATATTCTCTCATTTGTTCTTCTATAACCCGCAAAAAGCAGGTGGGAAAGAATAATTTTTAAGATGTAGCGACGTCGAATTCTGAACTTCAGAATCTGAAGTTCGGATTAATTACTCTTTTATAGAGAGCAAGTAAAATCTAATTTATTTAAAGTTCTTTCTAATGTTAAGTAATCTTAACCCTACTAATTATCAAAAAGCTTTACTAATAGAAAGAGTAGAACCGCGATTAAGACTATAGAGGTTTTTTTTAACAAGTTAATTTTCGATCGCTAATATAATGTTCTACTTGTGGAGGTAGATATAATAGTAACATAATATATTATTACGATAATATTATCAGAGAAATTGAAATTAGTATTCCACAGCTATACAGCTACTGACCGCATTGCCGCTAGACTGTCTATTTAAATACATCTAGGCAAATAAGAAGTTTTGTTAAGTAGTACGTACCTATATCCTTGTGAAAAGATGTTCACATATTCGCCAATGTTCAGAAGCGGTTTTGTTGTCACCGAAACCAATCTCACCACCGAAAGTAAAACAACCACCGACAAACTTGACAATCGACATTATATTCATTATCTTTACGAACAATCCTCTTAAAACATCTTACCGCAACTGATAACTCTATGCAACCGCACCCGTAAAGTGACCATGTCATCCCGCCTCCATCATAAAACTGCTGTTGTTCGTGTCAAGGTTTGTAGAAAGTAATCTTGTGATCCAGGGATCTATAACCTCCTTAATAATACTACTTGAAAAAGCGACATTCAGTAACGATCTTTTTTAACATAGTCAGAGTTGAGTTGTTTATCATATACAAAACATATGTCACACATCCTGCCATCGTCTAAATCGTTGCTTGCTTCAGTATAAGAACTACATCACATCTCCTGCAACATTCCGAAACAGAAAACAACCTGATCTCGGACAATCTCGAATCGAGTAGCGGGACTTTCAAGCTTAAAGAGAATCTGAGAACGGGAGAGGAGAATGAGAAGTCAATAGTATTCGAATTTGTTTTGCTGGATAGATATAAGAGGTTTAAAAGGCAACGAGGAGGAAAAAGGAAAAAGTCTACTGTCACCGAAATAAAGTCCACCACCGAAACCATCCTCCCCATCCGCTCCCAGGCCTCGAATCCAAAACCCCCTCACAACTAACATACCATCCTCCACAACATCACACCTGAATCCCCAAACTCCGCATATGTTATAAAAAGAAGGGTGCTACTTACAACCCAGTATTTGCGGATGGCTTTTGAATTGCTTCTACTCGACAGTAGTTATAACAATTGCAGCGTTTTAAAACCTAGCTAATGCGATTTTCTCGTACCGTCGTTCAGTGAGTGGGCTAAGTGGCTTTGTCACTTAGGTAGTGTGAAGGTTCATCAGTCAACAAGGTACAAATTCTGGGGAAGACAAGGCAGAAATCTGCGAAATACTAGGACTTGTCAAATTGAGAACTTGGCTATAAATTTTAAAACACATTATTCCGCAAAATTCGACTAAAATTAGCGCCAACTACGAGCGTGTGATCGAGCACGGATGCGCTACTTGTCTAGGATTTGCGAGGAAGGTTAAAATAGACATGGATAGAGCGTTATTTTATGCTTTTTATCTCATAGGATATAAAGCAGAGCAGATGTGATGCTGAAAAATGTGAAGTGAGGGAGTGTTGTCACCGAAACCAATCCCCCCACCGAATCCACCCCTATTCATTCTAAAACGCTCGAAGGTAGCGACTAGTAAAAGTTGTAGTCTAAAAAACATGACTCAACGTTTAATAATCTTTAGAAACATCAACAAATGACAAAGAAAGAGCGAAAAACACACGCACACCAGAAACGGCTTTCGTTGGTTGTTCATTCTGACGCAGTTACCGAAGTTCTAGGCGTGGGATATTGTTATTTAAAGCGCTCCTACACGAGCACCTGTATGTTTTGTATGTGTTGGTTCTGGCTTAGCAAGAATTATTTTAAGAGTGTTGGGATGGCGTCTAGGAGATGTTTCCATAAGTTGAAAGATAGGTTCGAAGTTTAGATTTGACATTCTAGCAAGCCAAAAGAGGGAAATTGTCAGTTTAGGTGGAGAAATAAATAAGAGTGAGAACTTCTCTATACATTTAACCGCCTCTGGTCTACTCTAATACGAGCATAAACCCCTCAACGCTATCTACCATCTAAACCAACAACCCAAACCCGAGTCCAATACAAATACACCTGATATTCCTAGCACCCCCAAACCAAACTCCAATCTCAACTCCTCAATTGCTCGTCCTGAAAACCCCAAAATCCCCTCATTGCCCTTTCACCCTCTTATTAAACTCCCTCGTCTCCTCCATCTCCCTCCTCATAACCTCATTAAACTCCTCCCACCCATCCAAATACAAATGATGACCCGCCTTCTGAATGATAACCACCTTCGCACTTCCATTCTCCTTCTCCTTCTCCTCAGGACTCGCATTCCGTAGTGCCTTCTCGCGCTCCTCCTTCAATTTCTGCTCCGCTGCATATCCACCCGCGATATCCATCCAGTCGTGCTCGCCATACATCAGAATCACGGGGAAGCCCGTTTCCTTTTTCGTGATGGACTGGCTGGAGGATGATGGGGTTGGGAGTTTAGTTTCTGAGGATGCTGGGATGGGTTGACGACCGACACCGTGGATGCGGCGGATTAAGGGACTGCGGGCAAAGGCGCCGGGAGCGAGGATGTATGCGAGTGCGTATTCGCCGCTACCGCGCTGGCGGAAGAGGGAGTAGGCGTAAGTGTGGAGGGATTCGGATTCTGTTTCCGGGAGGTGGGAGAAGCGGCGGGAGGTCCAGCCCGAGACTAGACGTGGGCCGAGAGGTCCTGACCAGCGGACTAAACTGAAGGGAGAGATGTTCGCGTCCCAGAGGTATGTAAGCCATTTTGGTAGCGGCCGCTTTTGAGGTTCTTCTGGTTTTCCCTTCCCGTCTGCTTTGGGTGGAGCTTTGAACAGTTTGTTGTTGTCTCCGGTGCTTGACTTGCCGTTGGGATTTACGATTTCATTTTCTTGATCTTGCATGAATTCGCTTGCCATGGTCGAATCTCCCGGTTCTGGCATGGCTGCTTGAACAGCATATGGATCTTCTGGAATTCCAACAGGTGACGCTAGCACGAGTTTGTTGAGATGTCCAGGATATTTCAGGGCGTATGCGACTGCCATGTAGCCTCCCATACTGTGTCCCAATAACGTAAATTTGTCGATCTTCTTAAGAATTCGCCATTCTTCCAGCGCATCGATGAACCAATTCTCCGCCTCTGTGATTTTGCCTTGCTGATCTTTCGCGTGGATCTTGAATGGTGGTCTGCTACTCCGTCCCATTCCCAACATGTCTAGGGCATAGATTTTCCACCCTTTTGAACGACTTAATCCCTCAAAATTCTTGTAGAAGAACCCGAGTCCTGCTCCGTATCCGTGTAACATCACCAGGTTTTCCTCCACCTCTTCTCCTGTTCTTTCCACCGAGAACTCGTTCAGTGCCCTCTGCTTTCCACTCAACTTGATCAAATTCGAATGCCATGCGCGAGGTCCATGTGGATCGTTTATCGAATTCGTCCTCACAGGAGCCGAAAGTCTGGAGGGGTCTTCATTGATCGAGACACTGGAGGGCGCAGAGGAAACTGGCGCGGATCCGGTTTGCGTGTGTGTTGGCGGTTTTTGTAGATATGGGATGAAGGAGAGGACATTATGTTCTGCGATTGCTGGTGACACGCTCGCCCACCACTGACTGATTCCTTCTTTATATCCCAAGGGGAAGTATGTGGCTTTAATCGGTTCCGGCTGACGTGTTTGTTTCGCTCGTTGCGAAGCCAACATCGGTTGCTGGCCTCGATCTGAGGAGGACGATGATTGTTGAGACGCAGACATGGTGGTGTATGTATGTCGTTCGTAGGAAGGTAGAAAGGGAATTTGGCGCAATTGAGGAAATGTGACGCGTCCTGCAAAGCTCTCCGTAGGCAGTGTTCGCAGAAGCGATGGGAGTGTCAGAGGGGAATACAATGTGAATGATTTTTTGAGAGACCAGATATTCGTCTCTCGAAGATCGAAGGAGCGAGGTGAAGTACTGTTGTTGAATCGGAGATTACGCAGATATCTTAAATTCGTAGGGCAGATGTCCGCTCACCAGCCCGCTTCCCGTCGATGACGAGGTTTGTTGTTGTGGCAAAATGGAATATCAGTCAATCTGCACCAGCCAAGTCGGGAAGATTCTGCTAGGAGAGACTGAAAAAATAAACAAAGACCCTGCAGATCTTGATGATATTATAGGGGAAAATACAATAAACTTATACCTTTGAAAGGCTTCGCATTCGTTTCTGGGCGATGTCGAGCGGAGCAGTCGGCATAACTCCGCTCCGTTTGAATGTACTGAATGTACCACCAATGGACTTACCAGCATGATAGAGTCCGAAGCATCAAGACTGCATCCACATACTTCGCATTACATATCTTGGAACCCGTCTATAGATGATAAGTGATCCTTTAATGTATGGAAGTCCGAAAAGCGTCAATGACGTATTAAATATATTTACAGCTTGATGCAGATGCCGTGGAGCTGAAAAGCTTGTGTAGGTTATTAGTCGATAGAGGTCCCGTCGACCGCGCTCGTGAAAGTCGATCATCCAACGTCAACACATGACAATTTTACAACCAGCAAACCTGACCAGTCTTACCACATCTCGATCAGACCAGAACTTGGTATTTCGTATTGGTAGATTGAAACCCCATCATGATATTTCTATAACACAAACACAACTTGCGCCATGTCAAGCCTTGACCAGATAGTCAAAGGAGCTCCTCCACCAGGAACGTCCGTCCAACCACCGCCAACAACTCCAATCACCAAAATCGAACCCACGACCAGTCTCGCCGATCCTCTCGCGAACCTCCCATCCTCACCTCCTCAAATATACCTTAACCTCCTCATCCTCGAAGCCTCCCTGCGAGCGCAATGGCTTCAGCTGCGCACCCGACGACGACAACATACATTCTTCCTGACTTTGCTGGCGATATGGATGTCTTATTTTACATACGCGCTGTTTCTTCAGCCTAGAGAAGACGGGAAAGGCGTTGGAGGTTCGGTATATTGGGTCGTGGATGTGACGGAGAAAGTGTGCTTTATTGGAGGGATAGTCACATCTGCTCTGGTCTGGGGAACGGGGACGTGGGCACGAGGCATAAAATGGCCACGAAGATGGGTATATTTGACGAATCGAGGGCTCCGTGGATTCAATTGCAAGCTGGTGGTGATCAAGCAGCCATTGTGGCGGGAGGTGCTTTCCACGATATCATTTCTATTTTCATACGGCCTGTTTTCGGGTAGCAGCGGGAGTTCATATCGTTTCGTGGGACATAACGCGTTGAAAGAATCGGAGAAAGTACAAGGAAAGAACGCTCATCACGCTCTACCAAACATCAGTGAAGACGATGAAGCTGGACACGAGGAGGATCTAGCACCAGGAGGAGACTATATCAAGCTTCTCCTCCTCCCCAAACCATTTTCCCCAAGTTTCCGAGAAAACTGGGACAACTACCGGTCCGAATACTGGGAAAAAGAAAACGAACGGCGCGCCCACCTCCGCAAAATCATGAAAGCACGCGACCGAAAACTCGCAAAAGAGCAAGGCGGATGGCTCTGGTGGACCGGCTACCGCGGCTTCAACAAAGGCAAAACACACGATCCCGAAAAACACCATACCTCTCAATCCTCCATCCACAGACACAGCTCCCTCCTCGAAAAAGACCACAAGCGTACACGTAGCAGCAGTGTCCGCGCTGGCTCTCATTCCCGAAACTCCTCGCGCAGCTCAACTCCTGTCCTTGAAGCAGAAGATGCCCAACACGCACCCAGCCATGTTCGTAGAGGTAGCAACTCCTCTGTCAATTCGGAGCGCAGGAGGAAGAAGGTCACAGCGACAGGGACGAAGGGCAAACTCTCGCCTGCGGGGTCGAGGAGTGCGACGCCCGAGGTAAGGTCGCCGCTGGCTCGCGATGGCAGTTTTACGAGCGTGAGTTCGGTGGAGTTGGATCGGCCTGGGACGCCGACGGCGGCGGGTGAGGGGGAGAAGGAGAGACTGGCGGGGGTTAGGGGGAAGAGACCTGCGGGAGAGAGGAAGGGGAGTATGGGGAAAGGGGGGAAGTAGGTAGAATATTTATGTGAACGTCTATCACCAGGTTTTGATATCTCGCTCTTGTGAATTGTTTGCCTTTGGCTGCTTCTTAGTGTTCATGTGTAATTGTACGATTCCCTCCCGTGCTCTAATGAGTTCTTTTAACATACTTGACTAAATTAACTAGTTCAAAAAGATATGCATAAGCAAAACCCAATGTTCAGTAACTCAACAAGCTACCAAGGTCTTAGCAAAATTGTACGATAACTACAGGTATAAACCACAACATACCTATGTATACCTATGGATTGTGGTACCGGAACAACTCGCGGCCCGATTCGCATAGGCATTTCCTCACGACTTCTCGAAAACGCTGGCACTTTCTTTCCGATGCAACATTCCATGAATTCCAACTACTTTTCTCTGCTCAATGCATTCTCTTACCGAGTTCCCAGCAGTGGATTGTGCGACATAGTCGTACTTCTACGGCATAGGAATCTATAGAAGACGCCCAAGATGAGCTACTCCGACAGAGGGTTTCCCAAAACAGAAACTCCTCGGCGATAAACATCTATGCTCGGAATTAACATCAAGTATAGTTGTGGGTAGACACTAACTGACAGTGTGGTATTGCCGAAATGATAGCGATACATAAGGTAATGCTTTTCGCCCAGAGAATCTGTCAGTGGGGCTTACTTGATAATTCTCTGTTCTCACTTTTTGTTGATTCCGATACTAATAAAGCCGATCTAGTGGTCTCGTTGGCTTGCCATTGCCAGTCAATCATTAATGTACAGTCGTTCTTCATTTCCTAATTGTGGCTAGATACAGGACTGGCGGGCTGTTACGACACCCAATCAGACAATGACCATGCTGCTTCTGTACCACTTTTCACTGGTCATCAACCTTGAGAAACAACTTACTTGGTGGCTACTTTCATCCGATCAACAAAATGGGAAGCAACGTGAGGTGACTGTAAGATTATAAATCTAGCTACATGTTGATATTGAGCTCGTTTGGAAAGACCGAGTGTAGTCAGCAATTTGCATGCCGCGCCAACGATATGCGAGTAAACGACTTTTGGCCGACGCGACACCCATATAAGGGTGTACTGATCCGAAGCAGATGCAAAATACCCAAATTTTGAGTATTTTCGCAGGAAGTTTTGACGTGTTCGCAAAAGCCGAAATAATCTCAACATGGCTACCGCAACAGCAGATTTTGGCATCGATGTATTCGCCAAATACAAGCCAATATCATTGGACCCCACAAACGCAAAACTTTCGGATCAGCAGAAAGAGGATCTCTTGTCCAATATATCTCTACTCAGAGATACCATTGTCTACTTCACATCATCGGGAGCCGCGAGAGGGGTCAGCGGTCACACCGGAGGTCCATATGATACAATCCCAGAACTATGTATCCTCGAGGCTTTCTTCCTCCACTCCTCCGAGAAATTCTTACCTATTGTCTACGATGAATCTGGTCATCGAGTTGCCACACAGTATCTACGAGCTGCTCTACACAAGCATCTTCCTTTTGAACATCTGCTTCATTACCGAGAAGCAAACTCGAAGCTACCTGGACATCCGGAACTTGGTTTGACACCTGGTATTCAATTCAGTTCAGGACGCCTTGGTCATATCTGGTCATTTGTCAATGGAGTTTGTATGGCTAATCCTGACAAGACGGTCTTCATGTTGGGTTCGGATGGCTCTCAACAGGAGGGGGATGATGCTGAAGCTGCTCGCTTAGCCGTTGCCCAGAACCTGAATGTGAAGATTTTGATCGATGATAACGATGTTACAATTGCTGGTCACCCATCAGATTATCTGAAAGGATATTCTTTGGCATCAACATTGGGTGGCCATGGTATGAAGGTGTTCGAGACATCCGGTGAAGATATCGACCAGCTCTATGCCGCAATTTGTGGTGCAGTCTCGCACAATGGACCAGCAGCTGTCATTGCCAAAAGAAAGATGGCACCAGGAATCAAAGGCCTCGAGGGAACCACCCACGCACACGATGTCATCCCCGTCAAAATTGCAGTCGAATACCTGGAAGAACGGGGCTACACCCAAGCCGCCGAAAAGATCAAAGCAATCACCCCCAACTCTCTCGCTTACCTCTACGAAGGCTCAACGACTGAAAAGTCAGCCAACAGAGTCATCTTCGGTGAAGCCGTCGTGAGCGTTCTCGAAGGTCTCTCAAAAGAAGAAGCCAAACGCCGCGTTATGGTAATCGACTCCGATCTCGAAGGCTCAACCGGTCTCAGCGTCATCCACCAAAAGCGCCCCGAAGTCTTCGTCTCCTCCGGCATCATGGAACGCGGTAACTTCTCCGCCGCAGCAGGATTTGGCTCGACCAAAGACAAAGTCGGGATCTTCTCTACCTTCTCCGCTTTCTGCGAGATGATCATCTCGGAAATCACGATGGCGAGGTTGAATTTCGCGAATGTGCTATGTCATTTCTCGCACTCGGGCGTTGACGAGATGGCGGATAATACGTGTCATTTCGGTATTAACACTTTCTTCGCCGATAATGCGTTGATTGATGGGGATGTCACAAGATTGTATTTCCCGGCTGATGCCACGCAGATGAGGGCGTGTGTTGCGAAGGTGTTTTGGGATCAGGGGATCCGCTTGGTTCTGTCTACGCGTGCGAAGGTTCCGTTGATTCTGAAGGAGAGGTCTCAAGAGCCGTTTTATGCCGATGGATATGAGTTTGAGCCTTGTAAAGATGAGTTTATCCGTGTTGGTACGGCGGGTTACGTCGTTGCGTTTGGCGAGATGGTATATCGTGCCATCGACGCCGTCGATAGACTTCGTGGCGAGGGCGTTGATGTCGGTCTCATCAACAAATCAACACTAAACGTAGTCGACGAGGATGCGATCAGGAAATACGGGTCTACGCCGTTCGTGCTGGTAGTGGAGTCGTTGAATCAGAAGACGGGGTTGGGCTCGAAGATGGGAACGTGGTTGTTGGAACGACAGTTGCATCCGAAGTATAAGTATATTGGGACTACGAAGGAGGGATGTGGGGGGTTGGGAGAGCAGATTTTTCATCAGGGGTTGGATCCGCAGAGTGTTGTTAAGGCTATTAGGAGTTTGCAGTAGGCATAGGTTTTGGCATAGAAATTTGTTTCATTTCTCGTGTTAGAATTGGAAGTCTTCTTTCTGCGAATCTACCATATTTCTTGTTGAACGACTTTTTCTGCTCAGTCTCCATTTTTCCATTTGATATTCCCTATTACAGATTGAAATCATCATTCAGATTTATCTTGCCTTGATAGTAGTAATTCCCATAGATTACTGCAAACAATTGGATATCTCTATGATGTTTGCAAGTTTACATTGCAGTTTCCAGTCTTTGTACCTTCATAAACACTAATAATATACTAATAATATATTTTATCTCCCAACGGAGGCTCTAGGACATTTAATGTATTTATTTTCAAGCCTATTAGGTAGCCTACTAAAATATATCATCACACCAGCCTCCCTATCTCGCCACCAAACCTCCTCATGCCCTCACTCTCCTTCCCAACCCATGCACTCAACCCCCTTCCCAATACCTAACATCAAGGCCTCCGATCCACAAGCCACTGCGCCATTCCACCGCCAAAACCGTAACCACATTCCGCATTTTGGTCTGCACTCTAGTTGAATCATTGCGATAAAACCGCTCTCGGGATCAGGCACCATGGCTTTAATCGTCTCCTGAATGATCCTGCTATACATCTCTCGAATCTTGTTCGTGAGTTCCGTCGGGGAGTGCAGGAGGTGGTCTGCTGTTATGTTGGTGGACATGGGGGGTTGTGGGTTTGGATTAGGTGATGTGTGGGTTTTCGTGAGATCTGAGGTTTTGGGAAATGGGGTGGGAGGTTTGTGGCAGGTGATGGATTAGATTTTGGAAGGGGGGGGGGGTTTCAAATGGATGTTGAATCTACTTAGAGACCATATATTAGAGAGTGTTTATCCACCGCATTTTAAAAAGCATGTGGGTCACGGCACGCATCTTAAAATCAATAGCAAACGTTTGCTCAATCAAAGCAGTGCACAGAGTGAAATCTGAATACTTCCATCACTGATTGCTGTACGGCTGTCAAATTACGAGGAAAGTTTTCACTACATTGGAACTTGTGTCAAGACAACAGACCAGGTTTTGACTTCTAAGTATATAGGTTGTATTTGCCAATCTCTTGTATTAATGGGTTGACGTATAAGATAGAGCGAAGTAATATGTTGGTAAATTAAGTTTTTATAACACTTGTTTAGCTACGAACGAATTTTTCGGTATAGTAGACGATTATAGGAGTATAAACTTTACGTTACAGCTTCATCGGCCATCTCAAAAACATTCCAGAAGCCTGAACGTAACGTCGTATTATAGAAGTGTTACTAATTATTCTACTAAACAAATACAAACACACTGAAATCTCCCCTTCTATCTTACAGAAAGAAAGAATTTTTAAATGTTGTTTGTTCAATCTATACCTAATTTGCTTTTCATATAGATTAAGCCCGGGTGTTCTATCGTCTAAATAGTATTTTAAATGACTCATATACTTTTGAAAACTTGTTGTGTACCAGCTCTCCATATGCTATCATCATTAAATAGATCCAATTTCCTGATTTGCGCAGTGTATGCCAGTCGTTCTATCATCTTTCATAGATCCTTTCAAAAGCCTCCTCAAATCCATAGAATCCTATCTACTCGCCATTCCAGCCCCACAACAGTCAGCACCCCCTTTAATAAACTAACTATGCCCGAAAGTCGAGATGCAATGGAAGCAGACCGTCACTTCACTCCCCAGCCACATTCACGGTCAGAGCTTATAAGCAAATCTCGTGAGGAGTTGTCAAGACTTGTTGAGAATTCAATCATGGCGTCTGATCCCAAGAACCATCCTTATCGAGTTAGGTCAAGGATGACGGACGCGGTGAAGATACTAGCAGTGGATTTGGCTGAGTGGATTATAAATGGTGGATCTAACGTTGTTCATTGAGTTTGGATAGTTGTGTGGATGGGTTGTTGATGATAACAGAGGTCTGGAGTTTCTGTAAAGATGGATTTGGGGAGCGATTGAAAGGGTTATCTCGTCTGGAGAATGATACAAGGGTATAGAAAAGAATAGATTCGAAGGTCATCCAGATTTTCATTCTAAGACTATTATGTGAAAGTGGGTATGTTGCTCGAGATCTGCGGAGTAGAATTCCTTTTAACTAGTCTTCATGGTAGCCAAGATTTACTAGCAAAATGCCGTTGTGGATTTTGGAGTGAAATCATTATTTGAAATTGCGAAACCCTGTTCCCTTGTTGGCTTTATCATAGTGTATGAGTGATGACAAGGAAAAATGTGAGAGTCTACCGGGTAATGAAAAATCGTTGTTGACTTCTATAATTCTCATGTTTGCACACTGGGAAAGTGTAACATCTGCAATTTTTCAAGCCAGCACGAATTAGACAAAGAGTTGCAAACAATGTATATTATGCAGTTTGGAGAGAATAACATAGCTACAAACACTACTGACGTGTGATTGTTGACTTCGTTTGACTCAGCCGACGCAGCTTTGGTTAGATGCTTTCATTTATCTAAATATAGAAACATTCCTTATCAATCAGAAACGAAGGGAAAATCATCTGCAACCACGCTTTCCAAGTATTCTCCTATGCTTGATAAGAATTCTCACAGCAACAGTAAACCAACATCATTCGAAAATCAAACACACTAAAACATGAACCAACAATCTTGGGTTTTTCAACGGCGCAAATCATGTCCGACTCACCAGCACCTCCCACCCCTCACCAGCAACTCAGTCAACTGGAAAACGATGTTGAGGTTCTTCTCTATCACATGACAGAGGAACTAGTCTCGTGTGTATTGGACGAATGCAAGGAGACTAAAGGGTTTTCCAAGACCGCAAAGATGGAGGAAAAAAGAAGTGAGATAGCGGACAGCTTGAGCGATTCAATCGTGGAGATGATGCGTGAGCGTCTTATTCCTACTGACGATTCATGAATCCGGGATTTAAAGAGCTGATAAATGGATGTTTTGATTCGTTGGGAGCCGAGATTGAGATGGACAAGATTGCAAGTGTCTTGGGAATGGTGGGCGATAATTTGAGCCTCTGAGCATTATGGAGATGTGCTTAGTTGGAAAGAAGTGCTTAAAACTTGAAGTTTTCTTTTAAGATAATAAGAGGATGATATTAAACAGATTTTATCTCATGTGAAGAGTTGATAAGCAAGAAAATATAAATCAAAGCGCTCATAGTAGGAATTTGGAGCAAAAGGTTAATCTATTATGATTTGCATCTGCAATTGTTGGAAACAAAATACCCTCAAAATGTCGTGTTTTGCTGCCAGGGCGACAGAAGACAGTTTCAAATTTGTGCTTTGAAACGCCGATGACTGCTGTATGTTTCCCCGAATAATGATTCCTACTTTGTCAAAGTCCTGAAAGAATATCAACATCGATTTGGACTAGTAATTAGCAAACATACGAAGTACAGTCATCTTTGATCCACATATTTCAGAGGTGTCGTATATTGTGCCTGCAAGCAGATGAATGGGTCTTATTCAGCAAACAATTAATTTACAAGCAAATTAAAACTATGAAAATCATGAATCAACATACAGAAATATATGATTTGTTTACTATAAGTCACTGTTTCTAGGTGGAGCCAAACACATTCTCCCCATGACCGAATCATATCCAATAGGATATAAAGACCAGCCATACCTCAGCAAGAACTCAACATAAAAGCACCAAAAGAGACGCCGCTTTTAGCATTCCTTGATATTAAAAACATTTCATCTCGAAGAAGTCGGAACGCAACAGCTCTCAACTCAATACGCAGGCTCACCCCAGTGTAAATACACAGTCCGAGAACTCAATTTCTCAATTTAATTATGTCTAACTCAGGACCCACAGCCATGCCCAAGGTGTATATCGATCAGTTGGAACCAGTAATAATTTTGGCCTCTCAAAGCATCATTGAGGAAGTAGTCACTGAAGTACTGGCGATGATCAATAGTGAATGTAGAAATGGCACTGAAGCCTTTCAGGTGGCAAAGAATGATGACACGGCCGGTTTATGTCCTAGACTTGCCGGTCTCGAAATTACTTCCTCTTCCAATAGTGATACTTCGCCATCCTCTGAAGTATTACGGCAGCCATATCCAGGAAGACCAGACCCGTATCTCCTAGACACGGACGGTCTTGCATCGAGAATGAGCGACAAGAAAATTGAGTGGGCGAACGAGATGACTTGTACGATCGTGGAAATAGTTGAGCGCTGGGCCGCTGTCTTGACAAGGGCAGGGATATGTATTTAGTGCTAAAGAAAAAAGGCTGGTGTACTATTCTTACTAGATGAGGGGGACTAAATGAATTGAACGCTATTACCCCCATCATATCTTTCCCTCCCGAAAACCAATACCACCAACAACAATGCCATCCCCCTCCCCTTCCCAAGAAAGCGAAGTCGACTACAGCACAGATTTCAGCCCAGAAGGCGCGCTACACTACATAAAGAAATTAGAAACCCAGAACAAAGAGCTGGTGGAGAAGTATAAGCAGCTTGAATTCCGCTGGATTGGTTTAGAGCGAGACTTCGACGATTTGGAAAAAAGAGCGGACAAAAGGCTTCATGAGGTTGCTAAGAGGGCAATTGAAATGACATTGGATGCGGTTAAGGGTGGGAAGAGGATTACGAGGAATACTGCGGATGGTATTATGAGGGATTTGAAGGAGGAGATGGAGTTTTAGGCGGGTGATGGTTGGAGTGTGTGATTGTGAAGTTGGTTGTGTCAATATAAGAGGGTATTTAAAAACTTAAATTTATTACCATTCTATCTATTAAATCAAGAAAATTAAAACGACCTAGTTTCAAACTCCATCATAACTCCAAAGCATGTTTTAATCCTAAATCATAAATTGAATTTCATCAGTGACTGGAAAGTTGCTTCTTTGTCATGGTCGTAGACTTTTCATGCTCATGAACCTCGACTTCTTCCTCCTCCTCCTCCTCTTCCTCCTCGACCTCGACTTCCTCATCATCATCATCGTTTTCCTCTTCTTCATCGTCCTCCTCTTCTTCATCGTCTTCCCCGTCATCATCCTCGGCATCCTCTTCGTCTTCGTCCTCGTCCTCAGCTTCTTCTTCATCTTCATCATCATCTTCGTTATCGTGGTCATGTTTTGCAGCAGCATCGTGATCATGTTTGTCTTTCGTTAATTTCTCAGCTCTGGAAGAGGTTCCTTTCTTAGATGACTTATTCGTGGGTTTGGAAGTTTTTGTAGAGTCTTCATCGTCTTCCTCGTCTTCTTCATCATTCTCATCTTCCGTAACTCCTTCATCCTCCTCAACGTGCTTATGATCATGATCATGAACCACCTTCTTTGAGCTTGAGCTCTTAGATTTAGAGGCTTTAGCAGAAGACTTCGACGACTTCTTCGCGACCAAAGCTTGTTCTTCTTCCTCTTCCTCATGTTCAGTGTCTTGTCCATCTTCTTCGTCGTTCTCCTTCTCGTCGTCTTCCTCATGCTTATGCTCATGAACCTCTTTCTTCGAGCTTGAATTCTTAGACTTGAAGCTCTTCTTAGAAGACTTCGAAGACTTCTTAGCGATCAAAGTTTGTTCTTCTTCCTCATCCTCTTCCTCTTCGGTATGTGCATCGTTTTCGTCGTCCTCATCATCACCTCCATTGTTGTGCTCCCCTTTATCCTTGGAGGCTTTCTCCTTAATGGCCTTCTTTGATGACTTGCGCTTTGGACCTCGCTTAGATTCCGAATGATCCTCAGAATCGAAGCAGCCTTCCTTGCATTTCTCTTCTCCATGCTCCCAGCAAGGACCAGATTTTGATCTCTTGGGCTTTTCCGTAACCTCGGTATCTTCGAATGCAGAAGCCATATCTTCAAGCGCCTCTTCTTCTACCTGGGATTCCGTTTCGTCGATTCCAGAGCCAACTTTCAATTCATCCTCGACATCTTCAGTTTCATCAACCTCGGACTCAATATCGCCCTGTGAATCAACGTCTTCCAGGTCCTCGCCATCCTCGGTTGCATTATCCTCGTCATCCTCCTCATCTTCATCTTCATCTTCATCCTCCTCCCCGGAAGCTGCATCTTCTTCGTCACTCTCAACGTCATCGAGCATACCAGGTCGCACGCAGACTTTACAGTCCTCGTCTTTATGCTTGAAACAAGGGCCATCCGCCATTTTCTGACACTTATCATCTGAGCAGTCTTTTTTATCGTGCGCCTCACAAGGTTTAGCGGATTTCTTCTCCTTGTCCGATTTATCCTGATCCGTGCAACCCTTCTCGCACTTCACTTTGCCATGCTTTCTGCAGCCACCCTTTTCTGGCGTACAACTCTTCTTCGGACAGTTCTTCTGCTTGTGTAACTCGCAAGGCTCCGTCGCAGGCAAAGGCAATCCATCGAGATGATCAGTGCAGCCTTTCTCGCAATCCACCTTTCCGTGCTTCCGGCAGCCGCCTTTCTCGGGGATGCAGCTTTTCTTGGGGCAATTCTTTTGTTTGTGTAACTCGCATGGTTCTGTTGCTGGCGGAGGAAGATCGTCATCCAAGTCATCAAAGCAGCCCTTGTCGCAGTCAATTTTGTCGTGCTTCTTGCAAGCTTTGTCGGCGGTTTTGCATCCTTTCTTTTTGCAGTCTTTTTCACCGTGCGCTTTGCACTTAAGGTGGTTCGTGTGTGAATCCTCGCCGTTCTGTTTTTGGGGTGAAACAGGAAAGAAGTCTTTGCAGCCTTTTTCACACTTCTGTTTTCCATGAACCTTACATCCACCTTTTTCCGGGGCGCAGCTTTTCTCCAGGCAATGTGTCTTGTCATGCTTTTTACAAGGCGCAGAAGCTGTTTGCTGATCATCTTTGTCTTCGTCCTCATCATCACTCTCGTCTGGGAAGAACTGAGAGCAAGATTCACACAGCTTCGCGCCGTGTACCTTACAGCCGCCAGCTTCCGGCTTACAGCTTCCTTCCTCGCAGTGAGGAGTATCATGTTCCTTGCAAGGTCCAGAGGCGGTGTACTTATTCTCGCCAAGCTCATCTACATCGGAGAAGGCTGTATACCCCTTTTGGCAATCCTTTTTACCATGTTTCTTGCAACCGCCAGACTCGGGTGCACATTCCTTCTGAAGGCAATGCGGAGCGTTATGCTTTTTGCACGACTCAGAAGCTGTCGTATCTGGCTCTTCAACCTCGGCATCTTCAGGAAAGAATTTAGTGCAAGACTCGCAAAGCTTCCGACCATGAACCAAACATCCACCAGACTCAGGCTTACAGCTTTTCTTGGGGCAGTGTTCAACTTTGTGTTCCTTGCATGGCCCAGAGGCTGTAAAGTCTTTGCCAGACTTATCTTCCTCATCTGATTCCCCTTCGATGTCAGACTCAATTGGGTTCCCGTCTTCATCGAATTTTGGGCCATCATATTCGTCGTCCGACTCAATTAGATCTCCATTTTGGTCGTATTCTAACTCTTCGCCAGATTCATCCTCGGAGGCTTTTTCGATGAGCTCGCCGCTCTCGTCAAACTCATCTGATTCATTTCCGTCAAGCTCATCGGCGCCTAAATGGGTACGTTTCTTCCACCATTTGTTCGTGGTTTTACTCCACGTGAGCGTCCAAGTCAGTGTTGTAGTAGTCGTACGCGTCTCGGTTATGGTGTGTGTTGTCGAAGCTTCACCGGAGGTCTTTTCTTCAAAATCATCGGCCTCATCCTGAGTCAAAGACAATTAGCATATAATAAAACCAGAAAGGTATTGTTCATTCTTACCTCATCCTCGGAGTCCTCCAGTTCCTCGATTTCATCCACATTAATTTCAACAACTTCCCCTGATTTGTTGACCCAGGAACCAGTGGACTCATCTAAGATCAACCGATTATCGTCGTCAAGTTCAAGTTCCTAGATTACAAAATCAGCATCGTATAAGAGGATGACATGCAGAACTTACGTCTTCTTCGGGATTTTCATCCCCTGATTGTTCTTCGCTCTCCGCCTCCGACTGGTTTTCAACCCACTCACCGTCAACCCATGAGCCCTCTTCGGTATCATTCTCGTACATTGGGAGCCCGTTCTCATCCAGAACCGGTTGGCCAAATGAATCTAGAAGTGGTATCCGATTTTCATCGTGCTTCTATCATCAGCAGTGATACAAAAGCAAGGAGAGTTATCCGACAAGCACTTACCTTCCCCTTAGAATTGTGAATTTCAGATGGATCAATTTTCTTTCCCTCTGCATCGCAAATCTCAACACCCTCCATCCGGACTCCGAACTCATTGCAGAACACTCCATCTTCCTTCATCCAACCTGCTACTACCTCACCTTGCTCGTTAAACATTTCGCAAGCCTTACCATTCATCTCCTTACCATCTCGATCGCACATATCTCCATCATTACTCATCCAGCCCTCAAACTTCTTACCCTCAGCGTCGAACATGGATCCACACTTGTGGTCTTCCTTGCCACGAATAGGCATCCAACCTTCAGAGAACTTCTGGGCATCGGTAAGCTCCATGAAAGAGCTGGTATGAAGGCTTTTCTCAGAAATTGACTGAGAATGAGAGATTTGACTCGTCGAATGCGATTCTTGTCGAGTCTCTGAATGTGATTGAGACATCTGCCAATGAGTTGCATTAGATACTTCATTTACACTAGATAACTGATAAACACGTACTTTTTTGCTTTGCGCTTGCTCCTCATGCTTCCCATCGCCATTCGATTCGTCTAGAATATTACTGATTTTGCCATCCTTAGTTTTGTCTTTCATTGCGAGGTTCTACACGGAACATTAGTATGCACTGGGTAAAGCCCACAAATCAAGCATATACTTACGGGTGAAGGCCCCGAATCTTTTGGAACCTTCGGGGGTTTCATCGCGCCAGTCTGAGGCGCTGGCTCCTTGGGCATTGAAGGTTCTTTAGTAAGCTTGGCAGCAGAGGGTACATTGAGCTCCTTGGGGGGTTTAGGCGCTGATGGCTGTTTCGGTATAGGGAGCGCCTTAGGCATTGGTGGTACCTTCTGTGGTTTGGGCATCGGCGGCTCTTTCTGCGGGGGTAGGGCCTTCGGCATGGGTGGTGCTTTCTGAGGTGGGACTGCTTTGGGCATGGGTGGTTCCTTTTGTGGTTTGGGTGCTGGTAAAGGCTTCGGAGGAGGAAGTGCTTTCGGCGCAAGAGGTTCTTTCTGTGGTTTAGAAGGAGGTGGAAGCTTTCGGGCAGGAGCCGCCTTTGGCATAGGAGGTGCTTTGGCTTGTGGATTTTGTTGAGTGGCTTGAGCACCTGCTTGAGGCTGGCTTGTTCCTTGCATTGGATCAACGCGTATATTTTGAGGTGCTGGTTGTTGCATAGGTGGCGAGGGTTGTGGTTTAACTGGAAAGGCACCTCGACCGATTGGCTTGAGAGGACCAGCACCTGAACCTCCTCTTTTCAATCCACCTCCCGGCTGATTCGCAGGCATACCTCCTTGGGGCAGGAGTGGTGCTGGTGCCTGCTGCTGTGGGTTTACTGGAAAGGCACCTGTTGCTTGAAGTGGTTGTCGCCCAGGACTCTGTACTTGAGTAGTCTGGCCCTGTGGTTGAAATCCGGTTGGTTGGGGTTGATTCAGTGCCTGCGCTTGCGGTGGTCCAAGTTGAGCCTGTGAAGTTGGCTGTTGCCGCTGTTGACTTTGGGCTTGGCCTTGCGGTTGTAGAGGGCCGGCTACTTGAGGCTGCTGGGGTCGAGTTTGCTGTGTATTTTGCTGACTTGTCGAATACGTCTGGTTAGCAGAGGCACTTGATTGTTGAAGCGCGGAACCCTAAACTGCATTTAGCACAATCTAACGACATATTCTCATTCGTGAACTTAATCTTACCTGTTGTACCTGTCCTTGCTGACCAGCCTGTTGTGGTGGAAACGGCATCTGTGGCTGTTGTTGGCTCGCTTGAAACGGCTGTGGTTGAGGATTATGAGGAAAAGCTTCCTGGCCTGGCAGGTTCATTACTGCCCCGATTCCAAGATCAGTTGCTACCATTCCCGGGTTCAAGGTCTGCAGTACCTTTGCCGTGGTACCTTTCATTGCTGCAATCGCGTCAAAGGTATCGCCGCTTTTGATCGTGTATTGACCAGGTCGAGCATTCATTTGACCTTGTTGCTGAATTTGACTGGCTGCGCTTGGGTATGGCTGAGGTTGTCCACTTGGTACTGGTGGAGGTTGCTGTTGAAATGAGGGATATTGCTGTGGTTGCGATACTGGAACTGGAGGTATCCCTGGATAAGGCTGCGGCTGGGGATTCTGTGTACCTGCTTGTGGTTGCTGGACTCCTTGATACGTCTGGGGAGGAGGCTGCTGGGAATTATATGGGAGTATTTGCTGTGCACTCGATTGCTGGCGTAGGACACTTGAAGCCGATTGTTGATCCATTGTCTGTATGGCGCCAGGGTATGGCATCATTGGATTTGATTGTTGAGAAGTAGAAGGAATGGGCGGCAATTGGGGGCTTAGAGCTCCAGGATATGTCAGTGGTTCGTTTTGTTGCTGACTGCTAGGCGCAGAAATAGATTGTGCTGTATTGGCACTGCCAAAACCTGGAGCACCTGGGTAAGGCATCAGCGGATTCGGTTGGCTGTTTAAATGTTGCATGCTAGAGTTTTGAGCTGCTGTCAAGCTGGTCTCGCGGTTGAAGGCCAGGGATCCTGGGTAGGGGACTGGTTGGTTCTGTTGTGGAAATGACGGTGCCAGCTGTGGAGGGGCAAATCCGCCTTTATAGAGGGGCGACGCACCTCGACTGGGTGGAAATGGTTGCTGTTGAGTGGCTTGGTAACTCTGCGTCGAGCCATAGTTTTGGGAAGTCCCCAAGTATGATGATTTGTTCTGTCCATCTGCGGGTGGTGGTGCTAAGGGATCAAAGAGTGATATTGATGGCCCTTGGCCTTGCCAGTTTGGAGGCGGAGGGCCCTCACCTAGCCATCTGTCTATCTTACTCGTAGTTTCCTTGATTTCTGACTTCGCCTCAAACTTCAGCCGGCTGAGAATCGAGGAGCCAATTCCATCATCGCTACTGTCACTTCCTCTCCGATAAGGATAGTACCCCTAAGACCTGTATTAGATGTGGTATTTCCTTAAACATAGAGGATAACCCACTCCTTTTCCTGGATATTGTGCTGGTCCCCCAGGGTATGGTGCTTGCGTTGGTGGGCCACCTGGATATGAAGATGGTGGCGCACCCGGATAGTTAGGTGGCCTCGACATGACTTGCGATGCTTCGTCTGATGTCGATAGAGGATGAGGGAGCCCTTGATTTGGCGGAATGTAGGGAGGCAGATTCGCTGAAAATTTATTGTTAGAGAGGTGGAAATTATATAGTGTTAGTAGAGGGAGAACTCAGAAGTGTATACCATATGAGTGACCCTGGTCGTTCATCTTTGCTGACTTGTTCAAATGTAATACCCAGCGGCTGAAGGGGTATTCAAAGCGACGAATTTGTCAATTCACCAAGATGTTGAAGACGGAAAGGTATTTGGGAAGAAACACACCGAGACGGGTGCTCAACTAAGCGGGAAAGAATAGCTGTATCATTCCTTCATGCCCCTCCATCAGAAATCAAGCATCAGACGTGGTCCCACCAGGGCCACCACCGCCATCAGTTAAAGCGAATCAGCCTCAATCTGAGCTGAGAAGGGTATTCAATAGGATACGAATCTCTAAAAAGAGGATTACCGGGTATGTGTGCTTACTGTTCTCCACAATTATGTATGAATGCGCGTGCTCGGCTTTGTCAACCATATCCTCATGTCAGATAGCCGACCTCACCAGAGCTGAAGCTCAATTCGTGCGTGACTGGCGAAGATCTTTCTCAGAACTTTGCTGATGTCGAATATTTGAGCTCCCAAACAAATTCTAGAAGGCGACAGATGAGATATATATAAAGCATATCGCCCCCCAAATCTCAACGCCTTCGACGACATGATTATCACGTGATCCAAGTACGAATCGCAAGAAGCGTGTACAGTTGATAGCAACTGCCTACTGTTTCCTGTACCACAAACGAGCATTTCACCGATAAAGAAAATCTGACTAATCTAAAAAGTAACCTAAATTTTCAAATCAATGTTAGAGGTTTAAAAGCTACGAACTTATTCCGGTCCAAGGACGATGATACGTCTTCTAAATTTTGTCTTCATAGATTTTTTTTAGCCAACTGAGCACCGTAAAATTCTTAACCTAAAAAGCATTTCTTCGAATCTAGTTGGTTAAATTCACCATGCGTAACTCACACCCATACACATCCGTAAGTGAGGATGGAAAAGAAGAATGTAATTCACAAATCATCCACGCACGGAAAAGATATCAATATTTAAAGAAGCACAGCTCCGCTTTTCTTCTTCTTCCTCTCACGCTTTTCACCCGCTTTCATTCAGATTCAGGTTCCAACTTGCTCCACAACTCACAGCTCTACTCTACAAACAACTTCGTTATTCGCATCAGTCGCCTGATGCGCATATACAAGTATATCTGCGCAATATTGACGCTTGCTTTCATCGCTTTTGCGACCCCCATTGCAAAGAAAGCTGAGGTCTTGTCCGATCGACTGGCTGATGAGCATAATACTACCCTCTCATTGCTTACTCCTCGTAACAAGGTAGTGTTACACCCTATAATTGCGAGAATAATACAACTGACTCGATCTAAGACGGTGTTCACTGTTGTAGAGACAATGGTAGAGGCTAGACTTATCGAGATATTCATCTTTTCGACAACGCGCGTGAACAGCTGTGAGCTAAAATTCATGAAAATCAAGGTAGTACGGTCATTAATATAGTTGCGCTCTAGAAAGCAAACTGCAAATGGATATGTTGTTCCAGCCAAGTCTTGTCGTTCGCCGTACGGCTGCTGGAAGGGTGCTATCATCGAGGTCTGCAACGATGTAAGTACTGTAACTAGAAACCTAACTAGCTAGTAATGATTATAATGATTACTGGATCGCTCCAAACGCGAGATATGTCCGCAGCTATACCGATGATATCATCAGAACATGCGAGACCTTTGGGTACCAGGTATGTGGACAGGAGTTCGACACGGACAAATACAATGTTATTATGCGGGGATGCTAGGAGAAGATGACAAAGCGGGCTTGTGAGCAGCTATTACGCTTGCAGTACCGCGAAGTGACTCGGGTTATGACAATTAGTAGACCAGAGTGTTACACGGCTACTAGACACTTCTCGCACCATTACAATAATTTTAATTGACAACCAGCATCTGATATTTCAAGTTTACGTTAGATCTTTGGTTTAAGCACCATGCAAGTTTCCTTGTTACTTTCAAGTGAAATCCTTCGTAGCTTTAATATTTACACTCCATACCAACAGCCCATCAGCTTCAAAGCCGTACACAGGCAACGTAGGATCTGTGCGGTATGCTGGAAAGACCATTAAGCAGATTCGAATATGAGCAACTTGGGAGAGGTAGATGAACCAAGGGGAACGGCAATTGTCTTGATTGTGTGAGTTAGTTGGAGTACCAGAAGTAGAACGTGGCATATGATGTTGAGATGTGTCAAGGGTGAGAGCGAAAGTCGAAGAAACACATTCAAGTATCGTTTGAGCACATGTCGGTGGTCCATCTCGTTGGAGATAACATGCAAGTTGTAGACTGAGGTCTTGTTGGTTGGGACCTTTTGCAGAATCTCTGTTGGCCGGGGCGTAGCAGACGCTCGCTTTCACCTTAAAATAAGCCAAGCTTGCAACGAAACCATGCTTGCCTAACGGCAAAGTTCTGTCCGTTTCGACAGTCTGTTTCAGATTGCAATCACATATGCGTATGATGTGTACGTAGAAATAATATGCAGTGACGGGGAGTGGCAGCTTAACGCCGAATACCAGAGCAACAACTCGGACTGTTGAAGGGAGTGAGTCCTGCTAACGCCGAAAAGATGTACTCCAAACGTAAAACCATACGTATAGGATATCATGTGACTATCCCACTCTCAGTCGATTAAGTAGACCTCAAGAAGTCATCCAACCCACCAAGAAACCCGCTATCTGTGTCTCTCTCTCGGAACACTTCAACATCTTTGCACGTCACCAATGATGGCGCATCAAACACACCATATAACGCACTCACACTCAAATACTCATTTGAGATGGGACAAAACTCTTGCACCTGTTCTGACGGTATCCTCTGGGGATGAGATTACTCTTGATCTTCCCGATGGTGGTGGAAACCAATTCGATGCACATAGTACAAGCGAGTCCATCTCCACGTTTGATGTCTCAAAAGCGGATCCTGCAGTCGGGCCTGTCTTTGTCAAGGACGCTCAGCCTGGAGATGTTTTAAAGGTGGAGTTTTTGTCATTGCAACCTGCAGCCTATGGCTGGACAGCAATACTACCCGGAAGCATGAACTTCGGTCTGCTTTCAGATGAATTTCATGAGCAGCGACTGAAGATATGGGACTTGGAAACCCATGCGAAGGACGGTTATGCTGTATTCAAGGAGGGGATACACATTCCCATTCGACCATTTCTTGGTGTTGTCGGTATAGCTAGAGAAGAGGCTGGCGAGTGGAGCACCATACCTCCATACGACACTGGTGGGAACATCGACTGCAAATATATCGTGGAAGGAAGCTGTTTGTATCTTTCCGTAAAGGTAGAAGGTGCGCTGTTCAGCTGTGGAGATGGACATGCTGCGCAAGGAGACGGAGAAGTCTGCGGGACTGCAATTGAGACTCAGATGAAGGCCAAAATGAGATTGAGTGTTGAGAAGAACAAGCCGTGGGTGAAAAGTCCACACTACGAGACAAGCGGAGTGAAGGCGAAGGTGTGGGATAGTAAAGGGGAGTACGCCGTCTTGGGTATTGACGCGGATTTGAGGGAAGCGAGTAGGAAAGCGATCCGGGGGATGATTGAATGGTTGAGCGGAGAGAAGGGGCTGACCAGGGAGGAGGGCTACATGTTAGCAAGTGTGGCTGGCGATATGAAAATCGTTGAAGCCGTTGACATGCCCCACTATGCGGTGGCATGCAGCATGCCTCTAAATATTTTTGTAGGTTCCATTGGAAAGTAGAGCCACCACGATAGCTTCATAACTGACGTAAATGCAATCCTCAAGCTTTGTTTTAACTTTCAAGTAATGTCTTTTCCCCAGAAGTGTCTGTCAAATCTTGTGCTTCAACTTCTCTTGTAATCGGAGATACAATTCCTTGTAGCTCTGAACAGTCGCCGAAAGCCGATTTCTAGACTGTATCGTCGCGCTGTATCTCTCTCGAATTGCTAGTCGCGTCCCAGCGCCAGCCCTCTATATATAAAACTATTTCGGTTTTTGAACTCTTGAAACGTAACTCGTGATTCTCTCGATCTCGTCCGCCTCATGTTGCCTATTCTCATTCCATGATTGATGGAAAATTCGACGGTATCACAACGACACAATATCTCGTAGGTCGTGGCGGTTGTATGACGCAGCCAAATGGAGCTCTAGGTACCCCGAAGCCCTCGACATTTCATTTTGTAGGTAAAGCGCAGTTTGGAAGGGCGGGAAACGTCGAACGTGTGGCGTCATGTGGTGACGGTCATGATTTTGTCGTTTTGCTGCATACCGCACCTTAACCATATCGTCTTTAAGCTTTTTGGAATTCCGGGGAAGAGTTAAAAAGCGGGCATAAGGTCACATGATGAAGTCAATATGGATCGGCCAATGGAGTGTTTAATTTAATTGTCAAGTCAAGCTTGCCTTTACCTGGACATGTTAATTATCGTAACCCTTTAGGTAAACTGCAAAAATACCTCGCTGGACACTGACTTCAAAGTCACGTGAGATAGCCACAGGTGACGTGATGGGCAGAGAGCCGACGTGTGCCAGTCAACAACCGCGACGAAAACAGCAAACGCCATGCTGTCGTCCGCGCGTTGTTTCGAGCACCCAACCTGATATCGCTATGGATGAGAATGCCCCTGAAATTGATCAGGATGTCGTTCTTCAAAAGTCCGCCAAAGGAGACTTACCAGGCTTCGAAGGACGGCTCAGATCATTTCTCTGGAATTCTGGTGGGCAAGAAGTCAGACGTCATGTGAGGATTCGGGACACAGATTCCCTCGTAGCTGTGGTTTGTCTGCGCACAACACCCATAAATGGACCACTATTGATACAATGGTTTACAGCTTGAGCAATTCCAGGAGCAGCCTCAACTCCTCGATCCCTACCTCCAAAAAATCGTCCCTCCTCTCGCCGAAGCATTTATCCAATGTCTCCAGTATCCACCCACCTCTTTGGAATCATCAGCTATTTCTCACCTCTTGACGCCGCTCTCTGCTGCCATATGCCGTCTTCTATACACATTCTGCAAGATCCGTGGGGAAAAGGTAATTGTACGTTTCCTAAGTACAGAGACGAAACATCTCGAACTACTTCTCTCAGCAATCGAAGGAGGCATCTACGTTGACGATAGCTCCGAGGCGGCGAAGCGTGCTTGGACCTGGGAAGAAAGATATGCGACGCTTCTGTGGCTGTCACAACTTTTGTTGGCCCCATTTGATCTCGAGTCCATATCTTCGGCTTCCTTTGGCGAGGACGAGCTCGGAGAAGTCCTTTCTGGCTCTGAAGTGGCATGGCCCGCGAATACCCCAACCGTTTCTCAGCGTGTCATTTCTCTTGCATTTCGTCATTTGTCTTCTTCTGGTAGGGAGAGAGAAGCTGCTAAGCTTCTTCTTGTACGTATTGCCCTGCGTCCCGACATGCAGAAAATTGGTATTCTCGATGTATTGGTGCAGTGGGCTACAAAAGCTCTGTCCGACACGTCTCAAACACTCCAACCAGTCCATCGCTATATTGGAATTCTGTCGTTTTTAGCTGGCTTGCTTAGTTCTTCGACTGGTACCAATGAAATGAATCGGTATCTATATGACATATTCCGTCTTGTGGAGCAAATACAGCCTGATAGTGGACCTATCTTCGCGAGCATTCATGAATCCGCCGTCGCGCGGAAAAACATTATTAAGATATACCGCGGTGTTGCGATTCTTCTTCTTCGCACCAGCTTGGACGAACAAGCGTTTGAAATCATGCAAGGCGCTATTGTTGCCCTTCTTGGCTTCCTAGGAGATGAGTCCACTCCAGTCAGACTTGCTGCGAGCAAGGCGCTCAGCATGGTAGTTCCCAAGCTTGACTCCGATATGTCTGTGCAAGTTGTGCAAGCTATTGTTGACGAATTGGAAAACGGAATATCATGGCATAAGACTGAGCAGCGTACCGAATTCTCGGACTCTCAGAAATATAGTTTTACAGATGCCAATGTTCTTCTCTGGCATGGGCATATACTTACTCTGTCTCAACTACTATATCGTCGTGCTATCTCAGTAAAAGAAATCTCCTCCGTCTTAGACTATGTTGTCGCAGGACTCTCATTTGAAAAGCGGGATGTTTCTGGTCTTTCCGTTGGCACCAGTGTTAGAGACGCAGCGTGTTTCGGCGTGTGGGCACTCGCACGGAGATATACAACAGTTGAATTGAAGGAAGTCCATCTAAGCTGTCCTCATTCCAAAGCATATCGTACTCATTCTCGTGTGCTGGCTGGGACATCACCGGCGCCTATTGTGCAACAACTGGCAATCGAGCTCATCGTTTCCGCCAGTCTGGATCCTGCGGGAAACATTCGCCGAGGCTCATCCGCAGCGCTTCAAGAACTTGTAGGCCGCCATCCCGATGCGATCGCAAATGGAATCAGTTTGGTCCAAGTAATCGATTATCATGCGGTCGCTCGTCGATCGACCGCTCTACGGGAAGTAGCTTTCAGCGCCGCTGGCCTCAGCCACCTCTACTTTGACGCGGTTGTTTCAGCATTGCTTGGTTGGCGAGGCATTCGTGACGCGAGTGCCGCTGTAAGAAGAGATGTTGCGAATGTCTTCGGCCAACTTACATGGAGTCGGGTTCCAGTGATGAATGGCCTGGCGATATCTGAAAATATAGAGGCGCCTATCAAGCAAGTTCTTGGACGATATCTCAAATTGCCAGCAAGAGAGCTGAATGAGCGTCACGGCCTACTGCTCTGCGCAGCTTCTGCCATCTCTGGTTTTAGTGTTGATCAGAAAGTTATGAAATCTTTATTACAGACAGGCGATGGTCTTGAGATTTCGACGCTTGTTCAAACGATTGTAGCGCAAGTCGGAGATCTTCTGATAGCTGTAAATTCAAGCTTGAAAGAGCGAAAGCCGACAGATCTGCTCGCCGAGTCTGTTAGCAGTTTGATTGTCTCTGTATTACCTCTGATTCGTGCCAGCACTTGTCTTCGTCGTTGGAAAGCCGTCGGCACTCCGACTAATAGTGTGAACGATATTGAGAGGGAGGATGGGATTTTCGAACTGTGCGACACGCCCACGTGGCCTCCAGAGAAGATTTACAGTCCCGCTCGATCTCTGTCGAGTATGCAAACCGCGATCGATGGCGGATACTTTGAAGAAAGTAGTATTGTAGTTGTTGCTGGTCAGTTGCTGGCACAATTCCTCAATTTGATGGAACAAGAAACTATTGAGATTGTTGCTAGAACCTGTGCGAACTATATATTCTTGTTAGATAAGTCTGAACGACGAGTACTTGTAGAAAGCTGGGTTGAAGGTCTGCGTATCCGTGGCAGTGGTGGGCGATATGTCGATGGGAACATTATTACGCAAACGCTATTTTACATCCTACCAGTCCTTGGGGCTTCCGAACACGTGCAGCCAGGATCTCTCACACTCCAGGAGCTCGTGATAAACGAGCTAAGATGGAAATGGGCAACAATCAAAACTACCGACAACCGAGTATGGCTTCTAAGATGTCTGAGACATACCCACGCTCTACAGATGTTTGCATATACATTCACTGCCTGGATTGAAGATGGCCTTAATGACTACACCATCAATAGTCAAGGTGATATAGGTCGGCATGTGCGTATCGAGGCTTTAAAAACTGCGGCTGCTCTTGGAACTTCGTATGATAGCTTTGCAAGTGATGAAAATCTAGAAGTTTATCGCGATCTATTTGGGTTGATACTGAGATCTGCGGCAGAGAAGAATGATAGCGTTCGACAGGCAGCTAAGCAAGCGTTGGTGCTTGGGATTCCGACCAGGTCAGTCGTCTGTTCCCCCGTTCCTGACCCCACTGACCTTTGTAGCTTTGAATACTCTGCCGTGTTTGTTGACCTGTCACCAAAATCACAACTGTATTTTGAGATACTCTTGAAGCTACCGAGTTTAGATTTGAAATCAGCAGACAAGACATGGCTCCTCCTCATGCAGGGCTACGTTACTTCAGCCCATGCTGGCTCTGAAGACATCATCAACGCGAGCAGAGCAGCAATTGCATCAGTCTGCGCTCAAGATCCGGTTAGAGCAATTGACTCCATGAGCGATGCATTATGGAAGCTTCTTCGAGACAAAATTGGTAATGACCGAATCATCGTTTCATTACTAGAAGTCATCTCCTTTCTTTTCGATGCGGCTGTCATCCACCAGCTCGAAAACAGGTTCGCCATTCCCTCTTAACATTCTCATCCCACTAACCACCCTCACAGTCCCACCACGCAACCTCCATTCGAAAAACGCCTCCTCACGCTCTGCGCACTCGTCCAACAAGCTCACTACAAATCCAACGAAGTCCGTCGTATCGAAGCGGCGGTCAGGATTTACGGCAGTCTAGCGGAAAGTTGTCCGCCGGCCCTGAAGAAGTTGGAGTCGATGCTCCTCCATCCGTTTCCGAAGATTAGGGATGCGGTTGTGGAGGAGATGTGGGCGCTTTATGGGGTGGGGAAGGGATTGGATTGGGGGAAGGCGGGGAAGGGGGATGTTGAGGCGTTGGTGAAAAAAGTTGAAGTTAGCAGGGCTGGTGGGGTGGAGGGGGGGAAGGAGAGGGGGTGGGTGCATCGATAGTTGGGGGGAAGGGCGGGCAAAACTTGTTTGTTTTGTTGATAGTGTTCCATGGGTACCCATCTGCGAGCATCACTGTGCAAAAAGTAGAGTATATCATACGGAGTGGGAGTGATAGTCATAGTAAAGTGGCACACCTGATAATCATGTAGACCTACAATTAGCAACAAATGTTCACTGACGGCTCAGACGATTTCTAATATCTTAAGCTCCTTTTCCGCTATATTTGACCATAATTTAAGTTGACACAATAAGTAGGAGGCGCTGTTACTTCTCTCTTGCTGCATGTGAGCCAGCATCTATTTATTCGGGGTCATGTGACTTGACGCAGCACAAATCCCAAAATACAATTGCAACCGCGGGATCTTTTACATTGAAATACAACAACGTCTCTTCTACCACACGTTCCTTTCAACACACATTTGCGATTGCAAAATTGAATCGCCCGCTCAGTCTACGACCTTGTACGTTTTCTTCGTCGTCCCAGCTCTCAATGCCCACCAATGCAAGCAACTATCGGCAAAACACCGAAAACATGCATTTCAACCTTCGGCCATTGTCCACGCCATCGCGATGAGTTTTCTTCTACGAAAATGGGGTTTCTGGGGTGGAGAAGGAGAAGGCATCTTGAAAGAGACCGATGAGAATCACAAGATATTAGCATCAATGCGGATTATACGAACACGACCAAGGCCTGGACTCGGATCCACTATAATTTGCCATTCACGCAGCTATGGACCAGTTAGATCTGAAATTGCTAGCGGCATTCAGCAAATGCCGTCCGAGATGAGGGTTGCATGGCATGATTGACTCTCCATGGTATCGAAGATGGCAATTGGAGAGTTACAATCATACCGCCGGCACAACTAACGCTAAAAGGTCGATTGATGACCTCATTTCCTAGACTTCAGCGGAACCCGCGGCTGTAGCTCGTTGGAAAACATTCAACAACCACGAAGGTCGCATCAAACGGCACTATATTGCATTTACCATCTTCGACGCGCCTCTATCGATTTACGATGGCTGTTACACATTCTAGTCTTCAGCAGATGATGGACGAGATGGCAGAGGACAAATCAGTGGCTTCCTTGGAGAAGACGAGCAGCATCAAGGTTGACCATCGAACCACCCGCTCCTTCGCCAACGCAGCTCTACAGATATTCATTCGCCGTATCGCGTTTCTTCTGATGAAACAAAAGCTCCCTCAACCCGAAGGATCACCGCAACTGAAGCCACATAGATACGCAGACGAACGAACTCCGGTGGTCGAGGAAAAAGTAGGAGACATGTGGACATACAGGTTTATAAACGACTGCGCGGGAATGGATCGCCCAAAGGCTTCGCATACGTTATGCTACTTTGCTGGTGGAAGCTTCACGTCTCCAGCTGCTAAAGAACACTGGCTTCTATGTTCGGAGCTTGCAGTCAAACTTCCTGCATACCGAGTGCTACTTGTTAGCTATCCTTTGGCGCCAAACCAGCCGGCCGAGAAGGCACTACCGGCACTTCACCGATTCTACCATACTCTGGAGGCGCAATGTGTGAAGGACAAGACTTGGTTGACTTTTGCTGGGGATTCCTCTGGCGGAAATGTTGCTTTGACACTGGGACTATATGCCGCCTCGTCATATCTAAACTCCAACAAGAGAGACACTTGTCGACTTCGCAACGTCTTTGTGATATCTCCACCCACCGACTTCCGAAATGAAAACCCCGCCATTGACGAAGTAGCCCGGCAAGATCCGCTACTGAGCAGGAAGACTATCGACGACGCTGCGAATGCATGGCGAGGTGATTGGCCTGCGGCAGAACCACAGGTGTCTCCTATATTTGCAGACTTGAGTCTTTTCAGATCTGCCCATATCAAAGTGGACGGGGTTGTAGCTGGATATGATGTGCTGGGTCCGGATGCGACTGTATTTCGAAAGCGTCTAGCTGAGGTTGGGGTCCGTGGTGACTGGCTAGAATGGGATAAGCAAGTGCACTGCTTCCCTTTGATGTGGTCATACCATATCAAGGAAGGCAAGGCCGGGAAAGACTGGTGTCTGGACGTCCTTCAAAGAAACGCTCACTTTGTCGATCGCTCTGATACAGGAATACCATGATCTGGCCAAAATTACACTGGAAGAAAACTTGCCTCGACTGCGGCCAAGTCTTGTTCGAGCTGTGGACAATCCATGTCCTAACAAGGTGTCATTATTCCAGCGGTTATGAAAGATGGCCTCGGAGAGCTGATGAGAAAGCGGAACCGTATCCGCAAAAATTCATTGGTCTAATCACGGCGAATATGACCGGGACCATTGCTAATGATGTTCTCATCATATAGCTCGAAACACTTTAGCACTCCCCCGGCCAGACTGGCTACTACATGTCCATCCATAGGACTTTTCCCGGACTGGCCAATACAAGCCAATTTACACCGAGCTGCACGTACCCTTCTCAGCCTCTGTGAAGAGTTTCTTCGAATCCTAAATTGGAATCACGATGCCTTATCCAATTGCCGAAATAGACGGGTTGCTTGGAATAGCATGCAAGTGTCGGAACAGATAGGTTGTTTGCTCGTTCCAAGTGGTTTTGAAACTACTTCCCGGATCTTACCTTGGACCCTGCGCCTTAAAATGTACAGAGGCCTACTTTGGAGTTTCGGTCAGACATTTTCCTCCTATTATTCGCAGTGTTGTTTTGTCTTTCCATTGAGACTGACTCGATGTTGAGATATCGACACCTCAGTGTGGCTGTTGAACGGAGGCTCCGCACGATTGTTAATTCGGATCGTTTCGGTCCCGCGACAAGGGCGTTTGTTGTATCTGCAGGCCATCTGCATCGCGTCTGACTATCCAATCAGCACACTCATTTGGCGTCATATTTTCAAGGATTTGGCGGCTACTCATCACTCTTTAGCCGCAAGCCTCAGCTGTCAGGGGTCGTATCACCAGCCATCAGCCACACGAACTCTTGTTATATCCATCTCACGTAACACGTTTTCCTCCCGAACCGTTGGATGCAGCCGGCCCGGAATCTCGATTTACCATCTCCAGCCACTTTGTGCTATTTTGTGTGCATTTCTCCCATATACGACACTCATGTAGTTACCCACGTTCTGGCACGGACTCGTTCAGCCCTAGGAAGATCTGACGTTTTGTCTGATCTGGCCAATCTCATGATGGGAAAGCTTCACTGCCTGACGTTGGTTACGGGGGTGCCAATCTGTTTGTGCCTCGTGGTTGCTGACTTGATATCAAGCTGCTTCAGACCAATGGGGCCGGTTGAGATAGATATGAATATATACATCATCACTTCCGGCATATACCTTACAGCTAATCAATTTCGTTTACCAAAGATCATTGTTTGTTTATTATCATGCGCCCTCTCACTGTTGACACTGGAAAATCGAAAAAGATAATAGAAACTATGGATTCTGGAAGTGAGCAGCGAGCGCCACAGGTCTGTTCGCATTGCAAAAGCATCAAGAAGGGTTGCGACAAAAGACTTCCGAGTTGCAGTCAATGTCTTAAGTAAGTGAATACTCAGTTACACTTAGCCATAACTCCGACGTCTTGTTCGACTGCCGTTGTTGATGTGAACTGACGATAAATAGACGTCGAGCTGTTTGTAGATATGGAGAACCATCGGAGCCCAGGAGATACGGCGATGAAGTAGCCAACTCGATACCGGCCATAGATTCGTCAAGTTCCCCTTCGACATGGACATCGATTCCTAGACCAGTGCTTGGTCGTTTGAACCCAAGCATGAGAGTCTCGATATTACTAATGAATTCAATGTCCGAAATGATTCAGGCCAGTGTCCTCGAGCCTAATGTCTCACAGTCAGTTATATCAACGGACGCTATTTTTCAATCACAAGTTTACCATATCATTCGAGCCGATGACCATTATATTGAAGATGTTGTAAATCGCTATTTTAATGGTGTTCACACTTGGATACCCATCATATCGAGAAAGAGATTTGTAGATCGATTCCGAATCCAGAATATCATACCCACTGCGGATTTTTCGATACTACTACTGGTTATGCGGCTTTTGGCACAATTCCCTTCACCGGATCCCGACATCGATCAGGAACGGGAAATACTATATCTGGCTACAAAGACGCTATTTACTCAGGTCCAACCATTTGTTCCAATATCACTGGCATTGGTCCAAGCTGGTATTTTACTTTCTCGTTATGAACAAGCACATGGAATGATTGATGCCGCTTATATTACTTGTGGTACGGCTTCGCGTATGGCATTTACTTTGAATCTTCACAACGCTGGTTGTTCGACGGCCTTACAGGGGAGTGATAATTGGTTAGACGAGGAGCAGGCTCTTTCAACGTGGTGGGGACTTGTGATATGTGACAGGTAGCACCTCAACACCTCCATGGTGAATCAAAAGCTGACTTATTAGGACTATTGCATATGATAGTCGAATGGAGGGACGTCCACTAGCAACGCGGTCCATACGAGAAGAAGAATATCTTCCCTTGGAAGCTGAAGAAATGGCAGGCACCGCTCCAGTTATGTCGCCTCGATATCGATACTTCGTTTCCGCAACCACACTCCTAAACATCGGTACCTTTGGCCGCGAATGTCAATCAACCTACATCCTAGAAAAAGCGCAAACCGCAATTCAAGATCCCAACTTCAACCAAGACAAACTTATGACCCTAGGTCTCGAAATGCAAAGTCTCCTCAGCACCGTCATGAACCAAACGGCAGGCCGCTGGGGTCCCTACCACGGAGCCACTAAAAACTTAATACTGTAAGTCCCCTCCCCATCTCCCCCACAACCTTCCAGACTAACATATCCAGCGGCATGTACACCCTCCACTGCGCAGCCCTCAAATCCGAGTCCATTCGCCACGCAGAAACCGTCAAAGCAACTCTCGACACCGTAACAAGAATGGTCATCGACATCGCGCGCGCTTTCAATGCATCGTCCGCTGACTGCGATCTCGAGACTCTGGCACCGACTATTGCGCATATTGTGAGATGCGCGCAGCAGCATATTGCTACATGTACAGATCCGAGGATTGAGCGTTGGTTAAGGGATTTTGAGGCCTTGAGACGGATGTTGGGGTTTTTTGCCGGGAGGTGGTTGGGTGCTGGTGAGTTTCACTTCCTTTCTCTTTTTGTTTGGGGGATTGAGTTTGTTTCATTTGGGATGAGGCTAATGGTTTGAAGCGCATGAATTGAGGGTAATTAATCAGACTGCGGATTCGGTGCTATCAAGGAGATAGATGTGGGTATATCTGGGCTGGTCCCTATTTAGGTTGCGACGGTTCTGGAATCTGGTATTTCAGTTGCTCTCATCTTACATTTTATCGGTGCATTCACGACGGTCCTTTACGATACCCAAAATCATAGATTTGTTGTTGGGAAGTACGGTTGATCCGATACTTGCCTAGTCTGCGAGTTTCGCGTTTGTCGTGCATAGATTGCATATAGATTTAATAGAATGTTTTATGGAGCATTTACACTGTGGCTGGCATTTATATGGAAAAGTAATGTCTTTAGATGCGGCAGAATGCGATGGTTTATATTTTAAGTTTAAATGCGTTGTGAGTTTTGAAATTTATTTATCGTACTGGGCTGGTTTTGTTTGATTGTGAGTTGGTGTTTCGTGTTTAATTCATATTGAATTAGCTACCGTGTCTGTAAGACTCATTTCACATATCCGAAACAGAAGACGACCTTTAGCATTATTTAAATCATTCAAATCGTTTCCTTTTCAACTCTTCCAGTGCCTCCCAGCATATCTCCTCGTACCTCGTTCTTAATCCCAATCACCACCCTTCCCCATCAATCATTTCCCCTCGCCATTCCCCAAGAACTCCCCCCTCCCAATGATTACGGATCCCCTGCAACCACCTCAGCCACACGGCACCCACCCTTCCCGATTCACTTCGGCTACTACCGAGGGCGTGTTACCCGCGCGTGCGGCCGGCGTATCACGGTTGAGGTGGGCGGCTGTTTTGGGTGATTATCTTTGTGGCGCTTGGGTGGGTGGCTTGTGTGAGTGTTTGTTGGGTGCAGGTTGGGTGGTGTGGGTGAGGTATGTGGGTGATGTGGGAGGGTTTTGTGGGAGGTGCTTATTTGTGGCGTTTGGGTGGTTGTGGCACGATGGGGAGGTGTGATGTTGGTGGTGGTTTGGAACGTGTGATTTCGTGTGGGAGGTTGTGTTGGTGATAGATAGAATGGGTTAGGGGATGGGATGGGGGATATTTTTGGAGGAACGAGAGAGGTGGGGTTGGGATGGGGGGACAGAAGGAGAGGGAGAAACGCGCGGTCCTTGTAGACGCTTCTTTCGAGGGGTGTGGCTGGCGGGCAAGTTGGGTGCTCACGCGTGACGTGAATATGAGATTCTTGATAAGAGCTTGCGATAGTTGCAACAGGTAAGTCTTCAGGATTCGTAGTAGTTTGACATCTTGAGTTGTCCGTGTTTTGCCAACTGAGATTTGGGAGGAAGAGTTATGTCGAGGGATAATTATTGTCGAGGGATAATTATCAGAAACGGCTGACGCTAGGGGGCAACCTGAACTCGACGGTTATTAGTTAGGAGTTTCGTGACATATATAAAAGTTTGTAGTTTATTAGAGTTGAAGTATGAAATCAGAGCAAAATGATTGAAGGAAGAGGAACTCATTTGTCAGAGACAGTCGGGTCACGTTACCTGATTGATCGATTTGACCCCTGAAATAAGCGGATATCACCTGATAGTTTTGTTGTTATGTTACCTCTACGCCTTGGAAGCTTTTGATAGTTATTTAGCTTATTCAAAGTTTGAAAACAGTTGGAAGATTAACTTGCGGATGATTTGTGAAAGGTAAAAACTTTTGCTCTCACTTCTGATCACAGTTTCCTTGACTGGTCCTCTTGAAGGCGAACGTCACATGATATGTTGGTTGGTTTTCGCGACGCGATCTGATACCTGGGTACTCCTGACCAGTCCATCATCATGAATTATCTAAAATTTTGTCAAATATTGGCTCTCGAAGACGATCTTATCACCAGGCATATCGTCGTTGAGTAAAATGTATCGCCGCACGCTCCTTAGAAACGCGATATCACGACCGTTGACACGCCCCTTGTGTGGTGTTGCAAGATCACACGTTGGCTTCTTGCCAAAAGCTAGCGATTCACCTAACAAGCACAGATGGCTGCAAAATTATGCAACAAGGAGATTTTCTAGTAATCAAAAAATGATAACAACGGATTCCGGGACCGTCAGACCCAGTACTAGTAATTCAAGAATGGATGCCAAGCTCCGAGGGGATTATCATATCATACGAGAAAATATGACTTGTGATGAGCTTCATGATTCTGTGTGGGGATTTGTAGTAAGTACTGGTCTTTGTCAATATCTCATTATAATTTGATTGACAAGATTAGATTTATCGGTGTGTGCAAGGCAACGATCATGCCTGGAATAGCATTCTAGAGCAGATTCAGATCCTTATCAAGGAGCATCTTGTAGATGGGCCTTGTGAAGATATCTTAAAACATCATGATCTTCATGTTATAGACGACAAATCATTGTAGTAAGTCAGGGCATCACAGTTATGATATTGACGACGATGCGTGTTCTGATTACAGTCATTAGTGGAGCATCAATTGATCAGGTCAGAAAACATTTCCAGGACTGGGTCCCTCAGAGCTTGGAGGCTAGACTCCAAACGGACACTCATGTACAATTTCAGACGTCAGCTACTTAAGCGTAGATACAACGCCTAGGTACAAGTATTGTCTCATGGTCGACCAGATATGTCTTGAATCATGGGAACATATGCAGAATTTATGGCCTGTGGTAAAATTGATTAACCCGGACTGGGAATACTATTTAACCCCTGAAGAATTGCTACAAGAGGTGCACCCACCATATCATGACGGCATTACTGAACACTACGAGGAGGATGTCGGGTGGATGTACATGCAGCTTATATCTTACATGGAGAAGTATGAGCTTTTCCATGACAACGACTGGTTTGACATGTACGTGAGGCCGCCATATATAGACTTTTCAGAGGATGAGAATACTATGGTAGGGCATTGGACGAAAGGAAGGATTTACCAGTTGGGTGGCTCTTCAACTTTAGACAGAGTCAAGACGTAAAGTCTCGTTCAATTTGCTGTTAGCAGACATTAGACAAGCAGGTGCGTAAAAAACTAGGGAATGATCATGTAGTAACTCTACCTTTCGTGGAGGGCTATTTATGGACAGTTCTGCAACATGTCAAGGCTTTACATGTGTTCTTGGGAACGTGATAAAATAGCCCTTAGCCTCAGCCTAACCAACACAATCGACTGCGCATGTCAAGCTTTTCGAGTAACGTTAAGTGTGGACTATCGCAGATTAACATTGGTCGACTGCCTCTGTCAGTTCGCACGCCCACAATAGCTGTTTAATGAATTCAACGGGTTTCGATATCTTTCATCGTCAAAGCCTCGGACGACATGGAACGCATTAGACGACATTCACAACATCAACGGAGCACAATATTGGCCATTCAAATAGGATGACTTAATTAAACATTATTATTTTCTCTACTCCGGTCTCAAAGGGAAAGGCAGAAACCGGTGAGTTCGCGCTACGAGCTCTGAGTAATCTTTCTCATTTTCGATAGTCAGAATTCCATGCCGAATCAAAAAGTCGATCAACACCATAACACACATGGGCTTGTAGTTGCCTGCGACAATGTTTTCTTGTACCTCCGTGGCAGTCATCAGTCGAAATTCCTCCACCTCTGCATCAGCTGGCTGTAGCACGGTTTCCCTGTCAATTTCCATATCGTAAACAAATTTTACAGATGGCTCCAACAACCCTTCTCCGGCATCCTCAACATGGTATTCCATGACACAGCCTGTGGCTTTTGCGCGGAGTCTCGTCAGTTCTGGGGACAGACTAGCCTCTTCAGCTGCCTCTTTGACCAAACATTCAAACGGCTCAACCCCAGCAGGAACTCCTCCCGCCACACTGCTGTCCAATTTTCCTGGGTTCTTTTTTGTGGTCATGGAGCGTTTTGGAACCCAAAGAAGTATCTCTCCGTCTGGGGATCGAGTATACACAGTCATGTGAACACCAGTCGTAGTAATTCCGAAAAGTCCTGCTCCAGCTCGTTCGATTTTAAGGTCCAATTTGGCCCCCAAGATTCGATATTCCTCGTTACGCCAACCATTCAGGCACTTGAAGATTTTGTCTCCGCGAGCACTCAGGAGTAAATCAGCAATTGCCTGGTTGGCATCAGTGAGTGAACTTTTGAGCAAAGTGACTCTTCTCGGATCAGAGCTGTCGTCGATACGGAAATCCGAGTTCCACGGCATCGCTTGCACTACAAAATCTGGGATATATCCATGAGCGCGCGAGTCATTCGCAAGATGAAATTCCCATAGACGACCAACATATTGGTCATAAGATTTTGAACCATGGTAGGGAAAGCTGTATTTCAATTATCAATATCAGTTCCACATGGACAGAAATAACATACTTGTCAATTTCATTGACGACGTCGAGAAGAGACTTCATGCTGACAAACTTGTTGCTAGGATCCTAGTACGCAGTCTATAAAGGGAATTCAAATTGTATGAGCGGTAAACTTGTTTTTGACAAAAGGGAGGATCGAATCGTCAAAAGGGCGAGCAAAGAGGCATCCAATGCGATGTTACATCCTTACGTCTCACTTGCAGGAGACTCGCTTCAGGTACAGATGCGGAGTGAGAAACAACCTTATAATTAACCGCTATTCGCTAGTCATGGCTGCATAATCTCATGCATGTGCGAACTGCGCTCATTTTCCCCAAAGGTTCTGCTTGCGGCGCAGTGTATACATCATTCGAGTAATAGACCAACGTTGAGCAGCAATCGCAGGGTTCCGGATCCTGCACTTCGTGTGCCACCCAATTGTGATACCTTGGAAGTTGTATCATCTTGGACAAATGTAACTCACACTTTCAGGCTACGCAAGCAACATCCTCCCCGACGTCCGTCAATCCAAAAGCTATATGTGCGTACCAAATTCGCAGTGCGTCAAGGTACGTAAAAATTCCCTTCCTCATTCATGCCAATAAAACAAAATGGCTTTGCTTACTCTTCATAGCTTGGCGGAAGGTTTACTTTTTCATCATTGTACCAGCAACACGTGAATCCCGAGCATCTCAAACATTGCACTTAGATCTTCTGGGCTTTCTATTGTAAATTGATCAAAATTGCGCGACACAAATTTGCTTACTTTGTTTACTTGGTCTCAGGATATCATACTTCCAGCTGAGTATTCAGAGCAGGGTACTCTCATCATCCCTACAATTGTAAATTATCCGAGACATGTATATTGTAGGATTACGCATTCTGCAAGTGCTCTTGGACATAACTCTAACGTGGTAGATCTTTGCTTGTAGCAAGCATTCCATTTTCCGGCTTACGGACGACATACGTGCCGTTCCTCTGCTGCTATCCTATAACAAGCAGCCGTGTCTCGCCAGCGATGTGATTTCGTTCCGAAGGAAACCCCTTTTCCAAGGCAATCTTCACAAAATCTTCCTACGAATAACGAAATCAAAATGATCACCACATCAACTCTTCTGTCGCCCTTCTTATCGCTGTTGCCCAGCAAAGATGTGCAAGTCAGTATCGATGCCGTTCGGGAAAATTCGGACGAATCGTTGCCTCTGTTAAATGTAAGTCACTATTCTGGATACAGCCATGCATAAAGTGCGAGTTGTTCGGGAAAATCTTGCCGCTCAATCCGCATTTCATGAGCAACCCCAGGAATTCAAGCATTCCAAGTCAAGAGTGTATTATTTACCATCGTAAGTTCTTACTGCTAACGCTATTCAGGTAACCAAATCTATGACCGCCGACCCGCAGTCACATACCATGGGGGATAAACTTATACCCTACGTGGCCCCAAAGATCCATTCTTGCATTCAAACAAATACCTTTTCTTCGATCTTTGTCATTGGAGAGCATCTACGCTCACATCCTGCCCTTATCACCAGTAATGAGAAAGCTGATAAGCCGTTCAACTGGCAGCGTCCAACTGCTTCCATTATAAAACGTCCAGAAGGTGACGTTCTTCAACTCAACGTTCTTCCTGGGCCAGCGTACGTGGAGCACTATGCAGCGCTACTTTCAACCTACTTCGCTTCCAAGGCATTCACCGGATCTAGTATGCCGTCTGTGTACTACCAACTTCCTTCAAGTGATGCTGCTATCAATTTGTTTGCTGCTTCAAATCTGCGTCATCTGGGACCAGTTGACTTTGCGATCATAGGCTATGTTGACTCACTCCACAACTCTACGGGCCCAGGCGAATGGGACACAGCTACACAGACTTTGGATGGAGAAGAACCACCTCTGTTCGCATGGAAGAAACGTGTGCTTCCCGACAAGTCAGTCGTGGCATTTGTGGGATGCACAGCGTGCTACTGGGGAGACATTGGAGGCCAATTGATCCGTTCGCTAAGCGAATTGAATGGAGTTCGAGAAGCCATTTACGTAGGCAAACTCGGAACTTTGAATGAGCGATATCTTCCGAATTCAGTTTTGGCAACTGGATCTTCCAGTATTTTTATGGATGGTGGAGTAGTGGAGTGGGACAGCATTCTGAAGCGCGCAGTACAAGGATCCAGTATAGTGAAAGATGGTGTTCACCTGACTGTACCGACTACCATTTACGAAACCAAAGAGTGGGCAAGAGAGATGAAGACAAAAGGAGACTGGGTAGATCCAGAAATTGGTAACATGGCCCGCATCAGTAAAGAGAAAGGAGTTGGCTTTGGATTCTTGCATGTGGTCACCGATAATCTTTCCAGGGAGGGCCTTGAAGGCTTGGTAAATGAGAGGAAATCAACAATCGTGGCCGCTCGAAAGGAGTTGCTGTGTGAGGTGGAGATTGTGTTGGAAAGATATTTTGAGGAGAAGATGAATATCGTATAGACTTCGCAAGTGGGACCGCTAAGTATGCAGATATGCTATCCAACCACCTAGCGATGTTGATGTTTACTGATTTATGCTTTTCTTTTTCATTATGGAACAAACTTTTAGATCTATGTCTAGATAAATGTAGCAGCTAGAGTAGATTGAAGAAATTTCACTTTTATTTATGCTTTTCTACTTCATCTAGAAGCCTTTTAGTTGCGGTAAGCTGACATCTTCCCCAACACTGTTTATCTTTTTTTCCCCCTTTCATTGTCACTTACACTAAGAATTTGAAATCACAGCTACACTAAAGTTCATTCAGACTCATTGGGACTTCAAGCTTCATGCGGCATGAAAGGATAATTTTTGCCACACAGCTGCCAACTCTTCTATCGTACCAATCCCTTCAATGCAAGAAGTCTGTTGATTATTTAAACTCAGTGGAATTTCCGAAAACTTTCAATTTACTGCGAAAATGGGATTTGCAACGATTTGGAATCAATCACCGCCCCGATCGTTATGTTGGCCAATCACGTGGAACCAACACTTCAACCAACTGACCAGATGTGAAAAAGACTCAAGTCTGCATCTTGGTGCACATTAAAAGTTTTCAGCATTCTGTTCACTTCCCTTGTCGAAATGTCACTGCAAGCAAAAGACATCCCTCCGAAGCTAACAAGCTCTTTTACTCCACCAGTGTCTAGATTCCAATCTCAAATCAGCCCTGACCCCTCAGCGGAATTTTGCTCGGAGATTGGGCGTTATGTAAGTACTCAACTATTTAATCGATAATCTGGAATTACTTCGTCTCCATTACTCAAATGACACTGGCCTGTATGAATACTCACGCTAAGCAAATTCCACAGGCCCTGTATATCCATCTTGGGTGTCCTTGGGCACATCGAACAAATATAGTATACCGCCTCAAACAACTGCAGGAGATAGTGGACCTTAGTGTTGTATCTATCCATCGAGGTGGTACCAATGGCTGGACGTACGATAGTACGGGAGGATCTGAAACCATTGACCACGTGGAAGGTTTTCACAACTTCCGAGAAATGTACGAAAAGGCGGATCCTGAATATGAAGGGAGTTACTCTGTCCCGGTGCTCTGGGATCGGAAAAGTAAGACAATCGTCAACAACGATAGTGTACAGATCATGCGAATTTTATCCTACTCTTTTGACGAATTCCTTGCCCCCGAGATGAGAGAAATCAACAAGCCTGCCGGAGGATTGCGGCCAGTGAGTCTGGCTGGCGAAATCGACCATCTTGGAGACAGTATTGAATCCGATGTCAATTGGGGAACATACAAATGTGGTATGGCACAAACGCAGGAAGATTATGATTTGGCAATGGAACTGTTGTTCGTCAAATTTGAGGAACTTGAAGGCAGACTCGAGGACAGAAAGTACTTGTTTGGAGATCATATCACAGAGACAGATATCAGGTAGGTCTTTCCACTAAAGTATAAAATAACTAAAGTCACTACCCTCTCATATCATCGCTACTTGCTCGCTAATCTACACTTTACAGACTTTTCCCTACGGTGATTCGTTTCGACATGGCATACTATACTATATTCAACTGTAATTGGAAACAAATTCGACACGACTATCCAAATCTGCACCGTTGGCTAAGACACATTTACTATGAAGTCGATTGCGAGACTAAAGATGCATTCAGAAGTACAACCCACTTTGAAATAGTGAGTCAAATGTTCTTTTCCCGCTTAGCCATCCAATTCTGTGTGTCATGCTAACACGATACCGTAGTTCATGGAAGGCTATGCATTATCAGCTATGAGAATGAAACTTGTACCATGGGGGCCTGCGGTTCCGATAATGCCGTTGGATGCCTAGGAAGAATTATGATGACACGAAGAGTAACTTAGTATACATCTGCATGAAAACGAGTTTTCTAAATACGCAAAAAACGTTAAATCGTCGATCTTCAACTTTAGGTTAGTCTCAACTCTCACAAAATTGTAAAGAGAGCAAGATCGGATCATGATCCTTGATATTAGTCCTCTAACTCACTAAGTTCATAAACTTGCCATGCGCTGCCGAGAAATTTCAAGTCACACCATATCCCTTGTTGAGTACGCAGCACACCCAACAATACCGTTGGCTCGGAATTTACTGTATCGTCGGCTGTCATGGTCGCACTGTATATCCCCGCTCCTTCCTAATATACACGACACAGTCTTGAAAATTCAATTTTCTTCTAGCTTGCAAACAACCAAAACTTTCAAGCTAATAATTTAGTTACTATAAACTTATATTTCGATATTTTGAAGTGCGATGACTATATAGGGTCTAGAAGAGGCAGAGAACTTTAAGTAGAACAATCGGGTCGATCTAGATCTGTACCCTAGTCTAGTGAACACATAACGCTTACAAATTAGTGCATTTTTGGCGAGTATTCTAATGTTATATTGGTTGCAAAAGGGTTTACCAGCACTTGATCCACAAACAAATCACTGAGACAATCCCCGCTCTCTGTTTACGAAGTCCATTCGTGCATCGTTCTTAGGTAACCGGAGAAACGCCTTCTCATATTCCCCCGACCCCTCACTTCTCTAAACTCTGCAAGAATTCATGCAAGTGCCTGTTTACATCTCTCGCGGTGTCAGCCTGCATGAAGTGCCTCGAAGGTACGGTCCTAACGGTCAGGAACGGAATGTACGGCACAGTGTTGTTGAGCTGGATGCTGGGGATAGCGATAGGGTCGTTATCGCCGACGATGAGTAAGGAGCGCTTGGTGACAATTGGGGAAGTCGAGAGTTTCAGAGCTTGTAAAAGTTAGTGTTTCGAGCTTGAGTGGATAGGCGCAAAATCTAATACATTGAACGTAGTATTGGAAAAGAGAGATCGATAAAGAGCACGCGTCAACTAACCTTGTTCATCAGCAGTGTTGTAACCGCGCATCATTGCACGATACCACTTGAATGGGCCATCCATACCGCCTTGCGCCTGCAAAATAGTGCGCCATTGTGCAAGTGTGGTGTCGGTCAGGAATTCATTCTGGAAGGGGATGCGGCCATCTGCGTGCAACCAGCGCTCTAGGGCCCCTACTTCTGTGATGTTTGGAGCCCAAGTGATATCGGTGCCGTAGGCAATGTTGTAAAGAGCGTCGAGCTGCACATAGGAGTTGAGCTGTTAGTATCTTTACTTTGCTTTTGTGTATAATGGTCTTCAATCTTCATGGCTTAAATGGAATTCGGACTCACGTGCTTGTCTGTGACAACGGCCGCATCGTCGCGTTCGTTAAAGTACCAGTACCCGAGGAGCGGGTATCCGAATGCAGCGAGGGTGGCCTCGTTTGTAGCGTCCACGAAATCACGGGTGAGGTCGGCGCCAGGTACGGAGTAGCCCAACGTGAGAAACACAAGGGCACTAAGGCGGTTGGGATGGTAGTGCTGGAGGCGTGAGAGGAGGGCGGAGCCACTAGATAGTCGGTGATTAAGGGGCTGTAGCTTCTAAGAAGGTTATCTAGTTTCCTAGATATACTCAACTTACATGTTATGCCCGATCCCTATAACCTGATCGAGTTCTTCACATTCGAGCAATTCGTCCATCTCAGATGCTGTTCGTTTGAATGTAAATGACTCCAAGTCATTGGGATTGTCCGTTCCACCAGTTCCTATCATATCGGGAGCGATGATACCGTAGCCATGCCGAGTGAAGTATTCGATCTGATTCACCCACGAATAGGATGTCTCAGGCCAGCCGTGCAGGAACAAGAGTGTAGGTAAAGAAGAGTTGAATGGAGCCTTAAAGACGTAGCGATATGTGTGTCCCGAACGGAGTTGTACGCTCCTAACGAGATTTGCATAGCTTGTGTATTTGATATCTGTCTAGGAAGGCTGGTAATCTTTCACGGTGGAAGAGAGATGGAGGGATAAATATACAGTGTCAGGATTTAGGTTGATCTTGCACGATGAGCTCTGTTCGGTTGCTTGAGCCTTTTAAAATGTTAGTGAAACAGGAGATGAATATTATGAATGGAAAAATACCATTGCGAAAGTAGCTGACAAAAAGAGTAGCCGCGGTGCAATTGAGAAAGAAATATTATCTAATGCGAGTGTAATGTAGATATGATACTTACCTGAGAGGATTTGAGTACTATCCCGTCTAAGTGTCGTTCCGTTTAAATCATGGCTGTCAATTGTTGACATCGATGTATCTACACAGTGCAAAATAGATCGTTAATGAAATCTTAGTACAAAAAAGCAACGACATATTGTTTATCTCCGATACATGGCATTCTTCATTACGTGAGCTCGTGTTTTAGTTGTTCCAATCCCTTCCGCTACGCGATTAGTAAACAGGGTTGAGATGCGGTGAACTCATTTAATAAGCCGCATTGTCCGAGCAGACACTCTATTAACCAGATTTCATTTCTTCCAAGAAAGTCAATGACTGAGCTAGTCTCTTTTTCGACATCATATTAACAGCCGGTGGGGCTGGTAGATGGTTTTTGAGTAGTGTTTTGAAGACCTGTGATTACTGATCTTGTAAAGTTCAGCCGCCATGCCAGCCGCAACCTAACTAGACCAAGTCGGCGTACGGGTCCTCTGCCGACCAAAGCTTCCCCTAGAAACCCACTGTGGATGATTTCTTCAAGCATAGAGAGTTCAGGACTCAGGAGACGACGCGAAACATATCTTGGGTCAATTAAAGGTTCATTGCTTTGAAATGCAAGATGGCTTCGGCTTTTAGACCTTTATTGCTCATCATTACTACCAGATTGTAGGATCACTTCGGTGTTAAAAACATACTTAGAGAATTCGGGTCGATTTTAGTGGGTGAGAATCGGCCTTGTCACCATAGCACAGTCCAAAGTGTGAGGGGCGATAGAAGCTGCAATTTAAGATTCCAGTGCACCCACTCCCATGTATCCATCTATCCGCGTAGAGAGTTATTGTAGATGCTAGAGACAGACATACCATATTCCACGTCTGAAGGATGTCGGGAAGCTCAAGCATATTACAAAATACCAGAAAGAAGTGATGCGCATTTTCTTAGTGAAGGTTCATTGGTTCAAAGGCTTGCACAACTCATTTGGACACCGTGGAAAGCAAAGATGCCTTTCCTACGACATCAGCGTTTGTCCTCAAACTCTCAAAATCTTCTCGCTTTAAATACCAACCCAACCTTTAATTACAAAAGTGGTCGCTGGTGTCGCAATAATTTATTTCCGAGGAGCAGTCCTGAGCGTCCATCTTGCCTCTCGATGTAAACTCTAGTAGTTGCTGTAACCCTCGGATGGTATATCGTGCTCGTAGGCACGACTGTGCTCGACGCAACGGCTAAGGAGCGTTGTGGTAAAAATAAATTCGGCGAATGGGGACATATACGCAATGCAGTCAACGGTACCTGCTTGTTTTACAGACATTCTAATTGCTTCGATTTCAAACCAAAAAGCTGGTTCAGATAATGGGAGATTCGTAGTACCTAAAACAAGCAAAATGAATTTAGAAGGCTCCCAGAAATTTGCCCAGTTATTTCAAGGTATCCACCCCAGCACAGTCTTCGTCTCTCCCAAAACATGTTTCTGGTAGGACTATCCAGTGGGTGCAAAGACATCATTTGAACCAACCTTATTATCGATGTATTTAAGGCAAAGAACTTAGAGCTTCAGCCAGATTTTGATGCTCGGCAGTTCCAAAGGTAGCAGTTTCCACAGAAAATAACTCAGAACAACTAGGAGGACACGTGTTGATCTGTCTGGAACGACTTCAGTCGGGAATGGACTGCTGGCGATGCTAAATCTCTTACACGGTGTTTGCAGGTCTTTGCAAGGAGAACGCAGCGTGTACAGGAAGGCCGCTAGTGATCCCATGGTGGTCAAAATTGTAAGTGTTCAAATATTGCAAGCTTCGGGTTACATAAGTGAATTGCTATACGAGTTTTCACTACGCCAAACCATACATAGCCTCTGTAAGATGTCCAGTAGTAAACGTACGCCGTAAGTATTTGGCAATTGGGAAGTTGGGCCTGAGCCCTGACCAGATTTGGCTTCTGACGGCATTAGATGCATGAGAATAATTATGACGAAACGAGGAGCATTTTGGTATAAATATGCAGGAAAGAGGCATTTCCCAAATTCAAAATCCAACTGAATCCTCGACTATAGTTTGAACTTCGTTCCATATGACATAAAGCCTCGTTACATCGAGTTCCTAGTTTTCTATTACCTGCCAAGACGTGTCAAGTTACACCAGATTCCTCGGTAAATCACCATTCGCTAGGATCATATTGTGTTTGTCGTCGCACTGCATATCCCCGCTTCTACCTAATTCCAACAACCCAGCCTCAATGTAGGTGGCAGCCAACAATCAGAAACATTGTGTTTGTTCAGCTTCCTCCTTCGCAACTTCCCAACCTCACCTCTTGCTATAAATTCCTCGCCATCGACTCCCAAGTAGCAGCAGAACCAAGATCTGCTATGGGTCTTTACAAGGCGATCGCTGAGTGCTTCGGCCATTCCTCCACCTTCGACGAGAGTAATCCTGCATTCACCTCAACAAACGAAAAAGCAATCCCTGTTATCACTCCTACAACAGAAGTTCAGACTGCTGAAGCACTTATCTCTGCAATTTCTGTGGCCGAGAAGCTGGGCAGGAATCTAGAAATTACATTGCAAAATATTGTCGAGGACAACGGCTTTGTACACAGCAACGGTCTCTGGTACGAAGGAATCGCGAAAATTCTACTCGGGTATTTCGAAACATTGGTCAGAGAAGGACAAGATGCAAAGTTCACTGGAGCTGTCAAGGAAGCGTTTGAGAAAGCAAACGATGTTGTAAGGGAATTCGTGGATGACCATCCAATTCTTACAGCTGTTGTCGTCACCCTTGTTGTGCTTGGCCTGCTTATGTATGCTGCACCTTGGGCAGTTAGAGCTCTAGGATTTACTTTGCAAGGCCCTCTTGAAGGTGAGTAACCGCATTTGAGACCATCAATATCGATGAATAACCTTTCGCTCTCTAGGATCTTTTGCGGCCGGATGGCAATCTGCACTGGGTGATGTCGAAGCAGGAAGCTGGTTTGCATTTTGGCAAAGGCTAGGTATGACCTGGGGGAAGTAGAAAGTACCTGGACCTCAAATATGGACGTGGGATATACGAATCATGATTGAACTCCATAACTAGCACAGCCTTGAATGCTTAGAACATCATCTCCAAACTTGATGCAACGGATGTGACGCGGAAGCGTTTTCTTGAACCCTTCCTCTCACTAGTTACCTGAACTATCCCAAGCATTCTGTGAGAATAGCACAACCCAAGAAAGCAAATCCGATTAAAATTCGTAGATGGGGCTGTGAAAGTCTACGCTGATGTCTGGGTCCCACCCAAGGTCTTCCTATCTCACTTCCTGCGAAACCACGATAAACCACAAGGACATCTACTCGTTGACACAACCTCATGCGCCTCAAACTGACCAATCATGAAATGCGCTGGCACTGAATATCAACTCGTAAAGATGTATTACTAAAAGTTCACTTCGATTCTGAATATAAACCATTTTCTAATCTCAACCAGCGATCTAGACTTTGAGGTGGAATCAAACTGCTAGATTGTTCCGCTGCCCTAAATAGCAACGGCAGTTTAGGAATCTGGAGGAGACCTTCTCATTTAAATTCTCCTAGCATTTCTTCTGCCCCTTTCGTCAACAGTTTCTTTTCGTTAATGTGGTAGAGTTTACCTATAGGGTCCTTAAGGGGAAGTGCGAAGTGGCTGATTTCGTAACATAGGCCACCTCAAAACATACGTGAAAAACAGTGTTTTTACGACTTCTGAAATATGTATCTTAACAAATTTATTTCTTAAGATATAAAATTTTGTCTTCTTAAAGTCCAAAAATGTCTCGGTTGAAACGAGCTAATTCTATTAAAAAGATCTCGAGATATCGCTTTTGGAACGAAACCAGCCACTTCCCGCTCCCCTTATTTATAAATAGCGACCCTGTTCATCAACAACGCCCACTTACTCGCCCTGTCCGTAAACAGCGTGCTTATCTCCGGGCTTCCACCTTATGCAACTCCTATAGCCCAAATTCCTAGGTAGTTAAAACACTACAAAGATATTACCTTTATATCTGACTTTTGAACACGTTTTTGACTAGAAAAGTACCTAGGCACTTATGAAGAATTTCGTATCAGAATATTACTTACTATATAGCTATCGAACGTACTTTCGCGATTTCTTAACTCTAGAGTTACTATTTAACTTTACTTATACTCAAGTACTCTCGAGACTGTTTAGATGGCTGTTGACGAATAGGGTTGAGTGAGGTCTACCCTATAGGCAAACTATTCTATTCACGAACACGAGATGTTGACGAACGGGGAGGAACGGGGAGGAACACTATGTATACCCGCGTGCGAAGCCGTTTATTCAAAGCCAAATCTAATTGAGCTCAGTAATAGTAAGCGATGTGCAGAAATTTTGGGATAGAAATGTGCAAAAGCAGTGATAGCTTAGTAGCCATTAAAGATATTCGGCCTTTGTCCTACTTCTGTAACCCAAGAGTCTACGCCTCAACTCTATCCAACTTTCCGCCCAAAGCTCCATCGTCCAGAAGGCTTCCAAACATAGCAGCCTCAAACAAGTAGTTCACCTGCCAAGCATGGTGGCTTGAGTGCGAGCACAGCCACGTCAACTCAAGAAAAAGGCCTTTTGAGTATGCAAAGGCGAGCATCCAACCGAGTTTATCGGTTAGCTCTAATTCACGATCCCCATCCACCTTACCACCGGAAACATATTCCATAGGTCCTGTCACCAGATACCACCATACATCATATATGAGGGAAGACAGTTCACTCTTCTCAGCCAGTCTTTTGACAGCGTCACAAGGATCACCGCCATCACAGGCAGACTTCAACGGCCGACTGAACCCTGTAGTGTGAAGACGTTCATCGAAAGCCTCATCAAAATCCGCTTCTCGTTGATCGGGTGGCGTCTTGCGACGTTTTGAATAACCCAGGACGGCGAGTCTGTAAAACCTATGCCTGTCGTTAAGAATGTGCCACTTGTACAGCTGCGCATTCATACGAGCAGAAGGTTCCGCCCAACGATCAACAAAAATGCGTGCTCCCGTAAAAGAGTAAGCGTCGTAAATTCGTCTTAGCTTCTCTTCGGTCACAATTCCGGTATCAGTAAAGTCTGCGGTATTCAGGAATGAGTTCATGATCTCGCAATTGTGCAAGTCGCAGCCGACATCGACCACATCAGTTGCCGGACAGCTAAAGACCATATCTGCCATGATACCAGCAGGGTCGTATCCGCGCGCAGCTGCTTCTCCCGCTACTCCAAGTAGACTGCTTTCGCAAAGAGAGACAATTTGTGCGGTCTCTCGACTCATAATAGCGGAGCGGTTTCCAACCTTTGTTTTGTACTTCTCTTCCAACTCAACCTTGGCCTTGATGTACTTGATTCCGATCTCTGCTGATATCCTCCGCTCGAGGCCTCCAGGGGTCTGGATTGCATGAGCATCCGTCAACGAGTTTTTGAGAAGCTTTTCAAAGTCTGGAAAAACTGTGTGATATCCATGCTCATAGTAAAACGCCAAGTCATTCAAGTAGTTGGAAACAAGTGCTTTTGAATCGTATGCCCCAATGAACAGATTCATGTTCGCGCAGCCGAACATTGCCCCGTGAGTCGTAAGTGCTGCTGGCCAGTTTTCGGTCCCCCAAAGTTTGCAAACCTCTTCAGAAACAGGTTTCAGACCGTGACCTTTGCTGGGCAGAACTCTTCCTTGTGCATGTTGTTCTTCTCTCCATCGTTGAAGATCATGGGAAAGACTTAGACGAGCGACATGTTTTGACGCAATAGCTTCCGGTTGATCCATAGCACCAAAAGTATCTAAGAGATATTGAATAGCTTTACCTGTCAGCTTTTTCAAGTTCTCGGTGCCTCCATCGCCTATGAGCTCTCTCGCTTCTTCATAACCATCATGTGTTGGGAAGACGGTTGTTTCTTTGCTAGATGAGAATTTGCCACCCCAAAAGTACGGAGGAATGGGGCGTGAGGTGGTGTGGAATAGTTCGAGGTTCGGATCATTAATGGGGGGTTTATCGTCCCATAGTGTGAAATTGACAGCGTCAAGAGGACTCTCAGATACCTCGACTGTCTTGCCCTCCAGTTCGCTGATGTTCTCACCCATAGGGAAATTCTGGTAGATCCTGGCTTTGTGTGTAGAGAAATTGCGTTCTATAGAGCGATTATATTTCAAATTATGCGAGCTTGGTTGCTAATCTATTCATCTCGTTATACGTGTTGAATAGTTGGTACGACAGTATTTATATACCGAACATTGTCGCATTATCCTGTGCTACGCCGCTGAAGGATCATGGATATCATTGATTGTTCTGTTTTATGGATGCCATGTCATGCTACATATCACTCGCCACGACCTTGCAAAGATAGCGAGCAGAGTCTGATTGGCAGCTCCGATAAAGTGGAGATATGCAGAGACGTTTGCAATAATTGCAGTATGATCAAGGCACATACAAAGCTGCATGTCACCTATACCACTTAACCCCGGATGGTTCAGGTGACATTGAGTTTAAATAAGTCCTAGCAGGCTTCAAGATCAGAAGAACAAACGGCGACTCTTCCTTCTTCCGTACCCTAAGTAAATATCCTCTAATTACGACAACTAGATAGACTTTGCCATACAATTTGTGTTCGCCGATGCTTTCGATCCTAGATTTTGGGTAAATTCTAGACTGGGTACATGACAAGGTTGTACGGCAATTGAGCTTGAACACGTTCTTTAGAGACTGGTCAATCCCTTAGTCATTGCAGTCGAGCGTTGAAAATCATCCGGGGTGTTAATGAAGTGGACTTTGAGCGGACCGGCACGTTCCATGATTTTGGCTGATATGCCGGTGCTGGGAACATAACGAACCACTACTCACGTCAAGTCGAAGGGATGTTGATCGTCGATTGATTCCTTGGGTGGCCACTCGGTGATGGGTTTGCCCATTTTGCTGATTTTTCTCCGATCGATTGCTAGAATAGTATTTAGTTAGAAGTCTGACAGTCTAACAAAAGCATCAATCTATCTTCTATATCTTATCGAAGATAAGACTTTGAATTGTAGCATCACGTAGATGATGGGCCAGTCTGGAAGTCCGGCCAAAAATGGCATGCAGTATCAAGGTGGAGGATGCTGACCGGCGATATCTCCGGAAAAGACTTAGCTTGAATAACGGTCAAATGGAGATATGCATCAAGCTTGTCCATATTTTGGTATCGTCGCACGAGACGTCCAATCACTTACAAAATGAGGCACTTTGTAGGTAAGCGAGATTTAGCGAGAATATGCTCAGGGGGGTGTGTGGCACAGCACATTCCTTGACGGAGAATTCACAACTTCATTGTCCGACCCTGGCGCGACTCTAGATCAGATTCCGATGAGGAGAAACTGCTTATTCAAAAAGCATTGGCACAGCGTCATGTATTCGTTGTTGGAATTTATAGCAGTTGCTGAATCGCATAGAAGCCAAAATAAATTATTAGACCTTTTCAAGTTACAGATCTAATGTCTATGCGTATTCCTTCGCTAAAGAGACACGATGCTCATCGTATGATGAACCAAAAGAGCCAAGTCCACGAGTCACTTTATCGTCATGCTTGTCAGATATTGTCAACAATGTCTTTTTTCCAATCAACACGGCTTCTAATTTTCTCAATTTCTTCTTGATATGAGGTTAAAGGTCATGCATGACCAGATATCTCTAATAGTCGATATTTGCCCTTCTATCATACAGAGAAGGCAGGACGAATGTCAGTACAGTGAATTGAAACCCTACCAAAGAATTATGAAGGCACACTTCTTAATTAATCTCACTATCATAAGGATAGGTATAATCTCTTACCCTTTTGTATATGAAACAGTAATAACGTACTATTATATATATCCTACTCTTAATTCCCTAAATATCTATAGCAAAACGCATTACAAGTGTCCACATCATAATTGCCATCGAGCGCAACTTTCTGGCATTCGGCAATGGCTTTGAGACTTTGGGCACCGAGCAGCAAAAGCTGAGGGCAGAATCCTGCTATGAGTGGAATGAGATCTTGTGTACAAGCTGTAATACAAAGGGTGGGAGATGCTGAATTAGTGTGGATTAGTCTTCGGGGACGGGAGAGAATTATAAAGAGTGACTGACGGGGTTTTATTTGTCTTGGCATCGGAACGGTGGGAAAGGCGTATATAAAGGAGAGGGCGGTCATGATGAGGAGAGTTGGGAATTGCATTGTGATTTAGTTCGTTCGATAAGAAAGTGGTGATTTGAGTACGGGTTGGCGGCTTCAAGATCGAATTGAAAAGAGTTTTTGTCACTTCAATGCTTCTCCAGCTGGTATAAATACACCAGAGCAGTAGGTTACACGAATCGTATGGTCATAATAATTCGTCAAGTCCGCACATTGTACAACGTATCACGTTGTGCCACAAAAATATTTGTTTTCGAAGCTCAAACCTGACCAACCTTGTCTTGGAACACGAAATTCATCGGATTGTCCGTGAGATGCTTCAATCACGGAATAATTCCAGATTTATAGGTGCTACTACAACATATAAAGCTTACTTGTGTAGATAAAGAAGTCTCTAGCCCGAAAGACATAGTAAGTTAATTTACCAGAGAACCACTTAGCTAAACTTCCCCCTTTGAGTCAAGTTACCGCTCGTCATTAACAGAAATATGTCGCACAATTTCTGATTGGTGAAACGGTATACCGGCACGTGATCGGGTTGCTCAGTCAAAATCTTAACTGACGAGGCGATAATTTCAATGGGCGATCAGTGACACGAAGCGAGAATGGTTCTTTCGAGTATGCTGAAGTATGAACTCAGGTAGTGTTATATAGCTGCTAAACTTTACGATGTGAAAAAAACAATCTGATGTCTATGTACTCGTGATCTCGCTTGATGACCCTATCACGTGTAGTCTTAATTCGACCAAGCCCCCTAAAAAGGGTAACGGTTTATTTTGCCTCCACTATCTTTCTCAATATGCTTTTACAATCTCATCACCAACAAATGTTATCAAAATAAAGCTATCACTTATGCATTCACTAATAACAGAAACCTTTCATGGCTTTTCCGTGTGGCAGCTCCGACTATCCAAACTAGGATATATGTCTGTTCGTGACGTGCACCGGTTCAATGCATGGTCAAAATGCTCAAGCAGTTTAATACTTAAGATAACCCTACGCAACAGTTGGGGCCTTGTTGTTGTTGTTCCTGTTGCTGTTGTTGGTGTCAGGGTTCTTTGGCTATTCACAACCTACACCCATGTACCACATCCAACATGGTGGAAGAGGTGGTAAAAATTGCTCGAAATTTGTTGACTTCTCAGACTTGACACAACGCACACCGAGTTCTAATCCGTTATCATAGCTTTTACAACCTGTCTGTTCGAGTAAGACAAAAGTGTCAAAGCATCCAGACCCACAATCGTATCAATGACGACTCAAGCGTCTGGTTCCGCTAAATCAGCTCACACTACACGGTTAGATGGTGGATTGAAAGCCTGGCTGCAGGTGCTGAGCTCATTTTGTGTTTTCTTTAACACTTGGTAAGCCAATGTCGGAAAGGGCTAGATCAATCAGCTAACATTTGACTCAGGGATCTGGTGAACTCATTTGGTGTATTTCAAACCTTCTATCAATCCGATTTGCTTCGTTCACGAACTCCGTCCAATATCTCATGGATAGGCTCGGTCCAGACGTTTCTTATTCTAGTTGGTGCCGCGTTAGTTGGCCCACTATTCGATAGAGGTTATCTGCGCACTTTGATTCGTGTAGGAAGCCTTTTAGTCGTCTTTGGCACGGTAATGGTCAGCTTATGCACAGAATATTGGCAATTATTTCTTGCTCAGGGTGTCACTGTTGGCCTAGGACTTGGATGCCTCTTCCTACCAAGTGTAGCAGTAATAGCACATTATTTCGTAAAGAGAAAAAGTGCTGCCTTGGGTGTTGCATCGGCAGGGGGAAGCTTAGGTGAGATATACCCAGATATCTAGTTGAAATATGTACTGACATTGAATATTCTAGGTGGAATATTATATCCTATTGTGTTCCAACAGCTTGAGCCTCGTGTTGGCTTCCCATGGGCTATGCGCATCATGGGATTTATGATCCTTGCCATACTCATTGTACCTATATGCTTTCTATCCGTTCAACTTCCACATTCAGCAATCAAACGTCCCTTTTACGACAAACGGGCCTTCACAGACCGTCCATACATGACTTTCTGTGTAGGACAGTTCTTCGGTCTCATGGCGGTATATATCACACTTTTCTACATCCATCTGTACGCCCTCGAGCGGACGGATACCCACCCAACGGTGTCCTCTTATCTGTTATCAATTATCAACGCTGCTTCTATAGCAGGCCGTCTCCTTCCAAATTTTGTAGCAGACAAAATCGGTCCACTTAATGTCCTCATCCCACTCACTGGTGGTGCTGCAGTTCTTACCTTTGGCTGGATCGGCATTCATAGTGGCGCGGGGCTCATCATCTTCTGTGTGCTTTATGGCTTTTTTCAAGGCCCATTTGTGTCACTCCCTCCAACCATTGTTGCTACGCTATCTCCAGATTTGCGAAGTATTGGTGTGAGGCTCGGCATGATGCTCGCGATTTCCGGTTTTGGGTCACTGATAGGCGAACCAGTTGCAGGTGCTATTCTACTGAGGCCAAATGGGTGGATGTGGCTTCAGATTTGGTGTGCAGTGCTTTTTGTGGTCTCTGGTGTATTTTCCGTGATCAGCAAGCATCTGGTAGACGGTATGAAGAAAAAGGATCAGATTTTAGTATCTTCCGAGGGCTCGAGAGAGCCTACTGTTGTGGTTGAGCAAGATATGAAGCGATGAAAGTCAGATAGGAATTTCTGATTCTGTTCATGCATATCTATCTCGACAACGTCGCAATTTTTCAGCATTTTATTAATGGACAAATACCGCCGCGCTGTTAGACTGGCTTGTTAGGGCGCACCTTCACCCCCTAGATTTATTCGAATCACGGAACGCTTCCGCGTGACTCGTGCCCTCGGATACACAACCTTCATGCCATGACACAATTTGACCAAACGATATTATTGATGCAGTATTAATGCAAGATTTCCAGAGGATTCAGCTCAAGAGCAATTCGCTCTTGTGCATGTGTTTTGAATTATTTTTTCCGGGCTGAAGCATCGTGTTTGTCGTAGCAAGTCAAGAAGGCTGCGAGTACTTAAAAAGGTGTAGGTCCAGAGATTATTTCTACTCCAGCCCTTTTGTTCGAATGCTTGTTCGTGGTCAACATCGAAAATAATCACGAAGTCAGTCCAATTACCAAGCTCCTGCAGCACCAGACTTTAAAGATATGTCATTTTACCATCACTCGTTCTCAGTGCAACATCTACTTATTTTCTTTCCGTCCAAAAGCATAAGAACCTTAGCGGTTCCAAATCCGTACCGAAAATAAAAACATATCTCAAATGGCTGCTGCCTCAAAACTACGAACTCGCAAAAATGTCCGCACCTGTATCGCAAAAAGAGCACTGAGTATGTTGGTACTCGACATCTATCCCTTCACCTCACACCCCATAGGCGTCACCAAACCCAAACTCCCCCTCTTCAAAAACGGAGCCAATCCATCAATGACATCCGTCCTAAAATTTTCAATCCCCAAAGAATCATCCATCCTCATCATTTTTCTTGCGCGTATGCGTTTGGCAATTCTTTCCTCTTCAATAGTGAGGTTCGCATGGAATGACACTTCTTTCTCAGTGTAGCTTCCTTCGGCAGCGGTCGCTATTACAGTACCATTATTAGAAGACTTTTCCAGAAGTTTGATCCGCTCTTCTGGAGAGTTCGGTTCAAAGGCAAAGGCACAGAAATCCAACGTTTTGGAGAGCTCGGATTGTGCAAGCTTGTCGGAAATATCTGCCGTGCCTTGAATGACTAAAATCATTAGTAGCTGCTGATAAACACTATATTGGGCTTAAGAGTCTTACTAGGTCTGAAAAATTCAAATGCCCTATCAAAGTTGTCTTCGTCGAAGTCCGCAAGCACAGGCTCCTGCTGTTTGCGCATCTGACGATATCCGCTTAGAACCACGAGTGTAAATCTTTCATAGCCATCGGCAACTTTTCGCGAGTGCCACTTTGCAGCAGATGCTTCGTCACAGTGCCCTCGAATAGCTGCACAAATCGTTGTTGCTGCGCTTAATGCTCCGGCAAATGCCAAGTGGACACCGGATGAAAAGAATGGATCGATAAAACATCCTGCATCTCCTACTACTCGTGCGTAAGGAATAGCGTATGTTGAGGAATTGTATGAGTAATCTGAGGCAGATCTGATGTTCGTGACCACTTCTCCATTGCCCAAAAGTTCGGTGATATTAGGTGCGAGCTTTAAAGCTGCCATGTAAAGTTCTTGAGTAGAGCCGTACGAGCGCTTTTTGGCAACTGCTAACTCCTGGTTCATCACAACTCCCACAGAGGTTGTGTTGTTGTGAAGTGGAATAAACCATGCCCAGCCACTTTCATCTGCAATGGAAGTCAGCGAAGGGGTTCCTTCCATCAGCAACTTGACAAATGAAAACAATACCTGTCAACGCCTCAAAGTATGGTGAGTCTTCTCTTGCTGTATTCACAGCATATGCGCCAGTATTCTTCCAGTACCCCCAATTAGCAAGGTTCTTTAAACCTTGATTGAATTTGCGAGTCTTCAAGTACTTCGAAGTCAGAATTCCCGCACGACCGCTAGCATCTATAAGATAGTCAAACTTGATCGTCCCCGACGCACCCGTCGAATGATTAGTGTAGGAAGCGGATTTCGGCCTTCCAAGAGACTCGCGGTTTCCATTTGTAGCGGACTGGGACTCGACGTTATCAAAGTAGATTTGATCAACTCTGACCCCATCATGCATACTCGCTCCGCTTTTCCCAGCGTGTTTAAACAGGATCTCATCTGCTTCAGATCGAATAACGTTCCAAGCGTAGTTGTCCGGTCCTCCAGATGCGAGAAAGTCCGTGTACCCTTCTCGATTTCGCCCGTTCAATTTGAACGCTGCTCCAACCTTCTTCTTGAAACCGTAGGCATCGAACTCTTTGTCCAAGTCGATAAAGCGAAGAAAGTGTCTCATAGAAGCCAGCATGCTCTCTCCGACATGGTATCTACATTTTATATGAGTAAATTGCAAAGGTATAAATCCAACTTCTGTCCCCAAGTACGATAACTTGAACTTACACTCACCAAAGATGATGAAATTAGTGGTACAAATCACCGCTTTTAGAAAGGGGTTTCAAAATATACGGACAAGATGATGTGCACATTGACTCACCTGGGGAATTTTTCAGCCTCCAGAACTACTGTACTAACCCCCTCTCTCGCAAGCGCTGCAGCTGCGTATGAACCTCCAGGGCCACCACCTATAACCAGAACTGTGCACTGACTTGGAATTTCATTTGTAGCCAACATTTCGTGAGTGAACAATTTCGATCAGATCAAATTAAGTTTATGGGATCAAGTGAGTGTTGCATATTTGGTAAGGTAAGGTATACCTTGGCTCCTTCAGCTGTGTCAGCACTAGGCCTATTCAGCAACATGTACGCCATGTTGGCGCCGCCATCAGCTCCATCTTGGCTGTTCATTTTTGGTGATGTCTCCCGAGAAGTCCTTGATTTTGGCATCGAAACTTCTGGCATACTTTTGGCATTGAAATTAACCAGTTATGTTCCCTTTACACGCAGGGAAAATATTGATTTTCTCAGGATAATTTAAAATCTTAAGCTTCAAATTTACGTACGAAAGGTACAGTAAAGCGCCACCAGCGCCTTCGAGGAATCCTACCGGATTAGTCCAAGCTGTTTCGCCGCCCTGGGACCAGACCGGGGATACATGGTGGGATCTCGGTACATTTTCCGGCCCGATATTGCGTGTAAACAGGTTACCTTCAAGGTAATTATTGGATTCTAAATAAATGATATCTTCATCAGTACTCTTAAGAAATAAGAGCAAACTTTAGGCTAGACTAAGTTAACCAAACGAAAAACAGTGGCTCACGTACATATTTCGTGTAGAGAAGTGTCATTGAACTATGATAGCGATCGAGTAGCAACTCAGATACTATGTCAGTATCAAAATCTTGCTAAGGATGAATCTAGAAGGTTTGTTTCCGTAAATATCCAAAACAGCATTTATTGTTTATTACTACTCTGGAATTAACGAGGATCTTCTATCGTAGGAAAGCCGACGCCTACCTAGCCGAATAGCCTTCATAATAAGAATATCAATTCCCGGCATGTACCAAGCGTGTAGAATTGCTTTTTACCTATAACTTTGACAAAATAGACGATTAGGGGAATTCGTTATTTTCAATAAGCGTCTGAAAATCATGAAAGTGTGAAGCGCGGGCAATCCGAGAAGGTTCGTGGTAGAAGGTGTAACCGTTAATTGTTGAACATAGCACAATCTACGTGGTAGAGCTTTCGAGGTCTTTTGATTACTACATATGTGTGTGACTTTACCTTACTCCCGTATTTATACCCTCTGTCGTGTCAAAACATAAGAGAATGCTACTTTAAATCGACTTCAAAATCAAACCACGTACCCATACTCCTCTTCGCCCTAAAAGAAACAAGTTAAAATCTAGAAGAGACTATCAGGATGTATTTCCCAACTCTTGTCCTCATAGCAACCGCCATACCTTTCACTCACGCTTCTTCTGCCATTCCTACCCCCATGGACATACCACTCCGCAACCCCCCTTTCCAAAATCAACCTGGTTGAGAACTACCGGGATCCAACCCAGCGACTCGCGGCGACTGTGTCATAGCTTGTATAACAAGTCGTCTAGCCCTCGAAGAGTTCTGTCCTGAACTCTTGGCAGTTGGGGGCGGTGTAAGCGGCGTTCTCGAATGTACGAACCTGGCGGTCACAGGTACGATAAATAGCCGTAACTGTGCGAAGTTTTGCGAAGAATATTTTCCCTATTAGAAGGTGAATGAGGTTCATTCAGATAGGCGCTGTCGTTGAGTATACGACCCTAGCTATCGTTGGGTGTACGACCCTAGCAATTTAGGACGAGAAATGACAGCACGTGTACGAAATTCTGTGAGAGGAATCTGCCGTCGTAGGGGTGGATAGGAATCGTAAGATGGGGTTGGAGGAAAAGTTAATTTGTTTGACGACCCGTTGTCCTGAGAGACACATAAGATATCTCAAATTATGGAAGGTCGAAATCTTAAATCCATCAAAAAGTCTCGGAACAACTTTTCTCAAAATCTTACTTTTTCATTCAGTAAATATTACTACTCCACCCCACTCCCCAAGTACTTGGAACAAAACGCTTCACAACCTGCTTCATTGGTACCGTCCAGCGCAAGCGTCACGCAAGCATTAAGCGCCTCAAGACTCTTAGTACCGAGTAGCACGAGTTGCGGGCAGAATGTCAGGAATGGTAGGAGACCACTTTTGCAGAGGTTAAGACAAACGGCTAGGTCCGCTGGATTGTTTATCAGTTCTAAGAAAGTGGGAAGCTGGACGAAGACTGACAGGTTGGTAATTGTTTTGGGGTCAGTTTTGTGGGAGAGGCTTGGGCGGTGGAGAGCCAGGAGAGGACGGTTGTGAGGAGGATGAGGGTTGGGAAGTGCATTTTTGTGGTGGTTTGATTTAGGTCGTTAGAAATAGGGTGATTTGAGGAATGGTTGGCTGCTTTGAAGCTCTAAATCATGTATGTGAGGTATGTTTTGAAGTAACTGTAGGGTTTCTAAATAGCCTAGAGAGCAGGTTACACGGATAATCAAGTCGTCGGCGACCTTTCCCAGATCTGCACTCGTGTGCTACATTGTACAAAATAGAGTTACGCTATTAACTCAATAGTCACATATTCAACCGCGAACCAATTTGCGAAGATTCGTGGTCGACCATCTCTCTCGGAAGTTGCCGTAAAAACCAACTCACCCAAGCCCACTAGCTAATCTTCCCTTTAGCTGTTTCATAATAGAAGACCAGCAAAGATTCCACGACATTCACACAAGCCTCTATGGACAGGTAATCCCAAAGTTAAAAACGAGAGAGTTCCAACAATTCAACAGGGCATAAATCAACATACCAACACACACGGAAAGTTCCTTCTACACCTCCAACAAACCAATTAAGCATACAAAAATCAGAAAGATTTCCCCGCGCAATGCTACCGCTAATTTTCCAGCCGCGACAGAATTGATGTATCAGGAAGTAAGCGCTGGATATGTCACACAACCCACCAGCTCTAGTCTAACCAGTAAACATTTATTCTGTCCATAAAGACCACGCTAATCACCCCAAACCAGTTCCAGCTCAACCCTCCAACCTCATTACCTTCCCAACACTTTTTTCCACCTTCCATCCCCCCTGACATATCAACTCCCCCCTGAAAACCACTATACTACCAATCCCTCCTTCCGGTGTGTCGACACAGTAAAGTTCTCGTGCGACTCTGTGTTCGATCACGGTCCAATTCAGAACGCCGTCCGCGTCTATCAACTCCGTGGCTTGTGATCCGGGAGGCAAAGTATTACCACGCCGATGGAAAGCCAAAGAAGTCTTTTCTGTCGAGGACGAGTGGTAATTCTACTCAAATAGACGTTTCGCCGCGGGACGTTGTGATGAATTCAGTACATCGAGAGAGGAGATTCCTTATTCTTCGCTAGACAACAACGCCTCTAAACTGTTAATCGCCCCTGGGTCGTGCAAATCGCTGTCGATCCGATAAACGTATCGGGTTCAAAGCCGTAGTAGTTATCGCGGCTTTTCGATTCTTGACGTAGAGTTCGTGGTACGATGTGGAATTTAAAAGGTGGATTGAAAAATCCGTGTAAAAACAAAAAGTCTGTGTAGCAGATGGTGTGGTATATTTATACCCCTCGAAAGAATCAGAACATAACAGAGGCCCAACCCGATCAGACCTCAGAGCAGTTTAGTCCATACCACTCCTTCACTTCTCAAAGCCATATTTTCAAACACCTATCAAAAACTTAAAATGCACATCCCAACCGTCCTCCTTCTCACAACAGCCCTCTCATCCACACACGCCTCACCCGCAACCCTCTCCCCCAAGCAAACGCAACTCCGTCCGTATCCTCCCCCTCCTCTCACCCTAAACTAACAAGATTCACTCCACCAAGCCTCTGCGACTGCATCACCGGCTGCAAAAGAGATTCGTCGGCAGAGTTTTTGAAGCTGTGTCCCGGGTTCCGGGAATTGGGGGGTTCTTATGGCTTGGACGCCGTGAAGACGTGCGAGGTGATTGCCAAGGCACGCAGGAGGGATGTAACACGGTGTCAGTTTTTCTGCACCGCGTATCTGTCGTAGGGAGGGGGAGATGGATGGGGGTTTGGTGAGATTGTGATCGCTCGGGTGGGATAAGGGTCGGGGTGGGAGTGGATTAGACGGAGGGTTCGACGAATCGTTTAGAATAACAACGAAAACACCAGGATTTTATCTCATCAAGTACAAAGCACGATTCCTAACTTTAGATACCGTAACCGTTTAATTCTATTTCCAATTGTATTATCAATAAGACCACCAACCATTTCCCAACCAACCCCGCGCATAAGTAGACGAACAACCTATATACAAATTAACAACCAATCTCCTGTTTTGGAAATAAGGATGTTGGGGAAGAGAGGATGAATAATCTTCCAACTCCCTCATTTTAATGGTAATACCCCACAATGCCACGACCTCGAAGAAAAGCCTCTCTACTATCTCGTCAACAGCTTTCCGAAATACCCACCAACCCTCGACACAACGACAGATAACCCGCCCATTCGTCTTAAATACGAAGATTTCCGGGGTCTAGGGTTAGAGGACGGACAGTAGGCGGATTTCACTATCGACAGTTACTAGTTCTTATGTATATGTCAATATCTTATGAGACATCAGGAACGGTGACGTGGTGGGATGTGCTGTGTACTTTTATATTTAATTTCCTACACCCTACTTCCCTAGTCCGGATTTCACGCCGTAGCGTCTCTTATCTTTACTTCATCCACATCATCCATCATATCCTCACTCAGAACGCCAAAACAAACCCCCACCGCCACCACAAAAAATCTCCCATCTCCCATCTCCTCCTCTCCCCTCCTCTCCTGTCCTCACCCCTCACCCCCCCATCCGCCCCCCTAAATCTCAGTCTCCAAACTAGGTTCCTTCCCCCCATGTTCAAAAACCCCCTTCACATCCCCCTTAACCCTGCGGACTTTATCCACAGCCCACGCCCCCGTCCTCGCAGCCCGCCACTGCATCACGCCGCGATGCTTCCGATGCAACTGTCTATGATGGGACCCATAATCCCTAACCTGGCCCATGACGCCCCTCTCCCCATCACTCGCGTCGTTATCGCCCTTCACCAGGTCCGTCGTCATATTCTTGAGTTTCTTAACCGGGTTCTTGGTATGCGAGTCCGTTTCCGTGTCTGAGTGTTTGTGGGGTTGCAGGATTTGCTGGCGGGTTGAGGCTTCGTGGTCGGATTTGGAGTCGTCGGAGGCGGAATCAGAGGAGTCAGAATCAGAAGAGGAATCCGAGATGGAGCCGTGGATCTCGTCGTTCACCGTGTCGAGGGCTTCCATGACGTTTTTCATGTCTGCGTTTCGACCTTTTTGCGCGAAGGATTTGTGGTAGCCCGAGAGACCGCGCCAGAAGCGGATGGTCATTTCGATTTCGCCGAGGGGTTGTTCGTTTTCTTCGAGGCCGTAGTATCGAGAGCGTGTGGTGGCGGTTTTGATGTTGTCTTTGCCGCCGGTCCATACTTTGAGGGTGACGGTCTGTTCTTCTTCGTCTGGGAGGTCTTTGAGCCAAAATACGGCGAATGCGGGCGTTGAGTCTGGACCGATGCTTGATTTGCGGAACTCGATGACAAGGGGCATGGCGTAACGATTGCGAACAGCTAGGTACGCTGATTTCTTATTGCGTTTTGGATGCCATTCGCCGTTTTGAGCGCTCAACTTTGCGCGTCCTAGGTTGGACCGAATTTTGATTCGATGCTCTGCGAGACCATGAGGAAGTGTGCCCTTTGACTTGACAGGCGAACTGATTTCAAGAGTTCCGTAGTCCCAGCCTAGGAGCTCTCGGGGAAGTTTTAATTCAAGACTTCTAAAGACCAGAGATAGACGAGCCCTTCCGAAGCCAACACCACCTACCAGTGGGAAGGTGTCCATTATCTGGCTTCTCTTCTCGAATACCTTTCCAAGTGGTAGATAGATGATGCCGAGGAGAGGATCCAGCTCCCTTTCCCGACTGTCTCTGACGGTAAGCATAACTTCAGCAGTCCTCCAATCACGAACGAATCGCTCAGTTCCTGCATTGAAGAATGGTTTGGCGTTTTTAGGTTTCGTTCGAGTTTTGTACAGCTTTGCGTGGTTGAGAATGATGGTGCAGTAACTACTGGGTAATTCTTCCGATTCCTCTTCGTCATCCTCTTTCTGCTCCATTCCCTCCTCATCCCTTTTCTGTAACGATTCAACTTCCAAGCCCGTAATGTTATGAATTTGGATTGACAGAACACCACTGGGGTAATTTGGATCTGGTGGAGATGAACATATCATCGCGTTTTCCAGCTCCCTGTAATCCTGCGCTTTTTGTTGATTGATCTCTTTGGATTCATCATGTTCTTTTGCTTCTCGCAATTTCCTCTCGGAATTCTCGGAAACATGAGATTTCAAATCCTCCCTAGACTTGATATTATCATCTTCTTTCTGCTGACTGATCTGCTTCTCCGTGATTCTCGTTTTCTCATAGTAGCCAACAGACCAATGGAGAGTTCCAGGCATTTTCTCGCCTGGCTCCTCACCCATGAACCGATCTTCCCTATCGCACATAGTATTCTTAGTCTTCGAACTATGCATCAGCTCCTTCAGATCAACCTCTACCCTTCCTAGATCATCATCGGCAGTGTACTTGTCAGAGTCCCACAGTTGCAGTCGAAGCTTCTCCTCCGCATTGAGCTCCTCTGGCGTCACAAGCATGTAAGCCCATTCATCCCAGATCGAGCTCTGATCGTCTTCGATAACTCTTGTCGAAGATACTGTTTTCCCAAACTTGCCCCACGAACAAGTGACATAGCTATCACTCGAGCCTTTCATTGGGCCGATACCACCATCGCCCTCTTTGAAGTCTTTGGCCTGCTTGATAAGAATAACGATGACACCTCGGGCAACAGTATCCTTCTTGAAATCGTCTCCTACCAGCATATCCTTGAGATCAAGCGTAAGACTTTTGGGTGCAACATAATCGGCAAGTGCAGCATCGATTGAGGTCTGCACGAAAGACGATATCAGAGGAACATCCATGACATTCGGAAGATGTTTCGACAGCGGAACGCAGGACAAATCAGCTTTTGGCTGTCCAACAAACGTCAAAGTGCAAAGACTGAAGAATGGCGGGTCCGGTGTGAGTTGCAGCCGTAATCGCATAGTGCCTATCAGACCGCGAAGTTCCACCCAAACAGGCACAAAGATGCCGCCTGGTAAGTAAAACTTGAGGTACAAATGAGCATTCTTAGCCTTGGATTTTATCGACTTTCCAGACGAGCGAGCTCGATACGCAAAAGCAAGTTCCATATTGACGAAATCGCCCTGCTCAGCTTCCATACCCTCACGCATCGCTATCTCTTCCTGCTCCTCGGCCTTTTTCTTTTCTCGTGCTTTCTTCTTCTCTGGATCATCATTCAGCTCATCCTCGATTTTATCATCTTCATCATCTTCCAGCTGTCCTTCTCCCGGTGCAGCTCGATCGTTGGGTTTTCCATCACTAGCAGGCTTCAAATTCCCGTCTTCATCAACGGATTGATCTGCTGCACCGGTAGGAAGCCAGCGTATTCCCAGAATACGGATCGACTCGCTACCTTGACCTAAATCATCAACGCTGACCATCCGAATGATCTTTGGCAAACTAGCTTGCATGACATCTTCCAACATATCCACCACGGAAGCAAAGAGATCAGGGTTTACCAATGGCCATACCGAGGCGAGTAAGCTGTTCATCCACGCCACCGACTCAGGCAATCGGCTGGAATCTTTTTGACCTTCTCTCTCCTCTACTCTTGCTGAATCCCAGACTTCGTCTTCCCATAATGTTTCCACCTTATTGCTGAGCCAGCCCTGGAGCCCGAATATGACGACTGCCACAGAACCCACTGCAATCGCAATAAATGTTCCTATACCAGCCATTGTCGTCTTGGACAGTCCGGATTTATGATGGTCGCCTCCCAATCCTCTGGTCAGAAAGACAAGTAAAACCAACACAACCGCTGACAGTACCGATATCACAGCCAGTCCAATAGTTATCGTCAACTGATACTGTCTCATAAGCTCAGCCTTCAAGTCGTCGAAATTTGGAGGAGGAAACGTCTTTTGCATCCCATCATATCCATTTTGTATCTCGTCCTTCTCGCGATCCAAATGAGACGGTGTCTTCGAATTACTGCTCATCCCCGTCGTAGATTTCTTAATCTTCTGTTCTGGTTCATTCTCAGGTGCTCTTCTCAAATCCTTGTCCGTCGAGTCTCGAATGACAAGTGGTAGATGTGTGACCGGATCCGTAACCTCACGACCTCCATCATCTCGTTTGTTATGCTTCATATTCTTTCGCTTTTGTTTCGGGTCCATTGTCCCTGCAGTTTTCTCTGTCGCTGACTGCCCTGAACCATCTTTTTTGTCCTTGCCTTTGCCACTCTTTCCATTGCTGTTGGGTCCCGAATCATCATTGCCATCCACATTAGGCACACTCGGTATGCCAGAATCATGCTCGCCCGATATTCCATTATCCTGGTGTTTCTCATTCAGATTCTGCGTTGGATATGGATTTCCCTCTGCATCCCCCTGGTCTTCATTCTTGACTATAGATTTCACCGCATTGAAAGCTCTCTTGGTCTTCGAGTCATCCTCCTCGGTGTGTTGTGCATCTTCCGCCCGCTGACTATCTCCTTTGAGTTCCTCCCGATGCTCACGGTACTTTTGGATTGTTGGAATTGGGTGATTGCGGGAATGCGGAGGTCGATAGTCTTTGCGAGCTGCTTCGCGTTCGAAATCGTTGGACGACATGTTTGTTTACATAGATAGAATAGAACAAGACAAGATTAGGTCCTCAATCCGTGTTGAACAATTGAGGAGTGCAAAGATGAAAATCCAATTGAGAATAAAGATGGTCCTTACCGTCTGTCATGGCTGACATTCATTCCCCGCAGTTGCATTGGATTGTATCGTGTCGTGTGTTCTCGTCGTTGCATGATGCGACAAACAAGAATTCCATGTTGCTGCCCCACGACGTCACTAAGCCCCTCGCAAACCCCGTCAAAGCCTGGGATGTCCGCTTGGCGTAGGGTCCTTCGTGCCCCATCCGGCTATCAAGGCACAGATCGTTGGCCCTGTAAGGCTCGGCTCGGCACATCGAGTACTGAATCGATCAACCACGTGAACTATTCACATACGATTCATTAGAGAAATGGACATTGTACTTCGAGGTACAGTAGCAGAATATACCTCGTAGGAACGGACTGCGGTTGAAGTGTGTCTATTGCATTGTCCCTAAATCCATTACTCCCCAATCCTATATACACGCCGGTTGCATTATGTCGTAAATCCAGGCCCCCCAATCCAACTGAATGGTACCATTATCGTGAGCTGATGTACATCCTGGCATATCATTCCTATGTTTTTCATCTGTCGGGCCTTGCTTTGCTCTCCATCTCTCATATATGCAGAGGTCACCGTATTTACAATAGAAAGATCGCCAGAACCGCCATCATCAAGCCTTGCATCAATCCCATCCCGCCCATCTTGGACGCATCTCCCGTCTTACTCGCCGAAGCAGCAGCAGTCGTACTCTCAACAACCGAAGACGGAGCTACCGCCTGCGTAGTAACAACCGTCCTCGTCATCGCCGGAACAGTAGAAGCCTCCCTCGTAGTCCCAGCCACCGTACTTGGTTGCGCAGTCGATACCTCCGCCGTAGTAACAACACTCGTAGCCACACTCACCGTCGTCCCAATCTGCTGCGAAACCGTTGTCGAAACCGTAACCACGCTCGAAAACGTACTCCCAGGCACCGTAGCCGGCAACACCGTCGTAGCCTCCACCACGCTTGCCGGCAACGTCGTCGTAAACGTGAGAGTCACCAACGCGCCCAGCGAACTCACAGGCACCGCTCCCCCAACACCTGTCCCCGTAAACTGCGGCGGCAGAGCTAGAGTCGCGGTATTCGGTTTCGCAGCTTCATTGCCTGCATATATATTCCCGCTCGCTCCCCCAGATAACGTGTAATCCCCCGTCAATAAATTCGCCGTGTCGCCGCTACTCGAGGTATACGCGCCATTGGCGACCGTGCCGAAACTGCCATCGGGGAGGAGGAAGTTGGTTGTGAATTTGTCGTAGCAGAACGGGAGCGCGAGGTTCGAGAGGGTGAGACAGGAGAGGGAGGTGAGACAGCAGAGCGAGGCGGTGCCGTCGGCGGTATCGCGTTTGAATGAGGGGAGCGAGGAGCCGACGATGTCGCTGAGGAGGCTTTGGAATTCGGTGCTGCCGATTTTGGGGGTGGTGGTTGATGTTGCGCCTGCGGGTGCGCAGATCGTGTAGCCGGTTCCGCACGAGTTGGCGGCGTGGACGGAGACTGAGAATGCGAGGATTGCTGGGAGTGAGGATTTCATGATGAAGGAAAAGGTGTAAACGACTGACTAGGAACTTTCGCAGTGGTATCGCGTGAAAATTGAAATAAAAGAGTACGGGAAAACGAATGTGATTAAGTGCAAAAGGTAACGAGTGAATGTCCAAATTTCTCCAATATTTACCCACAAAAGGAAAGGAGGACAAGATGGGAGCTTGCATATGTGTAAAATCACCGACAGGTTCAAAGTTGAGACACGGACAACTTCCAAGTCTGCGGGCGTGAACTAACCTTGAATAATTCTTCAGTGACCGACAAGACGCAGCCTATGACTGGTTGTTGGCAGCAACCTTGATCGCTGAGGTCGCTTTTAGAGTTATTCGAATTGAGGAGGAGGAGTTATCCAAGCTCTGATATGATGGATGCGTTGGTAGGTTATTTTAGGCTGGATTGGCGTGCGATTCATGTGAGCTGTGGCAGTAGGACAAACAAGGTCCTGACTGTTTGGTGTTTCCTGAATTTACGAGTTAGCTATCAGTTTGGGATTTAAGTATAGAAATCATGGAATACAGACTTACCCCAACTTACAATACCTACGTCTCCCTCTTACCGACATCTTTCACCAAATAAACAGTTACACAATAAAGCCACGAAAAACAAGGTCTCAGGTTATCACTCCCGTCCCAACGACCGTTGAGTCAAGGGTCAAGTACCGTTGTGGACCCTGAGGTCGAGACCGTGAACAACTTCGTCTGAAAATTCAAAATTTCGATTTTTAAGACGACAGGATGCAGAACACGGAATGTTTTAACCAAAGAGAGTACGCACTAACTGTTGGTTCCTGTGGGAGTTGACTCGAAACAACGGCGCCTGCAGTCAGCACGAACTAGACCATGTAAGGGACTCTAACTTTGTGTACTCGTACCCACGTGGTGTGATGGCGTCTCTTATTTTTGGTGACATGTAGAGCTGCGATATTGTACTAATATGCTATCATTGTATAGAGTTAGGAGAGAGGTTTAGGGATTTTGGATAGTAGAGATAGCAACTAATAGGGCTGAGACTTCGATATTAACTAGGCACTTGATTAATCTCTAGCTTAAACCGAACATCGATTGTTTGGAAAGAGATGCTTATGAATATAGATGAAACAACGATGGCAGGACTGATGATTAGGTAGCTGTTAGCACATCTGAATCTTTGCGGAGTATAGAGAAGCGAGAGCTTCGTTGAATAAGCTTGAGGTGCTGCTACTAATCATGACTTGGACATGTTAATCTCGCTATCTACAGTATTCTGAGGATAACTCGTAGACAACCACTTAAGGATTGGCACTAGTAATGACAATGATGTTTAAGCGTGACTGTAGTTGAGTGCTTTGAGGAAGTTGGGAATTACGAGTAAAGGATACAGCCACGGTTTAATGAACCTCGTCAGTGCATGTAATCCTTCAATTCGTGGACCACATGGCAAGGAACACATTTAAAAGACACTAGAACTTTCATTAATCTTGCAAAATGACACATTTCCATGAGATTCGATATCATCATAATGACCATCGATCACACTACTTCGACTAAGTATCATGAGAGCCATATTTCACGTACACGGTACATCCGACTAAGAATTTGACATCCGAAGTGTCAAGACAAACTTGCCACCTCTAATGTTAGAAACCGAGTAGCAGTACCCAAAGACGGATTCACGGATGGCGATTCCAACACTATGAATTTATCTTGCTTAGTCGAAACAAATTGCTTGGAAACATCTAACAAAGAAGTATACATATGTGCGACTCGACATACGGCCGGAGCCCAGGTATATCCGTCGCCTCGTCGAGAGCCTCGAGTGACAGGAACCCAATAACATCGCGTGTAACCACCACCAACAATCATACACGGCCGAACTCACGCCCGACCAGTTTCAATTCCTCCTTTGTTACGAGTTTCTGGAATCGATTCGCTGTGAATGGAGGCGGTTGGTCGGCAAAGAAGCCTGACCTTTGAGGAGGGCGACCGACCGCTGACGCCCGTGACCCGAGGACCGTCGCTGCGCCACTGTTTCTCGTATGCGAATCGTGCCTCAGCTTCACGACGCCCTACGTAGCGTCTGCCTATTCCTACCAACCATCCCCTCTCGACCTGAGCTCTTTCATCTTCCTTCCTTTCAACAATTACTTCCCATCTAAGATATTGAATCGTGATATTGACTTATCACTGTTAAATCGATCTGTTGCAACTTCAACTTATTTCGTTTCTTTAATTCCCCACACGAGGCTGCACATCGCCACCATGATGAACTCAGCTGTTGGACATCTGGTCCGTCGTGGCATCACGGCCACCTTCTCGAGCTCTCAGGCTATGAACTTTGAGAACTTCGAGAATGGCTCTCCCAAGTCTCCTGAGCCCGAGTTGAAGTTTCCAGCATGGGGTATGGTCTTGTTGGGTACGACAGTCGTGGTGTACTTCTTTGCGGCTAGCATGGTAAGTTGTTCCCGAAATAGCATCAGAACTTCCAATTAACAGGTACATCAGATTGAATATACCTTCGGCCGCATTATTCCTACCCTCATCATGATCGAATCTCCAGCCGAAATCGCTTTCGAACCCCTCTCAACCGACGAGACCGATGCCAGCCTGAACAAGACTTCCCAGGTCGAGACCGTCAAGCCACGAGCCATTACCTCCAGCTTCAAATCCTCCATTCAGCTCTTACAATCGAAGGGTGGATTCCGTGCTCGTTTCAGAGGTATCTCAGTCTACATCGTCAATTCGATGGTTGTACAATGGGTTTCGCAATTCCTGTCCGCCATCCCATTCATGCCAGCACCTCTCTCGATCCTCGCTGCCATGGTCCTTTGCGCAAACCTCTCCCTCTGTTGGACTCTGATCGTCATCTCCGACCCTAGCCCAAAGACCTGGTTCCGTCGCATGCCGACCCTCAGTATGTGGAAGAAGGTCGCCATTCCAACCGCTCTCTTGAGCGTCTCTGAACAAGTCGCAATCTTTGCTCCTCTCTTCCTCGCCCTGGCTATGGGTCTCGACCGAGAAGATCCAAGACAAATGCCATATTATACCTCCAAGGACACCGGAATCATGGCCGCAAAGAGTTTCGCCGTTATTGCCCTCGCTGTGGTTCTTGGCGTCTTCCTCGTCATCCCAGCCAACATCGCTCTTACCCGTGTTCAAGCTTCCCTCATTCCCGAGGCTGAGGAGACTATCGTTCCATTCGACCGCAGCTTCAACGGCAAAGTCGTCCCAGAAATTGTCGGCGGAACTGGTGTCATCGGAATGATGGATGCGTGGAAGACTTTCGACTGGGCTGCTCGCATCAGGCTTGTCAAGGCCTATGTTAAGGTTTTTGCCATGCAACTCGCTTTGACCTTGGCATTTTTCTTTGTTCTCACTGCCCAATTCTTCATGATTGTTGGTAAGGATTTCAAGAAGTATGCTCCAAAGGATGGTGCCAACTAGGTTCACCCCGCGCTCTGTAGAGCAAGCATTCTTACTACTTCGAACCCACTCAGCTTGTATTACTGCTCTACGAATTATGCTTTAAAATTGGAAATCTGGTGTTCCTCTTGGATATTTCTTTTGTAATGGGAGGGATCTAGAATTTGGAAGATATCTGTCATCGGAATGACATAGGGTCGATAATTCAAGCGTTGATATTATCAAGTTTCTGTTACCACATGCTTCTCCTTAGGTTTTCGAGTATGATATAAATCTATTTTTAAGCTCGTTCAAGCGAAGTCGAGTAAGGCACGTTTTCTTTTCCACGTGTTCGTCTCCAAGAATTCCATCATGATGATATGTCGCCACCAGCTGTGAACGAATTCAATATATGTCGTCTGAAAGGGTACTATCGAATTCTACTTCTGGTCACATCTCCATGTATCTTCCATTTCCATCGCATCTCTGCAGTCCTGTCCTGTCATTTTGCGTCGTGGGGATCGTCCTTTGTGCCATAGCCGCAAAGACGGGAAGTTTCAACTTCCTCGTTTGTCGATCACCGCAAATACTCTCCATTACTTGCAGCTACAAAGGCGAAAGATTTAGCTCTTTCACGATCTCATTGGAAGATGCAAATGTCCTGGGCAGTTTTTCCATTACCATCGGCAAGGTATCGGGCCCGGCCAGTTCCGTACCTTCCCCTTTGCGCTGGTACGCAAATGGGCTATCTACCAATAGTTCAACCATGTGCAGCATGTCGCTGTACACAACTGCGTACCTGCATATCTCCACCCCGAGGCAACTTACTTTGGGCCCGAAAGATGAAAATTATATAAATCCGGGGTCGACCTGTAATAAGTTTGCGCAGCATCGTCTTCATCATGCGTTTCTCAACAGTTGCTGCTTCATTGGCGCTGCCGTTAGGCATCTCGGCTAGTTGCAATGCGGATAATTGTCTTCGTGCATTGAGAGCGCCGACGAAACTCGCAGAGGCTCAGGCGTTTTGTGCTACATTCACGACGGCGGCAGTAACGGCGACGAGTGCGATTCCGTCGTACGCGGTTGCGGCTTGTGGGGGAGATGTTGTTAGTCGGGTGAGTAGTGCGTGTAGTTGTATTGCTGTTTCGACGAGCTCTACAAGTGCCAGTTCGAGCACGTCTAGCTCAACGATTTCTACGAGTACTTCGGTTTCAAGCTCTACGAGTATAAGCTCGAGTACGATTATTGCTACGACTAGTTCCTCCTCGACGTCTTCAACTTCTGTCACCAGTTCGACAAGCACCGCTCCAACTAGCTCGCCTACCGGGTTTCCTCCTGGTCCAAAGACATGTTTAAATCCTCAATTGAGTTGTCAAAACACGACGGTCGTCGAGGATCTCTGCTGCTTTAATGCACCAGGTGGTCAGCTTTTGCAAACTCAATTTTGGGACACGGCACCAAGCACTGGTAAGTTAAATTCTATGTGAGCATAAATCATCACTAATAAGAAATAGGACCCGCTGATTCATGGACACTTCACGGACTCTGGCCCGATCACTGTGACGGCACGTATGATGCCAACTGTGATCCATCAAGAGAATACAGCAATATCACTGCTATTCTACAATCTTACAACAGAACTGACTTGCTCACCTATATGAGCAAGTACTGGAAAGACTACCAAGGAAATGATGAGTCTTTCTGGGAGCATGAGTGGGACAAACACGGAACCTGTATCAGCACTTTGGAGCCAAGTTGCTACAACGGCTATACTGGACAGGAAGAGGTTGTGGATTACTTTGAGAAAGCTGTTAGCTTGTTCCAGGGACTCGACAGTTACAAGGTAAGTTCCATTAAATAATCCAAAGAACGACCCTAACAATTCCTAGTTCCTAGCAGCCGCAGGAATCCTACCTTCAACCACAGTGACCTACACCTCAGCCCAAATCCAATCCGCCCTAACCGCCGCCCACGGCTTCCCCGTAACAATCGGCTGCAGCGGCGGCGCTCTCGACGAGATCTGGTACCACTTCGACGTCCGAGGTAGTGTCCAGACCGGCGAATTCGTAGCAACATCCCCAGATGGATCGAAATCCTCATGTGCGGATACAGGAGTGAAATACCTCCCAAAATACCTCCCACCAAGCACGACCACTACATCCTCGCCCCCTGGACCAACTGCAACTGGCGCTCCATACGCAGGAAAGGGATTCCTCCAAGCCACCACCGGCGGCGCGCAAAAAGGCTGTTTGATCAGTGCAGGGACGTGGTATACCACCGGCACATGCGCTACCTACACCGCCACCGCATCCGGTAACTCCCCCTATTCCACCATATCACTCCTCAACTAACAATTCCTAGGCACAGGCTTCACTCTAACATCCAGCAAAGGCCCCTGCGGTATCGTCGCAGACGCTTTCACCTGCGCGGCTGGCACTACCCCAGGGGTGTTCACGAGCGTGAATGGTTTGCTGGCGTATGGTAGCAGCTCGGACTTTTACGCAGCTGCGGTACCTTCGGGTAGTGTGCAGCAGAAAGTGTTTACTACGAGTAATGCTGTGCAGGTGACTTTTAAGTGGCAGAGTGTTTGAGTGGGATATACGAAATCGTATACGAATATTATGATGATATATAAACGGATTATGAATGAAAATCATGAGTTAATTTTATTTATTTTATTGCCTTTCTCTAACGTATTACTCTTGAAGCGGAGTCGATTGCTTCATAACATCCTAAGATCCCTCACCCCCTCTCATCAAACTATATCGATACCCACAAACACATTCCCCAATACCTTCCTCGTATCCTGCATAAACCCATCCTGACACGATCTCAATCGCGCGCTCGACCCAACCCCGTGCACCTCTCCCGTATACTTATATATCTTAAGTCTTGCACTCCCTTCACTGTAGAACTAAATTCATTAATGTTTATACGAACGTCGTATCTTCACACCCGCTAGACCTGAAGTCGGCATGATAAGCTGGGTGATGTGTCGTTGTAGCGTGCAATTCTTCACTCGGGGGTTTTGTTCTGGACTTGCTGGATGGGGTTGTTTGTATGTAATCTTGCGGTTTAGGTGGTCTGTTTCGTTAGGTTTGTGGGTATTACTCTTAGACGTAGGGATTGTTGACATCCATTTGCAGGACCTCGAGGACGTTTTCGTAATTAGCGTAAGTTTAGGGAACGGACAGCCGACCTAGTACATACTTATTTCACCGTAGAACTGTAGATTTAATAATGTCTATACGCACGTCGTATGTTTACAGCTGCTAAACTTGAAGTCGGGGTATAAAAAGCTGAGCGATACTTTGGTTTTGGCTTATACTTCCTCGCTTTGGGTATTTTGTTCTGGAAATACTACGATGGAGGTTTTATATATATTTCTGCGATTTAATTGCTCTATTCCGTTAGCTATGTAAATACTACTCCCTCGTACGTACCGCAAAACCCGTTCGCAGGACCTCGATAACGACTTCACAATCGGCGCAAGTCTACGGAACGGACAGCTGAGCGCTGCGATTTTGACTAACCTTACTAGGCTGTGAAGTTCTCGCTAAGTTTCTAGACATAGACGATGTATGTTATGGAGCAGCCGCGACGGCTTCATGGTGGGTCGAGGAGTGAGGCCTGAGGGTCATAGCCGGAGGGTGTGTGTGTACGGGTAAGAACGAGGTTTTTGAGTTTAGTGATCAGTTGAGGGATATTCTGTACTGGTTTTCCGTCTAGAGTGAGATTTGTTGTCGAAGGGCTTCGGAAGAAGCTTGTCTTTTCGCAAACCTTGGATGATTTTGCTGATTCGAGTTGTTTGCCTATTGAGACGCCACTTAGGAGATCTGATAGCTTGTTATCTCCGTCCTTAATCAGCCAATCCATCCCATTCTGCACATTCAACTCCTGCACACTCGTCTCAACCTCAACAATCGTTCTCCGACCCGCCAAACACGCAGGACAAGTGAAATTCGAGATGTCCTCTGGATGATAGTCAACGGGATATATGATCTTACTCAAACACCGCCGACACTCAACGCAAGGCGCTCCACCGCCTTTCCGACAATAATAACACTTCGCCGAAACACCAAGAGCTTGCGGGTTATACACCACATACTGCGCCCGACACATCCGCATTCGACATTCTACCCACGTTGCTTCCGTCGCAGGTGTATCATTCCGACTTACACACGAGCGAATACACCTCGCTCGATCCTCGGGGGCTTGATAGTCTGCTATGCAGTTTCCACATTTACCTTTTGCGCCCATAACAGTAACGGACCGTGGGAAACGGCAGGATATGCACGTCACCAGCGGTCCTAAAGCCACCGTCGCCTTCTCAGGCGTCCAGCTTATGGCGGTTGTTAATGGGGTGTGTAAGTTCTGCTCGAGCGTTTTGTAGGAGATGAAGAGCCAGAAAAGCGAGCGAGCTGAGGGTTTTAGTAAGGTCTCGAGGTGAGGGTTTGGAGGCGAGTTGAGGTCGTGGGTTGTATATGCTGCGTCGGCGGGGAGGAGGAGATTTAAATGGTTTATATTATATATGTCTCGTGGTTTGAGGGTGTGCCAGGGATTTTTCCATGCGAGAATTTCGGTTTCGGCGGCGAGGAACAGTGGGTTGATTCCTCTGGTGAGCGCGAGCGCGGCGAGTAAGACTGCGGGATGAGCTGGGAGTATGGTTCCGGGGACTATCAGATGGAGTGAGATTTTCCAGAATTTGCGGTCGTAGGTGGGTTGGACGAGTGCAAGAGGGATGCGTTGGATTGGGACGGATTTGGTGTTGGAGGGGAGGTCTTGTGGTGTTTTGGCGAATGAAAATCGTGTTAGGATGCTACCTAGTCGTTTGAGGACTTGGGCATCGCAGGATCGCTTGATTTCGAGGAGTTCGCTTCGTTGGAATTGGTGGATTGGACTGCTGTTGGCGTGTGATTCGGATGGTTGGGGGAAAGATGATATTAGGTCGAGGTAGACACACGGGAACTGTTGATCTTCTCCCACGCTTTCAATAGCCTCCTGGATATCGACAGTGAAGTCATAAGACTCTTCTAACCAAATCTTCATCCTTACCTTCTTTTCAATGTTCTTGATTTTCTCGATAGACTTGCGGAATGCGGTGGTAAGGTCTCCTCGTGCGTCGTTGTCGCGGTCGCTGCAGATTGCTCTCCATAGACTTCCAAAACCCGGGTTCAGAGATATTGTGGAGATATCGTCTTCGATTAGCTGTTTCATTTGTTTGGTTGCTAGTTGTTTATAAGTGTTGTCGACTTTATACCGCTGAACGACATCTTGTACTGGGGGGGTTCAACGAGGCATATACTTCTTGAGGATCGCCAAATCAACCTTGAAGTTCTCCACTCCACTTCCCTGTGAACTCCCCTCAAGACTCTCTTCCTTCTCAATTTTCTCCAGTACACTCAAATCCTTAAACCTCGCCAACTTCGCACCAATCCCCCCATCTTCCCAACCCCCTATCTCAACACCCATCCACTCCAACAACAACCTCACCGTCATCTCCGAAATATCACCAGCCCTCGAACTCGTAAGATAAAAACACGCACCCCCCGTCACCGCCGACAAAAACGTATAATAATCCCCCAATCTCCCCGCCATATGTCTACCCTCCAACAAACAAACCACCTTCGCCCGTCCCGCCAGAACCCTCGCACCACAAACCCAATCCGCAAACAAATGCCCCCTTCCCCCAAAAGACCCAGACTCCAACAACACCTTCTGCTCAACCTCATAATTACTCTTCGCCCCCCAAATCCTCCTGGCATTCTCCCGCGTATGCGGCGGCGCATCCATATACAACAACACGAGCGTCGTGGCCTCTGGCCGCATAACCTCATACGCCCTCGCCAGCGCCGTTTTCATCGCTTCCGGCTCGTCGCCGCCGCCGTCTGGATGCAGGGTCTGCGCGAAGTGCGTGAGTTCTGCTCGGGCGGTGGGGGAGGAGGGGTCTTTCCAGCCGGAAAAGGAGAGGATGAGTGTGGGGGGGAAGTAGGCGCGGTAGGCGAGGATGCTGAGACGGGAGAAGGAGGTTGTGACGGTGGTGAGGGTGAGGAGATGCGGGAGGGTGATGGAGAGGGAGTTGAGTGTGGGACCTGTGTTGTAGGTTGCGTCGATGAGGAGGAGGAGGTCGTATATTTCCGGGGCTTGAGTTGGGAGTGATGGTGTAGAATCCATGGTTTTCGTTGGGGTTGGGGAGTTATGTTGAAGTGACAGTGGTGGATGGACTTTTCAGACTGGGTATCTAGTCTAATGGAATGCTTTTGCTGATAATGAACGTCTTACCACAACTAAGAAACGAGCGTGTTTCTGACATATAATTAGTCGATAAGAAATGATAAAATCGTTTCTCTAGAAGGGTATACATACTTCTTCCACGTTCCCCCTATTGACACTGCCCAGGTGAGTCATGTGACAAACCACGACTCCCTTCCGAATACCAAACCATGGACACACACAACAAAAATATCAGCTCTTGACAATTTAAAATTACATTCATCTCATCCTCTGACCGAAGTACTCTCACTTACAAACAAGGTAGACCTCGGATTTAACTCCACTCGCGGTCGCGGCCACACACAGCCACACGAGTTATCGACGCCACAACCGGTCTCGCCAGACCGAATGGTTTTACGTAGAATTTTTGGGCGTTCAGCGGCTCTCCTCGGTTCCGCCCGTCAAATTCGCCTTGTTTGACATAGCTGAGGGCGGAAGGGAGTGTTTTCGTTGGGCTTTTGGTACGGTTGCAGCTGAGGTTTTGGTCACGGGCGGGTTGGTTTATGTGGGATGCGAGATGAGGACGCGTGTGTTTTTGAGAGATATAGTAAGACTGGATTGATTAATTAATAGGTCTGTGTATTAAGTACCTAGGTAGTCATTGACTTTTTCTCGACTTGTTACTATTTTTCGAGCTAGTTCTGAAGTTGCTAAAAAGAAACACTGTAAGTATTATACTGTTTAATGAAATAAGTGATACAGCTAATTGATTAGCTTCCCGTAGAATATGGACAGAGGTTTATAATTGATCAGGTTAAGAACACCCGACGATGTGTAATTGGATAGGTTGAGATAAATAAGATTTTAACAACATAGGAAAAATTCGCAAGCTACTTTGTGTTCAAGTTTCTTCTATATAGTCTAGTAAGAACAGGCCATTATTTAATGACGAATATAGACCGTTCTCTTAATTGTAATTGAGATACAGACTAGATAGGACGAATAGTGATTAGAGACCTTGTATTTGTTCTTTAATTTTTTTGACATATATAACTTGTATAAAGTTAAGGTCGCGAGATAAGTTCCCTGAGACTGTTGGTATCCGTATTCATTAGAAGTGTAGTAGCAGGTATAATGTGTTACAAATATGCGACTTAGATGTGTAAACTGTCGTCGGCCATATCGCCCAGGATCATCTGATCTGGATGAGGTAAGCGGTAGAAAGAAATTAGAGTATTTTTCCAGATGTAATGTAACACAAGTAGCTTCTGTAACTCGCAAGACCCTGTACGCTTTAGAATGACTGGTGAGCCCTACAAGCACCGTCTCAAGGAATTTCAGTTCTCTCAAGATATACACGTAGAAATCGATAAGATAGGTAATGTAAGTCAAATTATGATTAATTCATGTCGTGGGGCCTTGGCCGCTGAAAACAGCCCCAAAACTAAATCAGAAAATTTCAGGCGCTGTCCTGCAGAAAAAATACGAACATAATCCGTAATCCTATCCCTTCCCATAAGAACGCTAGCAACAAAACGTTCTATCAGGCCAGCTATATTTTGGTTATGCTCGATTATGAAATCCGATAAGATTTCCATACAAGTACGATTTGGTCAGCACTTGAAAATTGGTTTTCCCTCGAAACTCTTTGGGAGACGGTGATCGTGAGGGAAAGAGTGCAGCTGTGCTTGAGCGTCAGTGAGAGAAAACAAGGAACTTCGAGGGTCAACCGACTTATTGTGAACTCGATCCTTGCGCCGCAGGCTCAAAGCCACGTTGAGCGAGTACATTTAGCAACATTGTACTTTAGTGCTAGCTCGAGTGAGTGCTTCTTCACTTGGCAATGATTACGCGCGGAGCTTCCTTGGTAGCTTCTCCTCCGGTTTGGAATGTCTTGCTTTGAAAGCTCGCTGGACTTAACAGTACACTGCGACTGCATCTGCTCGTTGCACGTAATCTCTGGTCGACCTAGGGTGAGTTGCAATTGATCCAGCCTGCAGAATGGATTTGCCAGCGCTACCGGGATGAAAGTTGGAAACTACTAGAGCAGCGAGAATGAAGGCCAAAGTAGGCCGGTTCAAAAGTGATAACTGGCGAACAAGGCTATGCATTTGATCGCAACTTACAACTACAGACAACAGAGGTAGGACGCAGATAGACGGAAGATACAAGGAGGTGATAGTCTAGTCTTTCTTTGACTTCCGACGCGTATTTCTGGCTTGTTTGGCTTTGGAGACTCCTTGAGGTTTCGCAGAATTCCCCGTTCCTGCAGCAACTTTCGCAGCTTTCGCAACTTTGCGCTCAGGTCTCTGGCGGAGGACGCGAGTTGACGGGTTCGTAGGAGGTATCACGCTTGAGACTTCACCGACTTCAGGGACATACGGTTGTTTCTTCTGCCTTTTCTTCGCAGTCTTAGCAACAAGTGAAGGTTTAGCTGAATTGACCGCGATTTTGGATTGTCGCCGAGGGGTTGTCCGTCCTTTCCCAGCAGCTTCAGGAAATTTCGTGGAGTGAACTGAACCAGAACTTCTATCCGCTGCCGGTTCATTCCTTTGTGTCCCACCCACTGCGAGCTCGCGAGCATCGACCATGTTCTCGGCCACGCCCTCTGCTGACTGCTGCTTCTTGTCCGTGGGTTCCTGCAGCCGATTCTGGGACTCCTGCCACAGGGAGTCGTAGACTCGTAGTAAGGACGTCAGGTTCCTCAGTCGATAACGTAAGATCTCATCGTCGTCGTCGTCAAAGTCCTCGGTGCCAGTCAGAAAAATCGACGACACATTAGCGAATTTACGATAGTCTTCTTGTTGCCGCTGACATTCCAGGGCGAGTTGGTCGCTCTGGGTCCATGCTGGCGTAAATGCTCCTGCCGAAATGCTCCTCGAACTATCCTCTGCTTTACGGAGTGCGGTGAGTTTGGACGTCTCTTCCTCGAATCCGTTCGAGGCACCCCAACCGCGCATTCCAAGACGCTTGCGCGCATCGTATCGTTCTAGCTCTTGCTTTTCGCGCGCTGCCCGTGCAGCTGCGTCGCCGAAGGTGATAGTGGACGCGCGGTCGCTTGCTTCCTTTCTTCGTGCCCGCTCTTCTTCCGATATGGGCTCTCGATAGACTGCTTGATGATATTGAAGAGCTTCGGAAGACGTGCTGGCAAGGGACGGTGTCGGTGACGCGTGACGGGAGATGGGATGTTCGTTGGGGGTGTCTAGCACGGCATTGAGCTTGCGACCCAAGACGTCTAGATCTAAATCCATCAGTGCTAGGAAGGAAGTGCTCTCTGGCCGTGTTTGTTCCCTATGACGATGATGGCGACGGTAACGGTGGTGGGGATGGTGACGGTGGTAGTCAAAAGGATGGTGGTCGTGACGATAGAGGAGGAAATCGTTGCGGCGGACGTTTTATCGTTGAACGTTGCGAGGCTGCACAATCTAAAATTAGCCGTGCCCATTGCTACGGGCGCGCGCTTTTCGTTCGGGGTTGACAAGCGCCGCCCCTGCCAATAGAACACCACCGTACGCGCCCGATGTGTGGTAACCTCGCGGAGGACAAAATAAGTGGCAGTCGAAACCATTTACTCACAGCGATTGAGGAAATATCGTTTAGTGAATCAATTTGGCGAACTGTGACATATTTCGTCAATTACTTCAAGTAAATTAACACTTTTTTGAGCTCTATCTAAAATCAACTTATTCAAGTCCAAAGGTTGTTATATAATATTATTGGGCAGGTGACTGTCACTTGTCTTGTCCTCTCAGAGGTAGCCCAACATGTAGCCAGCCGCCCTCGAATTTGAAACACAAGACTAGGTAGGTACCTGTAGGTAGGTATAGGTAGACTGGAAATGCAACATATAACACACGCGACATGTCGCCCCAAACAATCGCTTTTCAACGCTCTGATCAATCTTTTTCCCCCATTTCTTCTGAGAGTGCTTTTGGTTTCAGCAAAAAACCTCTCCAAACTGCTCAATGGCCACTAATAAACGTACGCCCTGGTTCCAGCTCACCCCGGAGAATGATGTTGCTCTTGCCATTACTCAGGATACTCAAAATCGAGAGCGAGTGACGGTTCGCCCAGGCGACGAGCTCGATGTGATTCTCGTCCATTTTGAGGACTACTTCAAGCCCGAATGTATCCTTTCTTTCGGAAGAGATAGAAATTGTAGTATTGTCTGCGACCCCCCAGGCTTAGAATCAGTGTCCCGACGATTTTCCCGACGGCACTGCCAGTTTTTTCTATCCAACAGCTCGTTGATGCTCCGGGACGACTCCTCTGGCGCTTCAACGACACTCACCCCTCGAGACTTGGACCCTCACGCGTGGGAACTTTCCGCCGCATCGGGCGGCACTCCTCGTCAACGAGCCCTTCTTGAAGCTGGGGAATGGCACCTCACCGTGGGGCCTGCTGAGTTTCTTCTTGAGTTCACTGGTAGAGGTAGATTGGTCCACGCCTGAAATGAATGTCTGTATCCGTGCTAATGAAACATTCCAGGAAAGTGGTGGAAGCAGCACGTCAAGGCAAAAGAAGAGCTAGCCACCAGGAGGCTACCTGCCGCGTATATGCTCACCTTGCCCACTGTAACTCTCCCACCGACCCGTTACCAAACTCGGGTCCAAACACCTCGGATACCCGAAGAAAAGCTCCGTGACGCGGTCAAGTACTACGAGCTCGAGCATCTGGGGAAAGGAGCCTTTGGTGTTGTTAGCCGGGTCATTGATCTTCAATGGGGTGGCATCATGGCTCTCAAGGTTGTGAATGTCAATCAAAGCAAGGAGAAAGAGACGAAAGAAGGACTCAAACGTGAAGTCGAGTTGTTGGCCAAGCTGACACACGTGAGTTTGTCCAATTCATGCCTATATGCTATTTCGTGCACTAGCTGAGATTTAGACGTAGCCGCATATCATCGAATACAAGCACTCCCAAGGCTGGGAGCTCGGTCTGCCAATACAGATATTCATGTCTGCCGCTGATGGATCGTTGCGCGACCTTTTGGATGCCATATGCCAACCATTTTGTTGCCCGCGTCCTGCGAGTTCCGTATCATCAACCAGGCTCTTAGTCGTGCCCGCTGTTGGCTTCTGCTTGTGTTGCGTCGCTTTGTCACCCCACGCCCAGACTTGGAAGCGTTCGTCTTTCTCGTCTTCTAGTGCCTCTTCTTCCGCCGTTAAAGGCTCACGGTAGACCGATTGATGATATTTAAGGGCCCCGGATGAGGTACTGGCTAGAGAAGGAGACTTGTTATCCGTAGCGTCATTTTCATCTTCCCTCCCTCGTGGTTTCTTCCCAAAGGTAAGTTCATAAGCGCGGTCGCTTGCACGCTTTCTTCGTGCCTTCTCCTCTTCTGTAAGTGGCTCACGGTTGGCCCAGTCATTTAAAGCACCAGTGACATCCGTACTGGCCAGTGACGGAGACCTGGAAGGTTGAGTGCCATCGTAAGGTGGTGCTTCTTCCAACACTTTCTTGAGTTTACTCTCCAGCACGTTTGGGTCGAAATCCATCGTAAATGATGATAGAGGTTGTGGTTGTCAAACCAGAAAGAGGTGAAGAAGCGAAGAAGCTGGACATGATGACGGTATTCTAATGAGGCAGCCAGAGAACATTCACTATGATGATATGATCTCAAACATGAAGTTGTGAACTACGCGGCTAGCAAGCGCCCGTTACTTTGACTGTGCCAATAGCACAGTCATGGGAAGCGCCGAGGTGTCGCTTAAGGTTTGTGAGTCGTTGGAAGAGTTTCAACTGACTTCTCCATTTTGCGGCATCCTTTAATGTTTCCCATTATGACATGCGGTGGGTTCCATTAATATGGCCTCATGAGAAGCCAAATGTAGCCCTGCTATCGTAGGTCTATTCATTGACCCCCACGCACTCCTCTTCTACAACCGCCAAGCACCCCATCACCCTCCCCAAAAAACGCCTCATCTCCAACCCCTCTTTCCTCACCACCCACTGTCTCAAGCCCACCGTGTTCCAGTCTCGCGCCAACCGTCTCCCCATCCTAAACCTAGAAGCTTCCACCCTCACCGCCATCAAGAAACACATGTCAAGTCACCTACACCAACCCTCCCCCAAAACCCGCGCTAGAACCGCTCTGCGTTCTTCCATGCATGGAGGTGTGGTGCGGATGCGGTTAGGACGTAAATTCTAGATGCACGGAGGGGACGGATGGAGGAATAAGTTACGAATTGCAGGTTCCAAGATCTGTTGAGGGTCACCGGTGATGTGTTTTCATGCCAGTCTGGTTCACAATGGATGGGGTTTGAAGTTGATGGGGATGAATCAGTTGAGGACTTCAGATTAAGGATGTATCCAAATGACAACTGAAATACTTGAAGCATAGCCAGCTTTGAGCGGGCAAATCTCTGCCATGGTATATAACATTTTCGAACCTTTCAAAGAAAAAAAAAACATAGACTCAATTGCAACCATCCGCGTGCAGAATTTTGGTATCACCCCACGCAAGTCCCCCGAGAAAGAACGCCAGAACACCTCGCCTGATATATCCCAGATCATTCCTCATATCGCTGAACATAGATTATACATAATGTGAATTTCGTAGATCGTAAGCATCCGTATAGGGATGTTATTTGAGAAGGCCGCCGACATCTTGGAGGGAGAGGTTGGTTTGTTGGCGGTGGAGGTCGATTCGAGCGGATGCTTGAGAATGATCCCGGGAACGAGATTGCTCTTGTTGAATGGTTTGCAACTCGTAACTCCTGGGCTTCTGCGTGATACTTCGCTCTCTACTTCTCGGGCTGAGAAATCCTCCTAAATCGTGAAGAAGTGCTGCAGAGCCTTTGCGAGGAGGCGCGGGGGAAAGACCATTTTCATGCGACCACTGTGTATACATCTGCCCTTGCGTGGAACTCTCTCCGTCGGTATCTGTAGTTCTAGAAGAGCTGACTCTGCGCGGTTGATCTTCGTCCAATAATCCTCCAACGTCGAAAAATGACACTTTTCTGGGTGTATTAATTGCTGACATTGAGTCTGCGGGTCCTATATCGTGGGACATCTTCATCAAATCGATCTCATCACTCGCTTCACTTCTACCAGTTGGGAAATTCCAATTATGCATATCTCCAACTTTATGTGATTTGACCGGTGCATTTCCAGCAGTTGCCATCGGAGCTGGACGAGGTGTCGGTTCTGCTTCTCTGAGTTCCGGATTCACACTCATACCAAGATCTCGAACAAGGTCTTCGTCACTTCCCCAGTGCCGTATCGCGGTGCCTCGTCGACTCGTTGTTCGCTCAATGCTATCGCTCATTGATCCGAACTTCCATCTGTGTTTCTTTACGCCCTTATCTCGAATGAACGACCCCAAAATCAATGCATTGGCCACAGCCGTAGCGAACAAAATCTCCACAGATGCCAAGAGAGAACGATATTGTTGACTTCCATGTCGATCGATGATCATGGGAATGCGATAAAGCGTTGTCCCAGCTGGTAACAATGAACCCGCGAATAGACAAACAAGCTGGATTTTCCTTTGAAGACGCATCTTCGATCGAATGATGATTGGGATCGGAAAAAGAACCAAAAGGAAGTCAGTCAAGACGTTTGCCGTCCCCATCGTCAATAACTGAGCATAACCTTGTCGGCATTTCGGCCCAGGATCTGGTACTACTTGCCAGTAGTGATCAAATGGTTGACATTCCGCTAAATCAGCAATAACCACACCGACAAATGTCAACAGGAGAAACCATCGAATGAATATTAGAATCTTCTCGTAGGAGTCTCTCCATATGCTCGATATAAGTCGCTTGAAGAATTCTGAAATGGTCAATTTCAGCATCCACAATCTGCACATCATGTTAGCCTCCGGTGCAATTGAAAATAGAGCAGATTAAAACGTACGTAGCCGCATAGAATATCCTGGAGACCAAAACCAGCTTACTTCCAATCGCTCGTCGTCGAAGAGCACTTTCTGACTGGTCCGTGATAAGGGCATTGTTCGTTCCGTATAGCAGAATCATGTGGACCACCGCCATGCGACAGAACAATGGTATGAGACATCCAAATGCCAGCCAATCCTCCTTAAAAAGCCTTTCTGTCCGAATATATCTTCCGCATACCCGAAACATTATCACGACCGCCGCGAAAATCGTACACCACCAGCATACCAATAGCGTCGCTTTGTCTTCGCGGAATGTTCGGGCGGGTGGAGGAGAACTATACAAGTCCATTTTCAATTCGAACTGCCCACGCCCGTCTACCTCCGCAGAGGGGACGAGCGAGGAGTTGGAGGATTTGGCAATTCGCTCGTGATCGGGGTGTTATGAATTAACTATGCGCATTCCTATCTGGACTTCTGGATTCGCGTATTGATGTGTCCTGCTTTCGAGTGCACTGTCGCATGAGCCGGTGCATGACAGGACTCGAGAAACGTTAAACTGTTTAGATCTGGCAGTGGTTCGCGCGGGTCGCACAGAGCTTATGACGTTCCTGAGACAGCTGGCAACTCGCAGTAGCGAAAATCTTTCCCAGCGCTGCGGGACTGGCGTGGGACGAGTGTGTGTGCGAGTTACGGATGTCGGCGAGCGACGACAATGCGATTGTTTGGGGGTGCAAAGCGATTGTAGTTGCAGTCAAAAATGTCGGAGAATGGCAGATGTCTTGAGGTTTCGGAGAAGTGGTAGAGGCGACGGCGAGGATGGAATCGGGGAGGAGGATGGATGATAAGACGGAATGAGCTTTTGGAGCCTGGGGCTGGGATCCAGCAGTGAGACGGGAGGCCGAGACGGTGAAAGATTGTGTGACAGGTGGAAATAGCTTGGGTGCTACAGCAGGAGTGGACGCTGAACTGCGGGTGTGAGTGGTGCGAGAGGTGCTAGGCTGGGGTTAATGATAGAAGCCAAAATGGTGGGCAGACCACTGAACAGGTTGAAGAAGACGAAGGAGGATGAAGACGAACGAACTTCGAAACGGTCCGTAGTTGACAGACCAACCCCAAGATAAACCCTCCCGTTGCCGCGTCTTGCCAACCCACGCGGGGCGGTTCTTGATCTCATCACAGAGTCAGTCAGGTCAGGCTCACGACAGAACATCGCCGAGCCGATGATGATACGGAAGATACGGTGACGGGGAAATCTACTATTGTTGAACAATAAAGAGGGGCTGGTAGTTTAATCGTTCAAGGCTGGAAAATTAGAAACTCCACATGGGCCTGGGACCCTGATCTTCAGAGATAAGTACAGCGGAGTAGATGCTAGACTTTGAGGGTATCTCCGTACGAAGAACACCAAAAGTTCAAATGAACTGAACTCAAAATCATCCAAAGTCCCAAGCTGACCAAGATAGATCTGCGTACAACTTAGAATTGCCAAACCTCGCTTGAGCAGAATGTATTGTGCCCAGCGATATAGGTGTCCGGTTGATACGCTGTCGCGAGATTGTACGTCTAAAAGGATCACGACGTGACGACGCCAATCACGAATAGGACGAATAGTGGCAGAGGCAAAGCAAAACTGGCAGTCACATGGGCGGGATTATACCAACCAGTGACGGCTTCAATTTACGCGAGGTATTTTGTCACGAGTCTCGTTCAACAGTGTGTTTTTTCTTGAAGATTATTGGGTTTGCCGTTAAAGTTATCAGTCTTCTTCTCTAGATTAATATCCGTACTTTTGATGGTGTTAATTCAAATTACAAGGCCAACAAGAATCTCTCGCTCCCTTCGTGAATCAACGCGCACGAAGCTTCCACGTCGGCTCATCCCAGCCGATGGTATCGTGACGTGGAAAATTGCGGAGGGGAAAGGCTGGGTGTGTCCGGGTTGAGGCTTGTCGTGCGTGCTCGAATGTTTCTCAAACAGGAAACGCGGCACTCAACCACCACGAGGAGAAGTGGGACAGTTACGGAGAGCCGCTTCAGGGATACAGATAACGCTTGGAAATGCACACGAGCGCACAAGAGCAAGCCACTTTCAACAAAGGAACCGAGATGAAGCCTTGGGGTTGGTCAGCTCACAATCAATTGTGGGAATTAGGGGGGAAGTGGCGCGGACGAGGCACAGACTGATTTGTCGCGAAATTGATAAGTTAAAGCGGATGGCGCTCTGCAGCATGGCACTGACTGGCACAGAACGCACAAACTGGTAGGAAAGACCGTGCTGAAGAATCCAGCCTTCTTTGAGGAAAGCGTTGTGAGATAGTGATAGTATCCAGCACGTGAGGTTCTGGTCGAAATTCAATATTGTCGAACTGACGGTGTAGACATGCGGAGGAACGCTTTGTGCTATGAACTATTCACCTGCGCTCCCCCAATAGTCTTTCGGTCGAATTTATTGAGAAAGGGACCCCGCCTTTTATCGTTTAGATAAGGCCTAACGGACGCAAGCTAATACTGCAATGATGCAAGTGCGAATACAGTAGCGTACGATCCCGAGTTTGTGGTTGACTTCCGTAGTCGAGGAGTGTTGAACGTCAGGTTTAGGGTAACCGATTTAGCGTAAAATAAGGTAGTTTAGCCACAATTACTAAATTATCGATTATTTGACCCTTAATTTAGAATGAAATTAGTAGCTCACGTGATCTCGGATTTACGGAGGCCGATGTCCGAGACTTTATATACTTATAGTAGAACTCGATGTAAAAAAATATCTTTCGGCCCGAAAAGAGGAGCCTAAATTTTCGACTTTTCGGCGCCTTTTATCGGCGCCGATTATCTATAGTACTCTACACACAAATCTAATTTAGCTAAAATCACTCATTTTACGGCTAATTTAGCTCCTTGAGATTTATTTCTAAAATAGTAACGTTAGAATCGGTAACCCTAGTCAGGTCGATACCAGGTGATGAAGGGTCTCACTAAATGATCAAAGCGGCGCTCGAATACATGCGATGGCTCTAAAAGTAGTGAAAGGGCCGACATCTGCAGATTCGTTGAAATCTAAAGGTCACGACTTGATCGAATTTTCAAGTTTGAACTACAACTCAGGCGACAAAAGACAGCCTGTTTGAGCCTACTTTGGTGAGTCCTTCAGGGGGTGTTTACGATTCTCGTTACTTAAGCGAACCCCTATCCAAAGGCTCGCAGCGCTGTCGGCTATTGAGAACAACCTTTAGGTAGCTCTCAACGACAAACTATACCGCGGACATGTGCTTTGAACCTTCAGTATCCATCCATTTCTTTCACGACAAAGATATATCGTTCTTGGTACAATGGTCGCTAACAACCCTCTTAGTAGAAGCGAACGGTTTTGCGGCCAAAGGCTCCCTCGATGGCAGCAAATACTTGGTAGGAGACGATAACTGATTTCCAAATTCAATTCTAATCTATAACATTGAGAAAAAATACAATTCTAAAACTAGAACACCGGGAATGCGACGGAAGGGCGAACTGCAGAGAAAGGATTTGCCAACAGCCCAACCAACTGTTTGAGTCTTGGGCGCTGACACAAAGTTCCTTCGAGTACTTGTCAATCACACTTTCTCTTTCTCGTGTTCTTTCTTTTCTTTCTCGGAATGGATCTTCTTTGGTACTCGCACCAACCAATAAATCACCAACGCACCAACAACATTAAAAGCAATGTATACGAAAAGAAGACCAAAGTTCCTCCAAGCCTCTGAGTAAGGCGCAGAGACCACATCGAGAAACACATTCGTGCTCGCCACACGACAGAATCTACAATCGGTTGTAGCATTTCCATCAATCAAGTAGCCACCGGCGACGGAGACATAGTCGGCTAGGTATTCTGCACAAGTCGAGCCCGTTGGAGGTTGAACAGTAAGCAGTTCATTAGCTGCGCAGACAACTTCCGTGTTCGCAACGGCGACAGAAAGCATCATCGAGATGATATATGTAAATGGTGAAACCCGGTACATGAAGATCCAAAATCGTGGCAAGGCGTCTTTTGTAACAAGCACACCGCAGAAGATGAGACAAAGCATGAAGGCGAGGTTTGCCAGATTAGCCGCGGTTTCAGCCTCCGGTATGCCCGCGATGAACAGAATGCAGAATGTTGAAGTGAATATCAAGAATGTCCAGATGAAGAGAAACATCATGAACCCCCGGATATGAACTTCGTCCGTTGGTATAGCGTTACGATAGAGACCGACTGGATAGTACCATGTGACAAACATGAGTATCGCCATCACAAAGCCCCAAGGTATCTCGACCAGAATGTTTGAGAGCATGAAAGCTTGCCACGAGTATGCTTTAGATGGTCTTTCTCGCACTTCGTACAAAGATCGCTGGATCACGAAATGCGGCATCATTTGTTCGACTAGCTGACCGAAAATGGTGAGAAGTAGGAACAAAGCGAACATTTGATTCTGGAGACCTTGGATAGAATTCGTGGCCCGAAAGAACGAGAAACCGATGAGCAAGGACTAAGCGTGATTGATTAGCATATTTCTTTTCGCAGAATTTCAAATCAACCTACCGAACCAACGCATAGAAGAGCTTTAGAGTAGATGTAAGTAGGATTTCGCCAGTATTGCTGGAAGACTCTCTTAGTGACCTCCAAGAACTGGACCCGGAATGGTGCAGCAAATTCGAGGTAGCTACTGAAGTCCTCATCGATTGTCACATGGCTGGACGAAGGCGATTCTCGTTTCAATCTTCTTAATTCAGCTTTCGTCGCTGCGTATTCTGGACTTCTTCTCCAAACGCTCGGCCAATCGATCTCGGTTCTGGATCCAGGAGCTGCACCGATTATCTCAAGCATCCATTCGGCTGGATTAGCGTCCGGAGGACAAGCCGGAGCGCCATTTCGATGAAAGTACTCGGTCAGTATCCGTGAGTTTTCTCCAATTTCGCCGTAGTAGACTGTCTTTCCACCTTTGGCCAGGAAAAGGAGTCGATCGAATCGTTGGAACAACATTGATGATGGCTGATGGATTGTACATAGAATTGCCTGTCCACTTTTGGTGAGCTTCTCCATCAAGTCGCAAATAATCCACGAAGTTTGGCTGTCAAGTCCAGAGGTCGGCTCATCAAGAAATAGGAGTAATTGAGGTTTAGCTGCGAGCTCTACCCCAATAGTAAGGCGTTTTCGCTGTTCGACATTTAGGCCTTCCCCGGGAACGCCAACCACTGCGTCAGCATATGGTTCCATCTCTAGCATTGCTATTACTTCTTCGACATAACGAATTTTGTCCTCTTTGGAAACGTTTCTCGGTTGGCGAAGCAGGGCGCTAAATATCAAAGCTTCTCTAACTGTGGTGGTTTCCAGATGAAGGTCTTGTTGTTGGACGTATCCTGTCTTTCGCTGGAATGAGTTGTTGCGTTGTTGGCCATCTACAAACATCCCGCCGGATATAACCCCCATCGTGACTCTGGTTGCCAGTACATCGAGCAATGTAGTTTTGCCAGCTCCGGAAACACCCTGTTCATAAGTCAGTTGCTAGTTATCAGTCGATAGGAAATTCCGAAATAAGGACATACCATAAGAGCCGTAAGTGTCCCAGGCTTCACCCACCCATCTACATGATCCAAAATCCGGCGGGTTTCGTCCTTGATCTTGACATCGTAGCACACATTCTCCCAGTGAAAAATAGCTGTTTGTCTTGCCATGACTGGTAATCCTCTCGTACGTTCTTTTCTGACGACTGAGGAGCCATCGTGGGCAATCTCGGGATCCAAACCTTCTTTTGCAAGACCCTTTGAAAACGCTTCTCGTTGAAACACTAAAACTTCTCCCTTAGACTTTTTCTCAGTGATGAATTCTGTGGTCAAAATATGAGCGGCGCACAAAAAGATACCGAATGCAAGGATAATTCCAATATTCCTAATCGCAGGGTGAGCAAGGAGATATGCTAGGATTTTGGACTACCAACCTCCACTTGTGCGAAATATCGTACTTATATGCTGTTTTCAAATAGGTCGACCCGAGAACAAAATCCAAACCAGGATTTGAGCCAACGGCTGAACACACTCTGCCCAAGCCAGAAACGTTGTCGTAGCTGCCGCCCGTCGGAAAATACTGCGAGCAATCAAAGCTCCTACCCCAAAACTCGTTCAACATGATACTCTCAAACCCATATGCAAGCGGATTAATGTAAAATATCCATTTCGACCAACCGAGTATGTAATCCAAAGGTACAACAAACCCTGTATATATCATGATTGCGAGGAGGATGATTGCTGTGGGAGCCATCGCCTGTGCCATGCTTCTCGATGTTGAGCCAATGGTTCGGAACAGCATCGACATTGTCAAGGTGATAGAGAAAGACGTGAGGATGAAGAAGAAAAATGCACCTGGTTCTCGGCGTAAGTTTGTTAAGAAGTATAGCGGAATATTAGAAGTGATAGCATTCAGGGTCTTGTAAGGCATATCGGTGAGCATTGACGCGATGGCCTCTGCCGAGGGGTGATATAGTGCGTATCTAGAGTGCTTTTCCACGATACCTCGCTGTGCGTAGAGTGTAAGAATCTAGAAGTATTAGCGTGGCTTATACAATGAGAAGCTGGATCATTACCTCAAGGGCCGACGCGAATGCATTGATAAGTACGGCGAAAAAAAGGAGGGATCCTCTGTTGAAAAACGACGACGTCTTTTCCGGAAGATTGTAGAATACAGTACCGATAACAACACCCATGACAAAGTTGCCGCCCAACTGGACATATGTCAGACTTGGGTCACCCTTGAGTCGTTTCCAGCCTCGCCACAGACACAACATTATTTGTTGACGGTAGTCCAAAGTGTATGGCGATTCAATGCGCCTGGAACAGTCAGTATGTGGTCAGCCTCAGGGGTGGACTATTGACTTACTGTCTTTTGGACTGCTGCGCTTCCCTGGATTTCTTGAACTGTTCCAAGTGTTCTCCACCGATGGTAAAGTTTTCTTTATAAACATCAATTTGCGCCAGAAGAAGTTTCCTCTCATCACTCGCTTTCCACACTTCAGCAAACTCTAAAGCCGTCTTTGGCACACGACTTTCCCATCCGGGCCTGATAATTCGTTCGTCTGGGCTAGTCATAGACGTCAGGAAGTCGCCATCAGTCTGCCTGTCAGGACAAATAAATCCCTTATCCTCGAAGTAGCGCTTGGCATCGACCGTATGCCCAAAGTATATTTGATGTCCTTCGTAGAGAAGAATGACCTTGTCGAAAAAGTCGTACGCGGTTTGTGGTGCTTGGTATATGGCGACGCAAGATGTGGTCCCCGCCAAATCGGCAGACATGCGGAGTGTTTTGCAAAATTCAATCGCGTTTGCAGAATCTGGATCGTGAAGTTAGCCAACGGGGAGAAAAGTAATCATACAACAGCACTCAATTGACTTACCAAGACCACGCGTGCTATTATCCCAACATTGAAGTGGGGCGCCGCTCAGAGTAGCTTCAGCAATACTCACACGTTTCCGCTCACCACCCGAAACGCCGCGAATGAAATCATTACCAACTCGAGTGTTGACGGTGTGGCTTATACCAAACATGGCTATAACCACATCTCTCATATGCCTAGAATATGTCCATGCGTCCACGCCGCCAGGAATATGTTTTGGAGCTCTGGCTCTAGCTGCGAAAGCAAGTGTATCGCCTACGCTTAGCATCGGGAAATGTACATCAACTTCTGCGGTGTATATCGCTTCCCCTCGAAAGCTTTTTTTCATCTGGTCTGCGCTTATACCTATTTTAGAGTTAGATAAGAACACCTAGTATGATCTAAAGCAGAAGATCTGCCTGTAACTAGTCGCACTTGGGAATATCTGCTTACCTTGATAGTTCAGGTATGAACTCTCGTTCACATAAACACCATTAGTTTCACCTGCTATTGTCTTAAGCAGTGTGGAGCAACCAGAACCCGGAGGACCAAGCACCACTAACATCTCTCCAGCCTCAACTAATCCTTCGAACCCCCTCAGTATCTCAATCTTGCGCTGAGAGTTGTTCCGATATACACTACCAATAAGACGAGGAAGCTCCAACCAGACATTACCAACACTCTTTTGATAATCCGTTGGATTGCCATAGCCATGGACATTTAAGTCGCTGAACGCAAGCCCAGATGTTCTTTGAGGGTATTTCTCCTGGTCACGGTTTTGGAGAGACAGTAGGGCTTTAGTCCATGCTCGAGCATTGAAATTTGAGGATGACGGGTCCAGATGCGAATTTGGCTTGGGTGTAAAGACATTCTCTACATCGATTTGCGAATAGCTAGATCTGGTAGTGAGTTCTCTGGCGAGATCTCTGACTTCGCTTTCTCGTGCTTGTTCACTGCAAGATGAGTCGCCTTCATTCATTGAATTTTCGTCCAAAATGCTTTTGTCGTTGTGAAACTGAGGTTTTCTTGTCATTGCGGATAGCGATGAAGGGTGGAATGCTGAGTGACTGCTATCTTCGATAACACGATGTTTCTCGATGATCTGATTATCCAGGTTCATTGTTGGACTCCTCATCTCTAATAGAGTAATTTGGTAAATAAATAGTCATAATTCGAGCTGAGGCATGCGACTTTATATTTGTCCATGGCGATTGAAAAGCCATCACCACGGCCATCTTGAGAAAGCTTATATTTTTACAACTACTCAAGAATACTCACGAACGCGTAAGTCTACGGTCATTCAATTGCAAAGTCATTTTTGCTTGGCTGGTAAGACGGGGTAAAATACTGGCTTGAACTTCTTGGAGGAGCATTCCGCGGAATCCGCGGAGTCCGCGATCGGCTCCAATGAAAACGTTGTGGGGTCCTCAAAAGCTTTCAACCACGACAACACTTCTGATTCACACATTAAATGGGCAGATAACCTCATGGCTTCTCGGCAAGCTTGGTAATGACGATATCGTGTGCATTTTCGAACTCTTATAAGCAAGAGGAGAATCGCTGCTCAGACTCGCGGAATCCGCGCTCAATCGGGATGCCGCGACTCCACGAGGGTAAAAACGGGCCACATTTATTCTACCACCAAATCCAAAGGACCTTCTAAATAGCCGATTGTTCCAACTTTGGAATTTGCGATATATAATGAGAAACCAGTGTTGTTGCTGCATGATGGGTCTCTGGTCGTGGCCACCATGACGAGCTACTCATATCAGACGACGTAATTTATGATAAAGTTTGTAAACCGTTGATCTTTCCCAGGCTCTTCAATTATGTTCTTTGAGTCTGGTTACAGAGACACTATCTCTCTGTTTAATCTATCTGGTTCAGTGAATTTTTGAATATTGCTTATTATTCACACCAAGGATAAATGGCAAATAGTCAATTGTTGCAAGCATTACAATTATTTACAACATAATAAACTGGCCGCAACTCTACGATCGCAAGATGCTTTGAAGGTAAACTCCAGCCCCAGATGATACTGTTACAACAATTTAACGCGATATAAAAAACAATCCGTCCAATGCACTGGACATCATTAGCAAGTCGATGAAGCTGGAACTGAGCTGGCTCTTCAGCCTCTCACACATGTGATGGTTGTAATCTTGAATCCTGGTTCGTTGGTTGTAAAAGGCTCATCTTCCGAGACTGACCCGAGTGTAACAGCTTTTCGATCCAACAATACGCAAGTAGCAGACCCCTCGATCATTTTCACTTCGGTTGTATTCTCGATTTCAACTATATCGGTGGGGATCCCATCAACTGGAATAGGGAACTGGCGTGCTTCGGAATCATTACCAACTTGGACGGTGATAACTTCAGATGCTGACGGATTTTCCTGAGTGGAAACTGGCGTGACTGCTGCGATGACGGGTGGCGATACAGATGCAGGGGTTATCGGCGTGTTTTTAACGGCTGGTGCTGGTACTGGAGTTGTTGTTTTATCTGGCGAGCAGAAATAACTCGAAACTTGAACTGGGTGCTCGAATTTCAATGGAGCGGCGAGTTTTCCTGCTTTAAAATCTGCCTCCGAAAGACTTATAGTGCCGAGAACTTTGTTGTCATCTTTCCCAAAGATGGTACAAAAACCAAAGTTAGCAATGATAGTTATTGAAGTGATGTCCGGAATGAATGGTGCTGTAAATGGTGTTGGAGTGTTCGCAGGAACTTTCTTGGTTGTTCCCGATTCACCGTCGCCTGAGAACTGGAGACTAAGACTATTGCTTCTTTTGAATGGGAAAGCTTGAACGAAGGATGATGAAAATGCGATGAGAATTGCGATGTTGTTGGCGGTGAAAAGCATGTTTAGTGAAGGCCGTCAACTGACTTTTGAAGCAGAAAATATTGGAGACGGACTCGATGTGATAAATTTCGTCGTGTAACTTGCCCACAAAGAAAATAAGGTAAGAAAACTAAAGGCAGAAAATTGAGAAGTAAAACAGAGAATGTTAGTGAAAGGATAACTTTTCATTGAAGGCGGTATAGAGCTCCATTCATATAGTTAGCAAAACCAACATCGAACCATATTCCTCCATTATCTGACCCCGAACTCCCATGGGTGGAAACAAAAGTTTCCATGTCACTTCATGACAAGTCTATATCGAACATGTGGGAACCACCAACATTCTGTGAGGGCGGTTATATTTGTTTGCAAGTTGTGGTCACCGGCAGGTCAAATATGATCAAGAAGTGGCTGAGCGTCGGAAACACTATCAACCGAAAATAAAAAATCTGTGGGATCTTCTTTCCAGCGGTTAGAATCCTGCGAGAACATCGTATATCGGATACCGTGACTTCAGTGTCGTCGCTTAAGACGCCACTAACCGAATAGGATCTGACAGGCGCAGCTTTACTCGCGAATAAGTGGTACGTATGGTGGTACGAAAGATCGGGCGTGTATCTAACCCCCCAAGTTCCTTAAAGATTATTTTCACAGTTCGGATGCTGCATGGGTTCAAGTTGGATCCCACTTAATTTTTGGAGAACAAACGTCAGGTCTTTAAATCTTCACAGCCAGTGATGTTTTGGAGAACGCTTCTGTAGTAGTACTATACGCTCGAGGACGAGAGCTGGCAACTTGCTTCAAAGCTTAATAAGTAGACCCAGTTTCCGTACTCAAGCGTGTTTGAAACCCTTTTCGATGAGCCATTTTGAGTGACAGATAATCAAAATGGATGTTTATTGGTGGTAGGCTTTTCCCATACTCTCATCATAAAACCCATTTACAAATCGACCTGCGTATCATGACACTTTGAAACATGTCAAGTAGGGTTATTATGAGAAGAACCGAACAAAAGTTAATCAACCGGTACAGTCAAAAGACCATAGGGCGGGATTAACTTTGCTTTAATAGACTACACTGTATCTCTCAAGCGTTAGAGTAGCAGTAGATTCAGTCGAAGCGGTCCCATCACTGACAAATGTCGCTATCAAGTCATGGAATTCGACTGCCGATCATTGACGATGGACAAATTCTTTCTCACAGAGCTTTTTATTCTTGGGAAGTCCGAAATCATTATGTCCACTTTGGATACCGCGCTTGTTAAAGGGTTAGTGTTAGGAAAGGTTTGTCATTCCCGCAAGGCTAGAAGTCCATTAAATAAACAATGGGAGTTAAATTCTGTTACATTCTATACCAGTGCAGCCTACAGTTCACACTCTAAGCACTAAACATAGGTGGGGCTCGAGAATGCACCCATTCGATGGCAATGTTCGCCACTCTGAACGCTTCTTCCACCAGATGATAATTTCGATACGGTCTCATATCAATCCACGTGGCAACATCAGGTGCGTTTTTGTCCCTCCAGATAGTCACTTTGCGCAAGTTTGGATATTTAATTTTGCTCTGTGCAATTTGGCAAAGCCACTCCCCCAGTTCACCAACCTCATGCCATGTACTGCAATGTTTTGCCCACTGATGGTCCCTGTCGAAGTAATCTTGAAACCTGTCTTCTTCTGTGAGTTCTATCTGCAACTCCTCTAATCCTGATGGTAGCCTTATAGAGATTGGCAAAGTCGGGGATTCCTCGTCTTGATAAAGGGTTGGCCAGTCCAAGTGATCTACCATCAGTCCAACACGCCGTAATCTAGAAAAAGAGCTCAGATCTATGAGGTTTGGGAAGGTTTGTGCACCATCGTCGTTTGCTGACGATATGAAGATTTCTTCTAGACTTGCTTGCTGTGAGCTGAGGGTTTGGACGAAAGCTTCCACGTCAAACATGAATACCCACTCTCTCCTACAGCTGTACATTCGATCATCATCGAGGCAAGACTCATGATGATATGATAGAAGACTCTTTGGCCAACTCAATACTTCAGATAGATCTCTCCCAGCCGGCGCACTGTAGGGGAATTTTAGACAGGTTATATTCGAGGTGTGTGTTTTATTAGAAAAGTCTAATGCGTCTCCCTCAAACCAGTCCCAACCTCTGATACCTTCCACTGAAAGTGACCTCAAGTTAGGCAGACAGAAGAAGGAGTAGAATAGCTCCCTATCAACTCTCCAGGTCGGTGGGCTGTAACGCCAATTGCTGCCACTTCTAGAAGGGTATTTCAATCCAAGGACTTTCGTATTCAATTCCAAAGAAGTCAAACACAGAGGCATCATATCCATTGAAATTGGAGTCGATGGCTTTAGGTGTAGGTGCTTAATCGAAGGTCCCACAAGATCAATGAGCTCCCGGCTTATCGATTCATCGCAAGAATCACACCATGCAAGACTGATAGCAGAGAGGTAGGACGTCAATTGTTGTGAAGATTTCATTGTCCTTAGGAATTCCTTAATCCGTATAATATGAGAATCATGTCGCGGACGGGTCTTTAAGCTACGTTTCCCCTGAGGAAACGCTGAAGACCAGTCTGGAAATTCCATTTTTCCGGTACTGGGGATTTGACTGTTGTTTTGGTAATGGACACATCGGTACAGGAGTGGATTGAAGACTTGATGGAGTTTCCTACACACAAGTGTAAGGGATGGTAGAGAGTTGTAGGTCGTTCGGACAATGATCAGTAAGATCTCGTTCGGAAGCTTGTCCAGATTTTGCATCGTCAGGATAGAACTTGTAAATAGTGTTTAGTGAAATTATCCAGGGAGAGTGAGTGAGCTCCGAACTACTGGCTCTTGAGATATTTTCATTCGAGAAGAAAAGGATAGAAGGAGAAGATTAAAGTAACAATCTTTGGAGTGACGTGGCGACTTGTTGGCTTTCAGCCACCAACAGTCCAACTTCACCTCACTTTGTTAACCTGAGGGTCATATGATTTAGTCAAGAGACAGTCACGGGATAGTCACGAGACATATCACGGTCACAATAATTCTGAAGACCAGGCTTCATTGTGTAATGTTTCAAATCCTGACATCAATTATGAAGGCTATTTGTGGTATATCTCTATGCAAATAGCGTTCTTATAGAAGAAAAAACATGTGACCACATCTCGTAATAACTTCTAACGCACACTAAGTATTGTACGTTAGCAGAAAAAGCATCACATTTTGTGGGAAAAAGGGAGATGGGAAGCGTTTTAATCCTTTGTTGGAAGCAGGTTGCACCTTCAATCATGGGGTGTTACAAATGCCGCAGTGTACAACCTGATACAACTCTACAACAACCAGCAGCAGCCTGCAGATACTTGCTTGACCCAGCATACTTTGCCACGAAATCGAACGCATGAAAGCTCTACTCACTAGTGGCTAGCAAGACGCTGTATAGCAGCTGATCTTTAAGATATGCGTCGCCTCATCTACATGCTCCCCTTCCTTTCATGCGGCATGGACGCCTGATTAACTGCTGCAGATTATAGCTGGGATTTCCGTCAACTCTGAATCGGCTGAGTTTGTTTTATTCAACCAAAATTCCAAAATACCACAATACCACAATGGTGATTGAAAGCTAGAACTGCTTTATGTTAGTATTATCGTACAATAGCTTGGATAGTGCATGAACTCAATAGTACATGTAGGCAGGAAACAAATCCCAAAAGCTTAATTTCCTCGGTTCACCTAATTAAAAATTACGTGCACCAAGCATCCTACCAACAGTCGGAAGAAACATTTTCGTGGCCAAATCCATTATTACAGTCCAAAATCCTACTCCTGGACTTTTTCAAGCCAACACTGAAGGGTTGGTTTAGCTCGGTAACATGATTCCTTTTGTTTTCTTTAACCAGCCACCCAACACCAACAGTCTCAATTATACAAGCTGTTGGTAGATTAGGCGGTCTCAAGTCCTCTACCCATGATTTAAAAATGCCATAGCTCCTGCCAACAGTCACGAGGTTTGAAGTATTGACCACAGTGACAAACAATAGAGTCAGTGTTAATTTGGATTTTCTTCCTTTCGTTCTCATTCTCCCATTTACCACATCACAAGGCGACTTTCTAGCGGGATTCTTTGATATTTTCGAGACCTCAAATCACAGCCCCATCTTCAATTTTAGAAGTCTGGCTGGTAAGGTATTGTTTTTGAGAGGATCAAAATCCAGTATGTCAACAGTTTGCAACCAACGTCTAGCTATGAATTCGTTGGATACTTAAACCCGGAGAAGAACTCGATTGACTGTGGTGATATCAGTTTTCAATTTCTTATTTTGGTTCTGGTTTTTTGGCTTGTTTATCTTTATATTTCTTTCTAGGCTTGACTTAACGTCTCGCCCATTTACGGTTATGACCATCAACAAAGCGTTTAGCTGTTGGCTTTCTGCACTGATAATTCTCCCTGCTACTGCGTTTGGAATTAACTCCCAAACAAACATAAATCAAAATGCACATTCTCTTCTTCCTCGGCAGATCCAGGTCGACCCTGTCCACGTTCACACTATCACAGAGATAATTCAAATCAACACTGCTTATCTCGCGGGCGAGCAAAGCAAATTCGCAGGCAAAGTCGGAGTTAATACTCTGTATCTCACAAGCGAGAGTGGATCACTAAAATGAATTGGAGTTAACTCAGCTTATCTATACGATATGCCAATAACCACTACTGATAGTATTGGGCAGGCTGTGACAACCTCGAGACCTGTGGGAGTATCGGTATCCGGCGACAAAGATGAGACGGGAACTCCCAACGGTGGCTATAATGTTCTTCTTTCCCCGGCTTTTCTCGACGAGGTCAAAAAGATTGCGGGTGAAAGTTGTTCACTTCCCGTGAAACGGAGCGGACTGTCTTGTGGTATCAACTTTGCACCGAGAGTTATGACTTCCTTTGAAGTATTTGCAGCAGCTAAATTGGCTGTTGTAGCAGTTGGCGATGTTACTATAGCAGGATTCGTTGCGAATCTTCTGAAAGACTTGACCGAAAAGGGCCAATCTTACCCACTTGATATTACTGTTCCACAAAACGACCTCAGCGAGGCTAGCGTCACTGCCATTGCAGACCCTGCAGCTCCCATAACAATGACAATAGCTTTAGTGCCTGCGAAGCCTATCGCTACAACAGCGTCGTCAACGGCGACCACCAAAAGCTTGTGTTGGAAATATGTTCCTTCTAAGCCCACGATGAACCCAGAAGAGGAAGACTACGAAGAGTCAGAAGATACAGACGAAAATCTCGTCGGCAAAAGAAACGACGCAGCTCCAAATGTCTTCGGTCGAAAAGTTAGGCCCGCCCCCAGTGTTGTTAAAGCAGCACGCCTGTCTAAACGGGACAAAAAGGGACATTTAAACTTCCTAGGACTATGCTCCAAGCATCCGTTTCCCACAGACAACGACAGACCTAGGCCTCCGAATTACAAAAAAGCCCCTGATATAGCTAAAGACAAAGATATGGAAGATTATAGGTGGTACGTCCCACAAGCAAACGCTGAATGTGGAATCGCACTTCTCACCAGAGTTGGAAACAGAAGCCCGGATGATACATCCCCAGGAGGCAAACTCTACCCTCCAGGGTACAATGCTCAAGGAAAGAGTGGAACCACAAAGTTTGTGAATGTTGATCATGTTTGTAAGTGCCTAACCACAAATATTTGTCTCTCCTCTGGTTTATACATAACTCGTTACCAGATCACTAATATAGAGGTATAGATGAGCTGAAGCTCCTAAAGTTATTTTTTGAAAGCGTTTTAAATAGTGCAGATCATCCCAGATGTGGGCCAGTTACTGAATTATTCGGGAAGACCAATCCAAAAGACAAAAGAGTGGAAAGCAATACCAGGTTACAGTCACTCTGGTATCAGCTCCCAAATAACGAAAACAAAGCATTTATTGGAATCGTAAGACTTTTTTCAAAATCATTTTTAATAGCAGCATGCTAAGATATTTTCAGGATACTTACATAAACACGGAAAAGGGCAAAATATTTACCCCAGGTTATTACAAACCAGAAAGTATCAAGACTGGCCCTGGGACGGCTGCCGGTAATATTAATCAGATGAACGACATGTAAGAATTCTTGAAAGGAAGATAATGATTTTCTGATTTCTCTAAAGCTAACGAGTCCAATAGAGGGATGGCAGCTGGAATATTGAGGTTGACCGGCCCAGCGAGACAATTTAGGATAATAAACACAAACATTTACCGAGGACTGTCAGTATCACTTCACCCCTTGAGACATACCCAAACTAATACGTTTTTTAGCTTGCATTTTGATGAAATCCAAAAGTGCGAGGATCCTAGCGTCTCCGACAACTGGGCTGAAACTTATAAAAAGTGGATAGAGGACTTTCTCAAAGCAAGGCAGACAGAATTAATGTTCATGGTCACAAACCTGAATTTGGCAGTACTGAAGTCTGGCGACTTGATGAAAGACGGAGAAGAAACCGCCGAATCCATTGGCCACAAACAGCTTATGGACATATACGGCGCGAAGCTTTGGGAATGGGATGTCAACACTCTCCTGGACTATAGCCCTGAGGCTTTGGCCAACCTACCCCCAGGAGCTTTTCCTATCGAGCGTCGCAGTGATGTATGCGCAAATCAAGCCCCAACAACGACTTCTCCAGAACCAGCGCCGCCGGTCGAGACATCTCTGGTAGTGCAATGTGAGAAGTCATCTGATTGTCAACTTCCACGGTTGATAGATTGGTGTGGGAAAAAGTCGATAACAGGAGGACCTAATATGGAATCGGTTGCTATGGCTCCTGGATGCTATCAGATGACATCCCCAAAGACGTGTGGGTGTGAGGATCCAAGATTTCCTTCGCCTTGAGGAATCATGGAGTGGTTTACGAATTGCATTTTGGGCATTGCAGGAGTTTGTGTTGACGTATGATACCTTGGTGGGCAATAGAAACATGGCAGGAACCACCTCGTAGGCGCATGTGTTTGACCTGATAGTTATGATTGTATTTGTAGCCGCGTCTCGAAAGTATAGCTTGTTTTTATTATCCGTTGGAAGGTGGATGAGAAGTATGCTTCTAGAGTTGATTAGCTCCTAAAATTGACCGTGACTAGTATTGCTCTTCGTCAAAGAAACAGCTCCTCCTGCATTTAGCTAAATGCTGTGTTACCATTCTGGAAATCTACGTGAGCGAATTGAGGCGGTCGTAGCTTTAGGGCGTTGGATCTATTTGTCATATACACTAGGACTCTAGGAGGTCGGAGTTAACTCTGTAAGAGAGCCAAGTGCACAGGGGTTAATAAGTTACAATAAATACTCAGTCCGTCGAAAAGTGTGTTCGCTCCGCTTTGCTTAATCAACGTCAAGGTTGATATAATCCATAATTAGGGGTGATTAACTAATACTGTCCTATAGTTGAGATCCACTGTAGTTGCCAAGATGGTAAAAAAGCCGTCTTAAGTGGTGGCGGTCTCGTTGAAAAGGTCTAACCGTAGGGTATTCGAAAGAGTCTACCCAATAAGTACCCCTACTTCTAGAATTAAATAATTATTTCAAGGCTTTTTAAGATAACTTCGAAGAAAGTCACATTCCCTTGTATTTCAAAGCGGAGCGAAGACACTTTTGGACAGACTGAGTAGAAAAGTAGTAGCCTTCGGGCAGCGAATAGATAATGATGTTCCTCCATACCTTTTGCCTGACTAAGTCACGCTACCAGCTCACTTTCTAAGAAATCAATACTCAGGCAAACGCACCTGCAGTAGTGCGCAAAGTGTCGGGTGGAACAGGAGCTGCTGAAAATACTTAGTCGCAAGTGCTACAGGCAATGGCGCAGCCTGGAACCGGAGCCTAGTCAGAAACAACAGGATTCAATAACATATTGTGAATTACAGGGAATCCCGCACTCATTATGGTTTCCTAAACGCTTGCATCTCGAGCAAATAATAAAACCTTATTGTGCTGGGCTGTTTGATGCAAAAATGAACAACACATGATTTCTGATGATTTTCGCTGCCTCCGATGATTGAAGTGGGCGACGATTGTAGCCAAGACCGACGGTATGGGGAGAAAACTGGAGAGGAAGACCAGCCTTGATGAAAGTGGCACGATAACCAAGCACAACACCCACTCAATCAATGATGGATTCGTGAACCGAGCTCATTTGTGCTTTCCTGAGTCAAGAGATGGCAAGTCTCAGCCTTTACTATCTTCATACCTTAGAGTCCAAGACTTCAATCCTCGAAATTCCGACATGGCGTGCGCAAGTCTATATAGTTTGAGCGAAGACATATGCCGATCAACCTCCCGCGACTATATGCCTCGAGATGGTGAGTTTTTAACCTTCCGTAGTTGCCCGGTTTGCATTTCGGCGCGGTAAATACCGTTGTTTGCAGGATTGAAGATGCGCCAGGTCGGAAATGGTGGTGAGGTTCGTCAAATCAAGCTCGCCCAAGCCCCTGAAGCAAGTCGAAGCAACAGCCATGTTCGCCGACGGCCAAGCCAAGAGAGCTTCGAGTCTTGGGGAACTTTGGGTTGCCAAGCCGCCGAACGCCCTGAAATGATTGGAACAGACTGCTGCAAGACGCCGAGCGTCCTCTACAGGACTGGGGAAAGCTTCCGTGTGACAACCAGCTAACGTGATGGTGGGGAGTTTGTTGGGACACTCCTTGCGAATAATTCATTCTGGATGCTCTAGTAGTGACCTTAATCTCTGGCCGGATCTCGGTCTTTGGCGGTGTGTTTAGTGCGTTTACTTGTCAAACTGTCACAATGAATTTCTGGAATTCCAAGTGGAGATTTGATCTGGGGAAAAAGCGTCCGGCTCATCTGGTTTCTGGGGTTTTTACGGGCCCTCTCAAAGCTCGTAAATGGTGTTTTCTCGCTTGACCCCTCAACGACACAATTGTCGAAACAACATGCGAATGTCCTCCTCGCAATCAATCCCATGACGACTTGGAGGGTATCAAAGGCTCGGCAAGACCGACGATGCCTATCAACATGTCGTCGACGGCGTTATGTACGGTAATGGTTGTCAGAGTCATGAGCCACTCAGGGTGCTTCTGGATAAGCGAAGCCTTTGCCACGGCGGAGGGCTGTCAAGGAAGCAATGCCAACAGGTCTGGGCAAGCCCGTAGCCAAGAGCCATCTACATGAGAAGATTTTGACTTTTATCCCGTCTCCTCATACACGCCTGAGCTTGCGAAAAGGCCATTGCGACTATCCACCCCCTCCAAGCGCGTGTTACCCCACTACTCTCGGCCATTAAATCGTATTTTCAACCCTCTGGGTGCTGAAGCTCACTTGGCGCCCAGCGTCTAGGGAAGAAAAGTCGCCAGGCTTCTCCGCTTTATCTTCTTGCAGGGGGTGGTCTTTGCCCATTTGGGCCTCCGGGGTAGCTTCCATCACAGACTTAACGTAACATTCACCAGATTATCAGACAATCCGGGCTCCACACGCGGGGTTGTCAACGATGGTATTCATTCACCAGCGGGGAGAACCCCGCCCTATCAATTTGAAATTGATCACCAGCTGTCCAACTCTATAAGTAACACAGCTTCCCCGACTTTGTGTTCTCGTATCACCTCAGCAAGAGCTTCTCGACTTTCAAGTTTAAACATCTCTTTCCCTTCACAGGCTGCTCATTCTCTTGCAAAGTCTGCCAGTCTTCGAATCTATCAGTTCAATATGGCCGGCGGTGGTGGTAGACCACAAAATATCTTCAAGCTCAATCGGGGCAATGATCCAAAGGAGGTTCTAAACTGGCGGTTATGGTTCGCGGTCGTGTCTTTCGGCATTATGGGCGCTGCTCGAGGTATGTATTCTTTCTTCGATCGAGCGTCTTCCGATATTAATGTATAATTAGGAATCGATGAGGGTCTTATCTCTGGAACACTTTCAAAATCGCACTTCATGCACCAACTCGGACTTGATAAAATGGATGATGTCGAACTCGCAAATGTCAAGGGTAACATCTCTGCTATGGTTCAAATTGGTTCCGTTGGTGGTGCTGGATTGTAAGTGGTCGTTCTTTTTCCTTCCAGACCATTTGTCTAACTTCACCCAGGGCTTTCCTTCTTTGTGATCGTATCGGTCGTCTCTGGGCAACTCGACAACTCTGCTTGATCTGGATCCTCGGTGTCGTGATTTTCCTCACCAACGGTGGCAGACTTGGACAGGTCTACGCTGGCCGCTTCATCGCTGGTCTCGGTATCGGTCAGACCACTGTCGTTGCCCCAGTCTATCTCTCTGAAATCGCTCCAAAATCCGTTCGAGGTCTCTGCACATGTGCCTTCTCTGGATCAGTATACATCGGTATTATGCTTGCGTACTTTGCATCATGGGGATCCCAACTGCACATTCCAAAGGGCACTTCCAACCAATGGGTCGTACCAACTACTATCCACGTCATGTTCGCCGGTATCATCTTCATTCTTTCCTTTTTCAACTACGAATCACCACGATACCTCGTCAAGATCGGTCAAGATGACAAGGCAACTGCAAATCTCGCCCGTGTCCGTGGCCTCTCCGTGGATGACGAGCATGTTATCAAGGAGATCTCTGACATCCAGAACCAACTTCACGAAGAGCAAGAGGCTACGCTTGGAGCCGGATGGGTTGGAATCTTGAAGGAGATGTTCTTGATGCCCAACAACTTCTACCGTATCTACCTTGGACTGTTCTCGCAGCTTCTCTCGCAGTGGTCCGGAGCTCAAAGCATAACTGTAAGTTTTGTACGTCTCGCATAGTCGGTCTCCTTGCTAATTTTCAAAGATATACGCACCTGAGTTCTTCGCATTGCTGGGTACCAAGGGACAAAACGAAAAGCTATTCGCAACCGCCATTTTTGGAGTTGTCAAATTCGTGGCTGCAATCATCTGCGCACTCTTCCTAGTCGATGTTATCGGACGTAAACGATCTCTCGGCATCGGTATCGGTCTTCAGGCACTTTCAATGTGCTACATCGCAGCATTCTTGACTGCCGTTCCTCAATTGGAGGGTGGTGAAAAATTCACATCTAGCCAACAGCACGCCGCCACTGGTGCCATTGTCATGATCTATCTTTCTGGTTTCGGCTGGGCTATGGGATGGAACTCTATGCAGTACCTCCTCAACGCTGAGATCTATCCTCTCCGAATCCGCGCCATTTCCTCCTCTATGGTCATGTGCTTCCACTTTGTCAATCAATACGGAAACTCGAGGGCCGTACCAAACATGCTCCTTCCGAAACACGACGGCGGTATTGGTCCAGCTGGAACATTCTGGCTGTTCACTGTCATTACTCTTATCGGAGGTGCTTGGGCATGGTTCTTTATTCCAGAAACCGCTGGTCGGAGTTTGGAGGGTATGGATCGCTTGTTCACTCTCAGATGGTGGCAGATTGGTAGATTCGGAGAGAATGAGGCGAACGAGCAGGTTATTGCCAGTGAGAAGTTGGAGGGTGAGAAGGAGAATGTTCGGACTCAGGCCGTTGAAGTCGAGAGGGTTTGAAATTTAGCTGCGCATTAAATTCGCGAAATTAATGATGAAATGAAATACAATTACAAATACATAAAAGATGCATTGTTTCCAACTAGCCACGTAATTCTCAATCAGTGACCTTAACGTATCTAGGCACTCATCAACGCCACCATCCTATCACTATGCACATGCAACTTTAACGCAGGGTATTTGCCAACTAGCTCTCTCGACTGCCCGGCCAAGATTTCCATCTGCCATCCTTACGCTTGGAACAGGTGTTTGTGGGCGTTCGTAAAAAGAAGAGAGATTGTTACTTACAGGTAGACTTAACACTCAGTAGATACAATGAAAGACAATGCTTTAATACGATGTGAAGTCCGCAGAAATCGATACGAGCTAATATAAGGCACCTAAGACTACTCAGAACTCCTCTCGTCCAAAATCACCAGACCTTCGTCGCTCCTTCTTCCCTGCTCCCAAGATGGGTCCCACTCAGGCTCATTGATCAAGCCTCACGTTGCTTGCTGTGCTACAGTGTTAATTATCCTGTGCCGCCTTCACTTTGCTGCAATCTGGGTTGGGAACAAGTAGTCTGCATAAGCCTTGCCATATCGACGTATGAGACAACTCCTAGTCGTTCCAGACCAGCAATATCCATCCTATATTGTGTCGCCGGCGTAAACTCGCGCCTAAGAACCTGTTCACGGATTCTGGCACCGGAACGGACCTGTCTAACAAAAACGCGATGAATTTGTGTGGTAGACGGGCGGAAAGCGACGACGACAAGTGAAGTTTCCTTGCACCCTCGAATACTCATGATAGAATCCCATCCAGGACATCTGTCCAAGGACTGATTCAATTTGGCAATACGATGTATGTGTGAGTCATCCTTAATAAGAACTTGTAAACTTTTCAAATTTTTACACCTTGCAAGTCTTCGGAATGCGACGTCCGACTGTCGACCGTACCATGGAACGCATAACTGTCGAGGATAAGTTTCAATTTCTGAGGCTGAGAGTGATTGGAGGAATTCGAGGCCAGCTTCGCCTGTTATGTTAATCAAATCCACTTTTCTCGAGAAAAAAACCTTCAGAATCTCGCTGCGGAGTCGTGGGAAAGCCTTCAGTAGTGAACAGACAGGAGCGTAACGATATGCATCATCCTTTGGAATAAAGCCATACATCAGCTTTGGCTTTACGTTTTTAACGTTGAGGGTATCAGGATCATAGTATTCTTGGTCGTCGTCAAGAGCAGATTGGATTATAATGCTTAAGATTTCAATGGGAAGTCTGGCGATCCAGGGTTGATCCGCATGCAAACTCGGAATGCGTGTTTTCACTAAACATAAATCGAGCATTAGCAAGTTGCGCACGCTCAGATGATACGGAAATATTTTTAGCTGCATATAACGTGTAAGTAACTTACAAGCTGCTGAGTAAGACCGGAGCATTTTCCGTTGGGGTGGTAAAAGTCCGGTACCTTCCTCAGCCTGGTTTGCGTTGTCTTTAGAGACAGATTTTCTTTTTTGGGACACCATTTGGATGTTGATACGGTAGCAGGTAATTATTCGGACCGTACCTGTCAGGATGGAATTGGTGGAAATATATACACACTAGAGCAGCTTGTTTGACTCAAACGAACCGAGAGAGATTTGCTTTGCCAAGGTTGCTTGGAAACGACAAAGCACTATAATGTTATAAGTGTCAAGTTAGAGGGATGAGTAATTTCTTTCAAACTTTCATTCGATCTGAAGTGCAAACGCCTGATCTGTGCGGACTAGTATATAGAGCTGAAATACTTTTCGTAACTCCTTTGGAGTGGAAACTCCTGGAAATACAAAACACAAAAGAGTTTGTAAGAAAATATGCATGCAGCTTTCCTGTGGGTTTTCTTTATCCAACACTCGGCATGCAAGAGAGCCTGTGGATGTCGTTAAAAAGCCATTGAAGATGTTGAGCGCGTTTGTCCGTAAGATGCACAATATGAGGTATTCGATATTATTTCCTCGGTCTGTGAGTTGTTGTAAAGAAAACAGAATGAGTGATATCTGGTGTCACCTTTGCACAATACTATGATTGGATTGGATTTCTCACTTGGCGAACAATTCAGGATGGGAGAGGAATTCAACAAGTATAGCTGTTTAAAGCTGGCATTATTTGTCAATGCACGAGTCTGGAAAAACCTTGCCGATTTGGCGCGATTGGGCGGTGATCTATGTTTTCTGAGAGGGATTCCAAGTTTAACGACTTTCAATCTTGACTTTCATATTGTATAGATCGGCAAAGTTCACTTTTTATTCCTGTAGAATTGCAATGCCATGATGTGGGGAGCACAACTTTAACGATGTGCTACAAATGGTCCTTCATGTATTCAAGACTCCAAGTTCTCAAGCTCGTCAAATATATGTCTAGGCTGACTCAAAGCATCCTGAAATCCCTGTTCCACTTCCCAGTATCTTGCCACCACGTATCTCATGTCCAATGGTACCATGCTGAGGTCTCGATTGCGGTACTGACTATATTTGTGCCACATCAACACTTTCTTACACCCTCGAATCCTCATAATAGAGCTGAATGCGGGCCAAGTCTCCAATGATTTTCCATACAAGATGAAATCACGCACTGGTGACTTGCGAGATAGGACAAACTCCAAACTTTCGAGATTATTCGCCAAAGCGAGTTTGTCCAATGAACCGGTAGAACGTCTGAAGAGTGATATTCATGCCACAGGAAAAAGATGTTTTTGGGAAAGGTTTGTATTTCCCTAATTGACATCGATTCTAAAAGTTCTAGGCCTTCTCTAGTTTTACTCTGCGGACTAGTGTAAAAGTCCACTTGTGTTGAGAAGAATGTGGCAAGAATAAGCTCGCGGTGCCAAGAGAAGGCCTTTAGTAGCGTGTTAATAGGATCCCAAGGTCGAGGTGGGCTTTGCCAAGCACCGAGAGTGTACATTAGTCTTGGCTTTACGTCCTTCTTGTGTAAAGTGGTCGGATTGTAACCTTCTAGGTCGCGAAGTGCGTATTGGATGACCATGGCGAACAATTCTTTGGGTAGAATGGCGATCGGGCATTTGGGTTGACCTTCTGGGGGAAGCCGAGGGTCATATGCAAGTTCTAATGTGATCACGCATGAGCACTTTGGAGCTCACTTTGAAAGTTTGGAGGGGCTACTAACGTAGCGGGTGGCAACTTACTGACTCTCGGGTGCGAACGAAGCTTCAGTTGTTGGCTTGATAAATGGGCAATCGATTTACCAGTATATCCTTGGTGAGATTTTGAGATGGGTGTTCTCTTTCGTGGCGCCATTAGAAGAAATATGTGGAAATGGATGAAAGATGACTGGATGGAGGACGAGTTTGGATGTATGATGAATTGAATCGTATTTCCCGCAAGTCAGAGGGGCTTTATGTGTCAAGAAATTGATTCCATCACATGTAACAGGTTGGGAAAAATGCAATCAGAATGTTTGCAAACACAATTACAGCAGATCTTGTTACAAACTTACCGAATTGCTCAAAGGCTTTCCAACGAATGGATTTTCCAACATACTCAATACTTTTCTAGGACCTATCTCCTATGGAAATGTTCTAGAAACAAATGAAGTGTGGTTTTTGTCGCGTTGTGTAAAGGCTCATCTTACAATCCTGCGCTAAGCTCTGAATCAAACAAACTTTCGATCGACGTATCCAGCAAACGGTCATGAAATCTTTTTTGAATGAAACCATGGTGCAGTGTACCTAGAAGCATTGTTCCAAGACGTTTGCACTTGCTAATGTCTCGCTATGTAAAAGTTTGTTTAGTTGTGAATGTTCTTTTGGACTATCCAGTAAACTAGCAAAACAATCAATCAAGAAAAATAATATAAAAAAGACTTTTGTGAGTTACTTCATCTTTTCATGCATGACACATTGCGACTACGAGAATTTCCATTATCCTTATTGGGTTGGTGAAGAGGTACTAAAGTTTTCATCTTCAGAGTAGGAACATTGAAGAATGGATCTTACGAAATACTTCTTTCAGAGTAGTGTTAAAAGGAAACTATCAAATTTTCGGATCTCGGTTCCGAGTTATCGATCCGATCCTGACTCTCGTGAAATACCTTTTTCTCTCTTTCTCATAGGACAACGCTTTTGGCCTACAACACGTATTATTAAATATATTGTTCATTTTTTGGGGTTAAATTGAACTCAAACTCGCAAAGACCCTTCATTGCAACTTCCACTTCGTTCCTCGAATAACGAGACTGGTGGTTAAGCTCTAATGTCCTTTCCTTCCACCAGTGGCGAATACTCAAGAGTGTGTTTCATAGCATTTTCGAGAAGGGTTATCCTTATGTCTGTAGCAGCTTTTCTAGTATCCTCGCAACACTAGTTAGCCGTTCTCTAACAAATCTTTAAATTGGTCATGTAGCTCCATTTTAAAAGAACATTGAGAAGAACTTGTAGATAGAAATTGACTATAGTATCTAGGTGCGCTAAACATTTGTTTAAATTCTCTTAGGCTTCTATTAAAACACTTTACAAGAAGCTAAACGTTACGACCTAAGATGGCGATCGACTTTTCGAGTAATGAACTACTGTAAAACTATAGGGCGTTCCAACCAAGAAGAAAATTGTAAAAAGATGAGGATAGAAAGACAACTAGCTAGGGATATGTTTGCTAGATATCTAGTATTTCAAAGAATATTTATAGAATAAGTTAATGTTTATTATATTACGTAGTTTTTTTAGTACTAATCTTTATTTGTAAAGATATAGGTTTGATATTATGCTTAGTCTTTACTTACTAGATATTAAATAGTTTAAGAATACTATCGTACTTACTTTCTTGATTATATTATTTATTCCCTACTATCCTACTACACTAAATTCACGATAGCTTGTTTCATTAGACTAATGAAATTGTTACATAATTGTCATGACCTACGGCTTTCGACACTAGTCACACTTCAACCATCTTAGCAAGACATCTGCCAGCTTCTGACGATCCACAGGTTTAGAGACATAGCCGTTCATTCCTTTCGCCAAATAAATCTCCCTGTCACCCTCCAGCGCATTTGCAGTTAGTGCAATGATCGGTATATTCACCCCAGCCCTACGAATTTCCACTGTAGCCTCCATACCATCGAGAATCGGCATACTAATATCCATGAGGATAACATCGAGGAGCAATGAGTGCTGCTTCGCGAGCTGTACGGCTTGTGCTCCGTCCAAAGCAGTGTGAATGTGCTCGAATCCAAGACCCCGCAGCATCTTTACCATTACTTTCTGATTGATCAAGTTATCCTCAGCAAGAAGAAGACGCTTTGACGGTGCGATTTCGCTGAGGAGCTCTCGTGGATCAACAGGTGAGATAGTTGTTGACGCCAAGGCTTTTGTTAGTACCGCTGCAGGAATCGTAGTGGGCAGTTTTGCTACGTTCACCGAAAACCAAAAGACACTTCCGCGGGTCTGTGGATTGGCGTGAAAGCCGATAGTGCCGCCCATTAATTCTGCGAGGGTTTTGCTGATTGAAAGGCCAAGTCCGGTACCTTTGTAGCGCTTGGTGGCTGATGTATCGAATTGAGTGAACGGGGTAAATAGAGAGCCAGAAGTAGGGTTCGAGATGCCAATCCCTGTGTCGGTGACCTCTGTTTGAAGTATGTATGAGAGATCATCCTCTTTCGTGGCATATGTCCGAATACGGATAGATCCGGAGTCTGTGAACTTCGCAGCATTCGATACTAGATTATTCAAAACCTGGCGGTAGCGGACAGGATCACCATGTACTACCGTAGGCAAACTTGGATCGGAAGACACGTCGATTGACACTCCATGGTTGAGAAGTGGCCGAGAACCGCGAACTACAGAAGAAACAACGTCCGGAATGTTAATGACGTCCGAATTGATCGGGAAAGTCCCAGCTGACAGCTTACTCCAGTCTAGGATATCGTTGATTACATCTAGCAAGACGTTGCCCGATTCTTCGATAATGCCTGTCAATTCCCGTTGCTCCGGCAATAGCGAGGTGTCCGTGAGGAGAGTAAGAGCAGAGAGCATTCCATGCATCGGTGTTCGTATTTCGTGGGTCATGTTGGCGAGAAATTCCGACTTTAGCTTCGCAGCCTCCTCGTAGGCAGAGACCAGTCTAGACTCAGCAGCTTTTCGCTCAGTCAGATCACGCGTGACCTTGCTAAATCCAATATGCACGCCGTTCCTGTATACAGACGTGAGGATAACATTTGCCCAGAATCGAGATCCATCCCGGCGCAGACGCCACGATTCATCTTCCACTTTGCCATCTCGTAGACAGATCTCTATTTCCTTCCTTGGCTTCTCGGCCACGAGATCTTCGCGAGTATAAAAGGTGGAAAAGTGTTTTCCTATTATTTCCTCTGCGGTGTACCCCTTAAGCAAAGCAGCCCCCTGGTTCCAAGTCTTGACGTTGCCTTTTGTGTCTAACATGAAAATAGCATAGTCTTTGACCGTCTGAACGAGCATCCGGTATGTGTCGTTGGTGTCCAATTGGTTATTTGCCTGTTGCATCTGGTCATCGCTGATTGTCTCCTGAAACTCTATGGATATGTAACGAAGGGTTTCCTTCTCGAACATTGGGATAGCTCGTACAGCCCAGTATCTGGGCGCTGCAGTGCCGTGACCCTTGACCTGTATAGCGTCCGCGGCGTGGACCTTCTTCGTTGACCGTGCGGTTTCTATTGCACATTGTACAGAAGCTACGTCCAGACCAAGACCTCTTGCCCCCATCAGCTCGTATACGCCAACACCGATGCATGCTTCCGCCGCGAGGTTATGGAGTGAGAGGAAGCTAGCAGATACCAGCAGTATGTGAAGTGAAGCGTCGAGGAGGACAGTTGGAATAGGTGTGAGAGCAATAAGTGAGTGGCCGGTCAGCGTTTCGCTTTGCGATGGAGACTCAGAAGCTAGATCCATGACTCGTTCCCATGAGAGAACTAATCTAAGTATCGTACGTTTCTAACGCCCGTATCTGATGCGCATTTTGGAGAAAGTTCACAGTGATCGGTGTTCTATTATTAGAAGCGCAAAATGACGTATGTGGCGGAACGACATTATCCAACATTTGGTGAACTGCTCTGACAAATATATCACGACAAGAATAAAAGAAGGTCGGAAATCGAAATAGATATCCAAATAGTCAATTACAGTACATAAATTATAAAGTTATTATGCAACATGCAATCAAAAGTGGCATTCTACTGCTTAATGGAAGAATAATGGATAGTTCACAGTATATCGAAATTGCCGTGAAATGATTCTCTTATTTTCAAGGTACAAAACTTTTGGTAAACTCATATTTAAAAGATTCTCTCAATTTTGTTACTCTGTCCTTTCTGATTTGTATAGTTGCTATCTCATTTCACCTGTACCAAGGTACACCCTTGTGAATTAAGTCGTCTGCTTGTGGTCTAAGCCCTTCCCCACCTTAATTTAGTTTCTCCTGATCTAATTTATTGAAAACAAAACCCATTTATCCATACAATCGGTGTTCAAGAAAACTGTATCCATTTTCTAAATTATATATATAAGTGGTAATTTAGCAACTTCTTTGTCCCTCCAAACTTTCGCAGAACTCCCTTTCCAAGAGCCGAAGTGCACATATGTCGTTCTCTTGCCAGCTCTAGTAGCAACTATCCTCCTCATGCTACGACTATGATACTGATGTACGTTCAGTATCTCATCGTGTTTTCGTTTGTGATCGAATGTTTGATTCCTCATTTTCCTTTCGACGTCCCCTAGTAAGGATTTTTGGCCAGCCACACGTAGTAGTAAGCAGTACTCTGTGACGCCTAACAGTTCTGCTAGAAGAGTCAAAATGGACGTAAAGTTCAGAATCCCGCACAAAATTGGGAAGAGGTATCATGACCGACACTCTTTTACATTCTCGGATGCTCATAATGGCATTCCAACCAGTACATCTCTGAAGACTGTCAACCCTTTCGTACTGTTTGTACACTTCGTCACCCAAAGTCAATTCAACCTGTAGATAATCCAGTTTACTGTGCTTTGCAAGTATCCTGAACGCGTCCGATGGTCGTGGGTCACACCATGGGACACGAATATCTCGGATGTACCTTGCGATTTCATCTGGCGACAAAGATTGAAGAAATCGGACTCCAGTCGCTTGAGGCGAGAGTTCCACCTTCCGAGTGAGAAACAGTTCCAATATCTCTTCTCTCAAATGTCCGACTATAGCTAGTAGTTTGAGAACGGTGTGAAAGAGCAAGCGTGGTGAACGAGGTCTGTATTGAATACTTCCGTCTGGCAATTGTGTGCCTGAGCTCTCATGAGTGCAGCAGGCGTATTGGATAATGATACTGACAATCTCAGGTGGAAGTCTGGCGAATTTGCCTTTACCCCTCGGCAGGTCCACGACGGCCTCAGCTGTTATGGGAGCTGATGGAGATTGATGTTGACCATTGTCGTCTCCAGCGGTTTGCGAAACTTTGAGGCTTCCTAATCCCATATCAGCAAGAAAATATACCACAAGACACCCCAAAATAAAGTTGAGGTTGGAAGTTTACCAGAGTTAGCATTAACTCGAAGTTTCTTCATAGGTCTTGTCAAATCTGGAGAACCTTCGCGTTCTTCAGCGGCATCCGCTCCGGTTTTCCTCTTGCGTGGACTCATTTGCTTGTTATTTCGGAAGAGATGATAAGATAGGTCGAGTTTACTGGCAATATGTGGATATATATAGCAGGAAAGCTCGCGCAAATCAAAGGAATAAAGCAAGTTGTACTTTCCAAAGACGCTTTCATAATTCAAAGCAATTGTTGTGTAGTGCAGGTGCACAAGCCGATGATGAATTTACCTTTGAGATCTATTACTATTGAATTTACTAAAGCTTTAATCTGTACATAAAATGTAAGCTTAGATACCTAGATGAAAACTAACCTTTTGTCTCCCCTTGCAAGACTAACCTCTCGAAACGCAATAAATTTCAAGCAAAAAAGTTTATACTTCCCTTTATAGTCAAAGGTAAGATCTTTCTTTCATCCAGAAATGCAGCAACTCAACAATGAACAAAGCGACATTAATCCTTACCCAAAGTATCATTTTGATGGAGAAAATGACCATGCTTCCTCCCGTGTCTTGCGCGTTTTGTTAATCGTGAAGCAGCAAAGTTTGACAAAGGCCTAGGACATCGGACGTGCAAGGAATTCCACAAAAGAGCTCTCTATACTATTGTCATACCTTAAAAGTTCATTCATAAGTATAAACTTTCGTTTCACTAGTTTGAAAATGCTTTTTTATCACCCTGTACATTCATGACACATGCACTTTTGAACAATTTGCCCAGGGATTGAGTGCTATTACACAGTACAGAATACACAATATAAAAATACCTCTTTTTACATCTATTAGTAAGTGGTGCTGCAAACCAATCACCTCGTTCAGCATAGATATTTAGCTTCCCCACTAGCAACCCCAACTGCCCCCATACCAATCTTTTGTAACTATGTTGCTTGCTTGTGGTTTAGACCAACATCCGGATCACTTTGCACTCTTGAATTTTCCCTGACCACTTGGTCCTGTTGGCCCCTACGAAAACTCCATATCTTGTTCGATATCTGACTCATCAGTTTGATTTCGTTGCAATGGCCGATCCCATTGCGAGCGTTGACCTCTGGGTAAACGACATGTTTCGTTAAATCTCTGACTCATAAGATCAGCCCTATGAAAGCCATCGCGACCATCAAAACCATGAGCGTCGTATTTGGCCACCCACTGAATATCCCTTTGATGATCTCGCTTAGCGTGAAACTCGAGAACCGTTTTCTCACATTCGCGAATACTGATGATTTCGTCGTAGCCGGTACAGCATTCAAAACTTCCGCCCGGAAAGCCTTGCCCAGATTCATACTCTCTAAATACTTCCGTGTGTTTCTTGACGAAGATTTCCAGCCTTTTGAGGCTAGTATGAGCTGCAAATCTTCCGAAAAGGGCGGCAGAGTCTTCATCACACCACTGGATACGAATGTGCTTTAGGTAGTGCTTCATTTCTTTGCCTGGCATCCGATATAAGAAATTAAAAGTTTCTTCATCGTTTGTGATTTCGACTTTTCGTGAAAAGAACTGCTTGAGAACCACGTGGCGTAGCAAAGGCCAGACCTCCAGTAGGGTGAAGATGGATTGATAATCGGATATTTGAGATTGGAAGCTGTACATCAGAGTTGGGATTTTCTTTTGGCGGGACTTTTTGCGTTTCTTTCGAGGGGGTTGGGCGGGTTCGGCAGCCTCTTCTTCAATGGTAGAGGGGTCCCAATATTCGAGGTCTCTGAGAACGTATTTGACAATCTTAGCCCTAAGTTCTTTTGGCAAGATACCGGTCCAGGATGTACAAAGGCGGCTCAGATTCTCAGTCGGGGGATAGGGTTCAAAGCTGTCAGCTGCAAACCATAGTAAGTTAGACCATCAATTCGCAATGTGTTAGATATTGTCCTTTGGTGTCCGAGAATACGAAAAAGTGTCAGGAACAATCTTACCTGCATTGACAAAAATGGGAACCGTTCGTGGCTGATTGAGTCCACGCATAGTACTGCCATCGCTTGCTGCTCTCATTGCACTGTTTGCGCTTGAAATTCCCTGGATTGGCTCCATTTGATCTCAAATTGTAACTATCGATCATGAAAGTAATTTCTTGCCTGGAAATTTGCCGAAACTTATACCAATTGGAGCGAATTGATCAAACGGGAGTTTTGCAAAGATGACAGCCGAGTGTCACATAATGCGAAAGCTTTCTTTGATACTGTTTCCCAGATTTGAGTCTTGCAATGACTGGCCAATGCTCCTTTACCAATTCCTTGGGATTTGTATGTTTGTCAGCAATAATGACGTGAAAGTACTCAAAAAATGGATTTTTCCAAAGAAAGTTTTAGTCTTAACTCAATTAGACTCATCTACAGCAAACACTGTGACTCAAACGTCAATTTCTAGCCCTGGAATTATGCGATATGATTTAAGATAACAAGCTTGACTGCCGACAAAGAATTGAATGACTTTCTTTGCTGCAGCGTCGACGAGCATTTGCAAAATAGTCACAAAAAAGATTACATTGCTGAATTTATCCTAATAAACAAATCAACACATATCTTTTTCTAATGTATGATTGTCAAGAAAGAAAGAGAAATCTACGCCAAACCTACGACCCCTTAATGATCTCGCTTACCACCACCCCCTTTCACATGCTCCCCTCCCCTCCCTAAATCCGACTCCCTAGCGAGCGTGACATCATCAGTAACACCGCAAACAACGCAAACAATATCAACCACATCTTAAATCCAAACAGCCAAACAACTCAAGCATCTAGCCGCAATCAATTGAACCCCTCTCCCCTTCCATCAAAATGGACGACCCAAAAACCCAAATCCCCTCCATAATCAAATCCCTAACCGAAGGGTCCCCATCCGCGCAACACCACGCCCTGCAAACCTACTTCCACTCCAGCGCATCATTCACCCACCCCCTCTGTCGCGTCCCGTCATTCTCGCACATTTCGCTCCCGTTCGTGGGAGAGATAAACTCGCGATGGGTGGTTGGCATGATATACCGATGGTACAAAATCCTAAGTCCGAGGATTGTGTTGGATGTAGAAGTTGTTGGTACGTATATACCCCCCGAGTTGGGGAGGTAGGCTGACGAGGTGTAGAGTTCAACAAAGACACAGACATAATATTCCTAAACATCCACCAAATCTTCTCCCTCTTCTTCGTCCCCTTCTACAAATCAAACGTCCATCTCACCACCGTCCTCAACCTAGTCCAGCTCCCCGACCCAGCGCAGCGAGCCGAAGGTAAATACTACATCATCCACCAAGAAGACCTCTACCAAACCGACGAAGTCGTGAAGTTCTTCTGGCCGGGCGGAAGTACGGTGATATGGGGGTTCCAGATGTTCGCGACGTGCATGTGTATACTGGGTGCGTTGGCGCTGGCGCCGGTTACGTGGGCGGCGGAGAGGAGGGCGAGGGGGAAGGTCAATGGGGTTGGTGAGGGGAAAGGGAAGGTTAATGGGATTGGGAAAAGGGCGATTAATGGGGTCGGGGTTGGGAAGGGGATGTGAGGGATATGGATCGAATTTGATTTGGAGTTAAAGGGGGAAAGGGCATGATTTACGAAGGATGATGAAGGTTGGTGGGGACTGGAATAGAATACCAGGGATGTAATTTGGCACATGGGATATTTGGTCGAGTTTGAAGTGGAGAAAAGGAGGAAGTAGATGGATTTAGGGTGGAGGCGACGGCGTTGAAATGGGGGAAATATCACGGCAAGAGTTTTGGCGCAAGTCTCCAAAAATGACTTAATTGATGGGCATGTCACACTATTGATTAAATTTCTACGTTCTGTATCTAGTATTTCGCTTACATAGATTCTAACATTTATTCCAAATCCTACTGCAGCACATCCCTCAACTAAGGCCCCAGACTCCCAACGGTCCTTCTCTTCCACTCTTTCCTTTCGCGACTAGCTCCTTCTCCAATCTTCTCACCCGCTTAACCAGCGTTCCAGTCGCTAGCGGTCCGATGATAGTACAGAGCACAATCGCCCACGTGGTAATGAGATAGATCTCTGATGATTCCACGGGTGTAGTGGTCTGGGAAGAGAATACCCCCGTTGTCTCTGCCAGCGAAGCGATGAGGAAGCCGATCTCACCGCGGGCCGTCATGGCTGTGCCGAGCATAGCTGCTGGATAAAGGGATAGTGGTACTTTGGTAGGAGTGGTGTTGGCTTTCGGGGGCTGCCGGGGGAGGGAGGTGTTTGCTGGAGTGGGTGAAGATGAGGACGCAGTGGTGGGTTGGGATGGCTGCGAGGGGATGTGTTGGAGCTGGACTCCGGTATTGCTCGTAATCGGCTTCTGGGATTTCTTCAATTTGCTGTTTTTCAATGTCTTGCGTCTGAATTTCAATGCCAGTTTCGAGAAAATAGGAACAGAAAATTTAAGAAGCCAAAACCCTGTGGCGAGTTTACTGATGAGCATTAAGATGGTGTAGATTATGCCACGCCACATTATGGGGCCGGAAAAGAGTTTGGTAATTGGAATGGCGAAGCCGATAGAGGCGAAGAAGAGGGGTTTAAGGATGCGATGGAGGGCTGGCTCGTAGAAGCGGGTGAAGGTTGCGGTTCCTGATGTTTGAGAGGGAGTGGTTGTCGTTGGTGGAGGTAGTGAAGGGGTTGATGGGGTGGTGTTTGCAGGTATCGTGGTTGATGAAATGTTTTCTTGAGTGTGAGTGCTGGATGTGGTTTGGATATTAGGTGTATTGGATGCTGCTGGAGTAGGCTTTGTGAATTCGCCGTCCCACCAGCTGATGGCTGCTCCAGCGAGATACGCAGCGAAGAGGTTTGAAGTCCCTGCATAAGTAGCCCCAGTGACCAAACCAAGCAGAATTGCAGTGTGAATAATCAAAGCAGCATAAACACTGCTCACACAACTTCTTACCATTCCGTCCTTCTTATTCTCAAGAACAGATTGACACCATAAGGTAACTGGCTTAGCAACAAATCTGCAAATAAGTAGCACCAATACACCAAGCCCAATAGAAACAGCAATAGGCCTTACTACCGTAACAGCAGAAAAGTCATCTCCACCAAGGTTGGAAATGACTTGCACCATTACCAGACCTACCACATCATCCATCATAGCTGCACTAGTAAGAACGACTCCTAGACGGGTAGTGGCGAGACCACTTGTGCTCAGAATAGTAAATGTAGTTCCTAGACTGGTAGAGCAAAGTGCTGCACCTGCTGCAAAAGCTTGGAGTGGTGTAGCTGAGGCTAGGGATAGAAGACTGAATGAGAGGCCGATTGGAACGACGATGCCTGTTATGGCTACTGCACATGAGAGCAGTGCATTTGCTTTTAGAGCGGAGAATTCGGTTTGAAGGCCTCCTACGAAATATCAGGTCAGTACTAGTAAATGTAAGAGGAGGAAATGACATACCTTCATACACCAAAAGTATAAGTCCCAAATATCCCAGTTGTACAATCACATGTTCTGTTTCTGAGTTGAGCAGTTTTCCTCCTGGTGTACCCCATGCTACGCCTATAAAGATCTGGCCGATAAGACCACAGAAAATGAGGTTGTCAAAGATATGATTGATAATGTTCAGAGCGAGAAGAAATGACGATTGAATTAAGATTGTGACTATATCGGGTTCGTCGTAGGGAAGGTATGAGGATGGCTCTGAAGACATAGTTGGGCAGAGAAGAGCAGTTCCTGAGATCTGAATGGAGCTTTACAGAACTGAATATGGAGACGATTGAGCCGATGAGAGATATCTTTGGTTTCCATTGAGAAGAGCAACAGACTTTACAGTTGTACTCTTGGCTGTTCAATTTTCCGTCCTAGCTGTATCAGCTCCAAGCTAAAACTTGTCAACATAAAAACAGATAAATTAAATACAACGAGATGGATGTTATGAATTATACAAACCCAGAAAAAGATATTTCGAAATTGTTGTGTAACTTCTTCCTAGGATCGTACAGTTCTGTCGATGACAAACCCTTCACATGATCCCTCTGCGGCAAACACCAAGCCCCGTCGTCGCGTCCACCTCGGCGTCGAAGCCCCTGCGCCACCCCAAGCGTCCTTTCCATTGCGACATGAAATGTTTCCAAGACAAACCACCAAGATCCGATGACAGATAATTAATTCCATCCATCCATCTTCTCCTTTTCTCGCACTCTTTCATCTGCATACCTTTTTCTCAAACAAATTAATACCTCTGCTACGAATTACAAGTCATTCTGATACCATCCAATCTACCTACTCGTACTCATCAGAAAGCCACAACGTCACGGAGGCAAAAGAAAGCATTCGGATACACGGGTGTTAGTAAACACACCTGATCACGACGACGACGGATTAAAATCGCAATACGAAGACTAGACTAAACATTTGTTTATTCACGCATTTCATTCGACCTACTGCGAACGTCGCAAATCAAACAAAGAACCTCACCACCTCATAACCTCGCAACCACCCACAACCTCAACCTCAACCTCCTAACCACAACACCACAAAAATGTCATCGCAACCACCAAAAGACGGTCCCCCACCAGACTACAACGCCCCTCACGCGCCCCAAGCAGCGTACATCCAGCAACAACAACCCTACAACCAATACCCACCTCAGAACTTCTCCTCTCCGCCGCCAGGCCAGTACGGACAGCCGCCACAAGGAGGATACTATGGACAGCAGCAGATGGGCTACGGACAACAACAGCCAGGCTACGGCGTAGGAGGTGCGCCAGGACCATATGGACCACAAGGCTATAACGCGGGGCCGCAAGGCGGATACGGAGGGTATGGACAGCCGCAGGGACAGTATTATGAGGAGAGAAGGGGAGGGGGAAGTAGTGGGGGGTTCTTGGGGGCGTGTATGGGGGCGTTGGCTTGTTGTTGTTGTTTGGATTTGTTGTTTTAAAGGAAACAGGAAAGGAGAGGAGGGGAAGGGGTATGGGGATGGAGATGGAGAAACGGGGAGGAAGGGTGGTGGATAGCGGAAAGGATTACGGAGAAAAGGGATGGATGAGGGATAGAGGAAGGGAAGAATGAGGTGAGAAATATGGATTAGGATAAGCTGGACTGTTCTGTGTATATTGTGGTATGGGCGGGCGATGGAGGTGTTTGTGTTCATTGTATGAAATTGGTGGTGCGACCTAATAATAAATGTATATTTTTTGAGCAAGAACATAATTGAAATGCTTGAAATGGAATGCCGTACAGCAAACGTGTATACTACGCTGACAATATGGTGTGAAGGAGATATGCTTTATGTGCTATTTAATCAACGTATATTTTTCTTTACGAATAACGTTTAAATGCTTCAATATCATTTTACGACGCCCAGCCCGCTTAAACGCCCCCTTTCCTTCCAAAAAATGCATCAATAACTTGCAAATAATATCTATAGACTCTCGCTATCAATTCTCTGCACCACGATCGCAGTAGCCGCTCCTCCTCCATTGCAAATAGCAGCGCAACCGTATTCGCCTACTTTCAGTTGATGTAGAAGTGTTGTGAGGATTCGTGAACCCGAGCTACCAAGAGCGTGGCCGAGGGAGATGGCACCACCTAATGGGTTGACTTTTGCGCCTTCAAGCCCGAGGATCTGTCGATCATTAGCTATGTGGTATTCGAAGGGGATGCCTAAATTTACCTTCTCATTCGCCTTAATCACTGCAGCAAAAGCTTCGTTAAATTCCCAAATCGCAATATCCTCCTTCTTCACACCTGCTCGCTCTAATGCAAGTGGTACCGCCTTTGCTGGCGCAACAGGGAAATCTACTGGATCTATTGCTGCATCGGCGCTTCCACAAATTCTAGCAAGAACCCTTGAATCTTTCCCGTATTGTTTTGCGATTGCCTTATTTCCCAATACTAGCGCACTCGCTCCATCATTCAACGTCGACGAGTTCGCGGCTGTAACGGTTCCCGTTCCATCTCGGACGAATGCAGGCTTCAGAGTAGCTAGTTTGTCAAACTTGACATCCATGTATCCCTCATCAGTATCAATAATGGTATCTCCCTTTCGTCCCTTGACCGTTACTGGCGCAATTTCCTCGGCGAAAGCGCCAGTCTTCCAAGCCTCCTGAGCCCTTGAATATGAGAGCTTGGTATATTCATCCTGCATTTCCCTTGTGATGTCGTACTTTTTGGCCGTAGTCTCGGCACATACGCCCATATGGAATTTGTTATAAACGTCGGTCAAGCCGTCCTTGGTCAACCCATCTTCCATCGTAACATTTCCGAATGCTGGCAAACCACTTGCTCTTGGGACATATAAAGGTGTCCTGGTCATGCTCTCCATTCCTCCCGCGATTTGCGCTTCTGCCAATCCAAGCTGGATGTTTTGAGCAGCAAAAACCACCGCTTTCATTCCCGAGGCGCATACTTTGTTGATGGTGATTGCTTCGACTGTGTTTGGAAGACCGGCAAAGAGGGCAGCTTGTCGTGCTGGTGCTTGGCCGACGGAGGCTTGGAGGACGTTTCCCATGTACACATCTGTGATTTTGGAAACGGGGACTTTGGATTTCTCGAGGGCGGACTTGATTGCCACTGCGCCGAGTTGGGGCGCGGAAACTGTGGTGAAAGAGCCATTGAACTGCAATTGTTAGTCAGTAAGAAAGCCAAATCACTGCCATAGTACGTACCTTCGCCGTCGGCGTTCTTGAGGCACTCAAAATATATGCATCTTGAATTTCTTGCTTGACCGAGGTTGTAGCACTGAAATGTCGGCGAACTTGAGTGAGACGTTGTTTTGGTAACGAGGAATTCCTCGCAGATGCCATTGCGAATTTGAAAGACATGACGAATATGACGAACAGCTAAAGACAACAAATTCAAATTACATGCAAAGTTGAAAAGTTGAGAAGGAAGTAAGAAAGAATGAATGCGTCCCGTAAACCGGGAGCTATGGAACATCACCCTCGGCTTGTGAAAGGCGGCGGGTAGTGGCGGATGGCGGGGAACGGCCCAGCAGTCCCTGTCAAGCTACCCCCACGTGACTCTTCCGAGTGCCGGCGGCGGGTCGGTCGAGGCTCCGTCAGCATGTCTGTAGTGCACTGGAATGCCTCCATGTACATGACATTCAACCATTGCAGTTAACCGTTACACGCTCAAAGATCCAGTCGTCTCCATACTACAAGAACTTGGAATCCCAATATTCTCCTCTTTACATTCACGACCATCATCACCAGTAGAAACGCGATCTTGCAACCTTTCCCCACCCTCATAACACGGCTACCAGCATCAGCTTCTGTATTCCACCAGGCTTTATACTCTCCAGTTCGACAAGCAATCTCTGATCGCAGGCGGCTTCAAACCTTTTATCCACGCTTCCACCAGTTCAAACCACCCGCCACTATGTCTACAGCCGCTCGCCGTCGTCTCATGAGAGATTTCAAGGTTGGTGGCAACCCTGATTCAAGATGGAGTTGGAAATACTCACAAGCCAAATAGCGTATGCAAACAGATCCTCCCGCTGGAGTCTCTGCTTCCCCTGTGGCAGATAATGTCATGACTTGGTAATGGCCTCTCCAGATAACCACAATGATCATATGCTGATGCGGATATCTAGGAATGCTGTGATTATTGGACCAGCGGATACCCCATTTGAAGACGGCACCTTTCGACTCGTGATGCATTTTGAAGAGCAATATCCAAACAAACCGCCAGCGGTCAAATTCATCAGCCAGATGTTCCACCCAAACGTGTACGCTACAGGAGAGCTTTGTCTTGATATCCTCCAGAACCGATGGAGTCCCACGTATGATGTTGCGGCGGTTCTTACTAGCATTCAGAGGTACGCTTGAGGAAATATAATGATTCAGAGCACTACTTAATACTAACCCAAACCTCCAGTCTTCTCAATGATCCCAATACCAGCTCCCCCGCCAACGTCGAAGCCTCCAACCTCTACAAGGACAATAAAAAGGAATACACAAAAAGGGTGCGAGAATCTGTAGAGAAGAGCTGGGAGGATTGAGCCATCATATACATTTAAAAACGAATATATTTGCATATGGACGGACATAGCGATATTGGAGCTCTGTATCACAGTGCGTTCTGGAGTTACGCATCATGCCTGGTATCTGTTTCTTTCTGGGTCTGTACGGTCTGTTTGGTCTGTTTCTAGGAGTATCAAGACAGGGGTCTCAGTCTGGCATATCGATTAGCGCGTCATTGGCATTCTGATATCCGCAAAACAATCAATAAATCATCTATGAACTGCTCTTAAATACTAGAAACTAATATTCGCCGCATTCGCTCTCTGACTATGGTCATCGTGAATACTGACTCGCAAGCATCCCCCCGCGAGTAACGTGATTAATTCGCATCGTCGCGTTCGACCCTGGAAATTGGCTTGTCACACCAGACCTGTACGCCTGGACGCCTCGCCTACCCGCATAATAAACAACTTTACCTCCTTATCGACTGCACCTTTCCCTCACCGGACACAACACCACCGGCGACGACGCTCACTCTCCTTATGAACGGTCCTGGGTAGCAAAAAGACTCGCGATCATGTCGAACAGTATAAAGGTGGTCGCCCGGTTCAGGCCGCAGAACCGGACAGAGATTGAATCGGGGGGGTTGCCCATTGTGAGGTTTGAGAGTGAAGATACTTGCGCTCTAGATGTAGGTACCCGCGATCAGACCAACAAGAGATGCTGATGTTGGAATAGTCAAAAGAGGCAACTGGTTCCTTCACTTTCGACCGCGTGTTTGATATGAACTCGCGGCAGAAAGACGTATTCGATTTCTCCATCAAACCTACCGTCGACGACATTCTTAATGGATATAATGGCACAGTCTTTGCATATGGGCAAACGGGAGCGGGAAAGTCGTATACCATGATGGGGACGGATATAGACAACGATGAGGGAAGGGGGGTGATACCAAGAATCGTAGAGCAGATATTTGCCAGCATTCTGGCCAGTCCAGGCACGATCGAATACACCGTCCGAGTTAGTTATATGGAAATCTACATGGAGAAGATTAGAGATTTACTGGCGCCACAAAACGACAATCTACCAGTCCACGAAGAAAAGAATAGGGGTGTATATGTTAAAGGCTTGCTGGAAATCTATGTGTCGAGTGTGCAGGAAGTGTACGAGGTGATGCGAAGGGGAGGGTCATCAAGAGCAGTCGCTGCGACCAACATGAACGCCGAGTCCTCGCGGTCACATTCGATATTCGTAATTACCATAACGCAGAAGAACGTCGAGACGGGATCAGCAAAGAGCGGACAGTTATTCTTGGTCGATTTAGCTGGTAGTGAAAAGGTTGGCAAGACTGGTGCTACCGGGCAGACCTTGGAGGAAGCGAAGAAGATCAATAAGAGTTTGAGCGCCTTGGGAATGGTTATCAACAACCTGACGGACGGAAAATCACAACATATTCCATATCGAGACTCGAAACTCACACGAATTCTCCAGGAGTCTCTAGGGGGAAATAGTAGGACGACTCTCATCGTGAATTGTTCGCCCAGCAGTTACAACGATGCGGAAACTCTCAGCACTCTGCGGTTCGGTATGCGAGCAAAGGCAATCAAGAACAAGGCCAAGGTCAATGCGGAAATAAGTCCTGCGGAAATGAAGGCACAGATGAAGAAGATGCAATCCCAAATCACCACATTCGAGCATTATTTCCATACCTTAGACGCCGAGGTACAGCAGTGGAGATCTGGTGAATCTGTACCAAAAGAGAAATGGGCACCTCCTCTCACGGGCGTAGCCGCTACAAAGCTAGACACGAGAGCACCACGACCATCCACACCCTCGAGACTCACCACTGACAGTCGGGCAGAAACACCCGCCGCATCAGAAAGATCAGCCACGCCTTCACTGCCGCTGGAAAAAGACGAAAGGGAAGAGTTTTTAAGGAGAGAAAATGAGCTGCAGGATCAGATAGCGGAAAAGGAAACCCAAATAGCGGCTCTAGACAAGTCGCTCCGAGAAACAAGAGAAGAGCTCACTTATCTAAAGGAGCATGACAACAGAACGAATAGGGACAACGAGAGGCTTACGGGCGAAGTCAACGAGTTCAGGATGCATCTAGAAAGATTGTCGTTCGAAGGCAAGGAGGCGCAAATCACCATGGACGCATTAAAAGAAGCCAACAACGAACTCACAACCGAGTTGGATGAACTCAAGCAACAGCTGCTGAACGTCAAGATGAGTGCAAAAGAGACAAGTGCTGTACTCGATGAGAAGGAGAAGAAGAAGGCCGAGAAGATGGCCAAAATGATGGCCGGCTTCGACCTTGGTGGTGATATATTCAGTGAAAACGAGCGCTCAATCAAGAGCGCTATTGACCAGGTCGATGCGTTGCATGAGCAAAGTGCTGCCGGCGAAGCGATACCCCCACAGGAACTCCAAGATATCCGAGCAAGATTAGTCGAAACGCAGGGGATAATTCGGCAAGCTGAGCTGTCTCTTTATAGTAATACGTCCAGCGATGCCAATTCTAAACGGAGAGAAGAGCTTGAAGTTCGCCTACAGATAGTTGAACGAGACTACGTGGATCTTCTCGAAAGAAATCTCACCGAAGACGACATCGCTGAAGTCAAGGACCGACTTGCGGACGCATATGTCAATAAGCAGGATGTGCAGTCTGAGCTGGTGCAAGGCCTCAAGGCGGAATTGGCACAGAAAGCTTCCGAGATTCAAAAATTCAAAGCTGTCAATGATGATTTGCAAAGGCGCGTCAAGACTGGTGCCGTAGCAAATGGTGCTCCAGGAATGCCAAATGGCAAGACAGTCCAACAGCAGATTGCTGAATTTGATGTCATGAAGAAGAGTCTCATGCGTGATCTCCAAAACAGATGCGAGCGTGTGGTCGAGCTTGAAATTTCCCTTGATGAAACTCGGGAGCAGTACAACAATGTCCTTCGATCATCAAATAATCGTGCCCAGCAAAAGAAGATGGCTTTGCTTCAGCGGAATCTTGAGACGCTCACAACTGTTCAAAAACAACTTGTGGATCAAAATGGCACTTTGAAGAAAGATGTCGCGATTGCAGAACGTAAACTTGTTGCCAGAAACGAACGCATTAATTCTCTCGAGTCGCTGCTGCAGGATTCACAGGAAAAGCTAACGGCCGCAAATCACAGGTTCATTTACCCACATACCCCAATGCATTTACCAATATGCTAACATAAAACAGGTTCGAAGCTCAACTTGGCGCCGTGAAAGAACGTCTCGAGGCAGCCAAGAGCGGTAGTACTCGTGGTCTTGGATCACCCACCGGACCCGGTGGTTTCTCTTTTGGCGGAGCAGGAAGTCGAATCGCCAAACCACTTCGAGGAGGTGGTGCTGTTGAGAATGCTCCTATCCCAGTCATTTCTGGTCTACAGAACGAGGCCAGCGGCAACTCGGGCAACAAGCGAACGTCCTGGTTCTTCTCTGGACAGAAATAGATCATTCACATCTTTTAGCGATCATCCTTATTTGTGATGAAATAGATACAGCGCAGTGGGAATTCAAGTAGAATAGACGGCAAGAGCATGCGACGAGGTCATGTCATGTATACCCACGTTTTTCCTTTTGTTCTTTGGATTTAATCGTCCACAATACGAGTCCGACCGGTTTACTCTTTGCCGACACAAAGCATGGGAGGCGTGTTGGGTTGGGGTTTGGTTCGGTCGACACAGGCAGTTTTGTTCTGGGCTCTGCTGGGTGGATTCTGGTGGACATGTATTCTCTGCGGTCGATTTTGGGGATCCAATCCACCCGGTTGCATGGGCGATGGATGGGATACATCACCGAGATTTACATAGGCTGGCGTTCAGTTGATAAATGGCTGATATTTTCCCTGAATGAGACTGCTATTTGGTGTGATGTGTTGTGATGGTTCTTGAACCCCTTTGTGCTACTGACTGCCACTGTGACATTAAAACAGCAAATCAATGTGTTGGAATAATCTTCAAGAAATACAAGACCTTGCAATATGTCGAGGAGAAACATATCGGTTCCGTAATAGTCGTCTTGTTCTGCTTAGAGTCGCCAATGCGAAATTAATAATGAGATCTCCAGCTTAGGTTGTACTCATTTTATTACCGGAGAAAGCATACTAAAATCCTGGTTCCTGAGTGGAAAGCAATCAGACCACCAACCCAGGCACATGCAATCTGCAAAACTTCGTCATGCCATAAAAAAACGCAATACCAATATTGAATAGCCCACGGAGCTTTGCTCCGTACCTCTCATCTTATATTGCTCATGCTCTCAGATCTGAACCTTCATTTCCCAGCCTCCTGATATCGCCGCGATGCTCTTTTGGTGGAGCTATCAAAACACACATCTAGCTTATACGTTTGTGCTCCCAGCCTCCTACTTTAAGAGTTCTCCCGGATCAAATGGAGGGGCATCGTAGAGTGAAACGTGAAAAATATACGTCTACTTCCGAATTGAGCCGTTACAGAATCAAGATTTCGAGGCTTGATTTGTCTTTGAAAATGTTCAATGCCCTGTCGCATGTATTCCAGTGACATAACCATCCACTTCGGCTAAGGTATTCAAGAGCGAGCATCTTTCTACCTTTCAATTCAACCTTCATTGCTAAATATTTTCACTCGTTCGAAAGCATTATCGCCATAACTTCGCGATAATTCTCCAAATCATCTAATATTCCAACATACGATTGAAGTTGTTGCTGCTCGCTCTCTTAACGCCGGTTGCTCTGCCCCAACTTGCGCCCGCGCTTGGACCGGCCCCCTCGATAAACAAGGCCTCGTCTTCGTCTCGCGCAACAACATCTTCAAGCTCATCGCATTCTCAACATCACCTCCTACTGCGAACAACACAAGCGTCAGTTCGTTGCCGCGAGCAAACTCGCCCGTCGCAATGGCGCCCATACCCTCCATCAATCTCGATTCCCTCTCCTCAGCCCTCTCAGACGTCGCAAAGCGCATCACCTCACCCTCAAACCTCCCACGCCATGCAGAACCACTACCAAATCCCACACCTACGGCGACAGTACGTTCATTATGGACACGAGTCATCTACGCGCGACAGAGCACCAGTTCAATTATTCCTACCGCATATGGCGACATGGACACCGGCCCCTCCCCAGGAACAGTCGCTGGAATCGTGCTCGGCTCCGTCGCAGGTTTCCTGCTATTACTATGGCTCATCTACACCTGTCTCAATTTCAACAACACCAGCAACCAATCCGTCTACACCGAGGAAGTAGTCCGAGATCGCCGGAAGAGCCACCGCGGAAGCCAGCGCAGTCGGCGGGTCAGCGAGGTATGTAATCCCCTAAGCGTCCCTCGTTATTTTCAGTCGTTTTAAGCATTTATTTCACGCGAACTGGGAAGAACGATGCTGAAATCTATCTATTTACTAACAGAACCGCCGGTCTAGACGGTAGAAGTGCGACGGGAGCGGACGCCGGTGCGGATAGTGCGGGAGCCGTCGCCGCGGAGGCCGGATCCGATTATCGTGGAGGAGGAGAGGCGGGAGATACATCGCAGTCGCAGTCGGAGGGGCAGTGATGAGGTGGTGGTGATTGAGGAGCATAGTCCGCCGAGGAGGAAGAAGCATCGCGATAGGGATAGTAGGCGCGAGGAGGAGATTAGTGGGTTTAGAACCGTGGATCCTTCGGCGTTTGGGGGCGTGGTAGGGGGGAATAGTAGGAGAGGGTCGGGGAGACGGTAGACGGGATTGATTTTTGGGTGGTGTATATGGGGTTTGGGGGATGGTGGTGGGTTAATGGGTTGGTTTGGGAGGTTATAGGGAAATGGATGTTGGAAAGCGACATGAAATGACGCGCTACGGACGAAACAAATAACAGGACGTGAGCAACGTGTATTCCTCAGTTCTGCGGCATGGGATGGACGGGTTGGGCTTACACCTTGGTGTATCGATTTAGCTACGGGCGGCATTATTGGCATCTAGCTCGGTTCAAATAGATAGCAGTATTTAGCATATTATGTATAACGGATAATCAAGATATTTACACGACTCATGAAAGTTCCATCATATACTGAGCTGAATTGGCGAGAATGGATGTTTTGGTGTCGTTGGAGGATTGGTTGTTGGCGGTGTTGAAGAAATAATCATGAGTTTGGAAGGAAGAGAACGTCAAGCGGGATTATATCGTTGTTAACCACATTCTACTTCGGTCTGAAAACGCCGAAATGTACAAGGATTTCTTTTAAGTGCTGTAGACTTGAGCTTGGACTATTGATTAATGACAACTGTATACTTTATGTTGTATTACGTTGAAAAGTGTAGTAGTGTTTAGTAGAATTATACACAGAATTGTAAGGATAGAGACTGGCATATAAGGTGCGAGATGGATGCTGTCATAGCTGACAATATTATTTTTACTTTTCAGTGGAGATTTGAAGATGAGAATTTGGTTTGAGGTGGAAATGTGAGGTTGTTGGTTTTTATGTGGAAGAGTGTATGAGCGGGTTTGTATCTTGTTAAGTACAATGATTCTTACTGTCTCCCGCAAACAACAGCGTCCCTTACCACAAAAAAAAAATTCCTTCCACATACATAGATCTTACAGCTAGTAAGTTTACCGTGTTCCATGCACCAAAAAATTCATTACCAGCAGTGAAATGATGAAGAGCTTAAAATCCGCAAAAACAAAAACTTACCTCAACCATTACCCTCCCTCTCACGTCTACTCCTGTCCCGTAGGCTAGGTTCAATGCGATCTACGGTCGGTGGTTGGTCGAAGCAAAAGTGTGGTATTTTAATATATGTAGTGGTTTGTTGGTGAATTGTGGGGGGTGGATGGTGGGTGGAGGGGAGGTGAAGGGGGGGTGAATGTGGTGAGGCCGAAGGGGGATTGGTCACGCTGGGGTAGGGTAGATATGTTGGAGGGCTGATTGTTGTAAGGTGTAAAATTGGGGATAGGATTCCTGAGTTTATGATTTGAGGAGAGAGATTTTGCATTTGGGGTTTTGGTGGAATGATAGACTAACTCGCGGATCACGGTTGAGAAGATATATTGATTGAAGGCTGGCTTCTCAACCACCGCAGTTTAATGGAAACCCTTATAAAGTGATCGAAGTTGAAAGTCGAAATGATTTATTCTTTTCAAGATATCTAATTAGAATACGTAACTTCAACCTCCAGTCCTCCTTTGAACCGGGAAGCGGATATAAAATGGCACAGCTTTACTTACCAGTATTGCTATCAACATTGCCCATCATTACGGCCAAGAGACAAATAAACAATATCACTTACTTTGAAATTAAGATAAGCACTTTGTCACTGACTTGATATTGGATAATATTCCTGAAATTCGTGGAGATTTCGAAAGTCGTGGGCTTTGGTAGGGGAATTGGAGATGGGTTTAATTATTTTGTTGATGGGTGGTTAAGGTTGTAAATGATTTGGGTGTATAAAATGAGCTGGTGGTTGCTTGGGGAAAGGGTGATATATGATAGGCATAAGATAGATAGACTTATTGACTAATAGCTTATTAATTTCGAAATATACATTTAGGTCTTAAGAAATCTGCAATGATGTATAGAACTGTAATTATACGAACACTCAAAGATTACATGTTGTAAAACTTAGTCGACCCTTTTTCTTTAATAATCAACTTCTCGAGGACTAATAACTCGGTTTGAACAGCAACGTGGTAACTTCTATAGAACAAGCAATTGTAGCTTTTGCCTCGAACTTTTAGATTCCCATGTAAATAGCTGAAGAATTTGGTAAAAAGAATTCCTTCCAGTGCTAGGCAAAGGCTTTTGGTCAGTAACAGTCAATATCTCTCTAGTCTCAGCGTTCTACATTATCCGAACTGAAGAATGGTATGTCGTTGAAAGTTTGCAAGAAATCGACGAACAAAAAATGCGCTGTTGTTCTTATTTGTAGTAGATGACCCAAATACTGGAAAGTTTTAATTCTGTGTATTGAGAATGTAAATGACAAGCAAAACCCTTGACTTTATCTGGCAGTCAGATTTATCCAGGTCTCAATTTCGCTGTGATATATTCACGGCACAGCAATCTTGTACTCTTGTCAACATACACCCTTACTTATCTGGAGATTCAAAAGAATGACGACATAGTAGCTTTAGCATAAATCAATACTCATTGTTCTATAGTCTCAATATGTTTTAGTTGGCAAAGTAACATGGCTGTCCTGGTGTTCAAATTAAAAAAGAAATTCCACAACATGAGCTAATCTACATCTAGCATTATGCACTATACATATGGGATTTCATGGCTTCGGTGCCGGTGAAGCCATGAAATCCACCATATTATAATCTCATTAATATTGCAAGATGATAAAAATTCGTATTACTAGACTGTAACCACTTATATAAACTTTGAACTCGCAGGACCATTTACGAAATTTATGAGGAGGGAGCCGAACAAGTGCCTGCAATCTTCATAGCATAAAAGTCTTCTCAGCACTCGGATACTTAGTTAAACGTCACTGGATATCATTCCTCGGATATACAGTTATCCAGGTCTAGATGCATCTCTTTCCGATCGAACAATCTCGTCCACATTTTCTGCCTCATAGGGCTTAGCGAGCATAACAACAGAAGCTAGGAAATCTCACAGGAAGCTCGTGTTAACAGACCGCCCTTTGCTCATAAATGTCATTTGTGAAAAAGTACCGGCCAGCTGTGAAATCATCCTGAACTATAGTGGGAAAACCATTGTCTGTCGGCACACCCTCTGAGCCGCCTGGCCTGTAAGACTGTAAGGGCAGATGTTCATAATCAACAACCTACTGATCCTGACGTACCACTGAATCTTGCTTTACTATAGAAGTCGGTCTAGACCAACATGGGTATCAGTATCTGTGTTGCAGTCGGCTATCCTCAGAGACTGGTAATAAAGACTAAAAGGATTCTACAACTAGAGAACCAGCGAACCAGCGACGGTGAGCAGTGCAGCCACTTCGATAGCACACTAGACTGTTGGAGACCATAAACAGTAATCAACAGAAGCAACCTTGGCAGGTACCCGAAACTCGACAATACCTTGATTTCAACTCTGGAACAATACGATCTCACGGTTCCCGATACAAACACCATTAACCAATCATCAAATGCTCGCCTCCGAATCAAAGCCGACATCTTCAATCTGACAAAGCTGCGTTACAGTATCCCCATGCAATGCACCTACACTCGCAGCACTTCGACGCCTCATGACGCGCCATTTCAGGCTTCACGCGACCTCGTCTTGAGATGGAACGCGGCTTGCCAAAGGAACGGTACAACCATCAAGAGATGAATGAACGAGCTGACATGATATATTAGTACGCGCATATGGAAATGCGGAGACGGGTAAAACAATGGGAATTCAAAACTGGATCTTGACTTGAGTTGGAGAGGTAGTCTAGCACATGCGATGTCGGCCGGAATCCAGAGGACAGCAAGAGCAGGAAAGGGCGAGTAAAGGAGAGCTTTATATGATTTTTGAAATCTACCACGGCGAGCTCAATTATGTATTTTTCACTCGCTGTGGCTGCGCCTTTCTCAGACTGATATTGATTGAACGGATGAATCGTTTTCTTTACACTCCGAAGTCGAAGCGACTCAAAGCAGACTAGAAGCCTACGAACAGGCGGTGGAGTGTTCCATGCCAAGTGAGACATCCACCCAATCGGAGGAAATAAGCAGCCTCGCAGTTTCGACAATAAATGGGCCCACTATCCACGCTTCTGGAAGCTGAAGGGCGTGCAAGTCATCCAGAATGACAAGACCCCACTTATCCCTTTTCACCCCAACCGTCAATAATCTGCTCGCTCTTGCCCAGAGCTACGTGCATCTGGTCTATCCTCCCGCTAAACGGACCAGCCGACGCAGCTATATGCGAAGTGGATAATTAGCGGTGCTGATTGATTCGCGGATGTAGACTGCAGGATAGCTAGAGAAACTGGGGGAAGCCTGACTCAACTCGACGTCTTGCTCAAAACTGTCCTCGTCCTCTTCAATCTTGCTGACATCTCTTCTCTCTCTATATACCACGCCTTTCCTTTGATCAAGAAACCATTTTGATCCTCAAGAGTCCTGTCACGATCAGAACTACTTTCCACCAACCATTGAGCAAACGCCGGCTATTCATCTTTCCATTCTGGTGCACCTCCGCTCGTTTGGGAGTCTGTGAGACTTATACACCTTAAGCGGGTCACGCCCTCTGAATGACAACCATCCACGAAATGGATGAGTTCTTCGACTTCGAGGATGCTGCTCAGGCGTTCTCTTCCAACCAGTCCACTGACTTGAACTTCGATATTGAGGATTTCGGCCCTGGTCCATACGATATCGATCTTGCATTTAGCGAACCTTTGACCGATGAGAACGCCTTTACATGTCTTCAACACTACTCAGCCGCGGAACAGTCAAACAACGATCTCGTAGCCGCTGAGCATGACAGTTCCATGCCTGATACCGCCATGTCCGGTGGTACCGATTTACTCGAATTCCCCAAATTCATGGCAGACCCTTGTGGTAACTGTCGCCGCACAGGAATTCACTGCAAAATCATCCGTGAAGGTATCAGAAAGGGTTCGTGCACAAGCTGTGTGGCACTGGGAAGAACCTGCAGTCTCAACCAACAGCCGGAAGAAAAGAATGGTCGGGTTTGCATTAACGCGGGATTCTGTCCACCTGGGACAATTCAGGATGAAAACACTGACATGAACGACTGGCCTGTAGATGATACCCAACACTCTACTTGCCCAACGGTGAATTGGGTTCCATCAAAGTCACCAGTCCAGGAATCGACAATCCCACAAAGCTCGTCAGCCCCCGACCTGGCTGCGATGAATGATGAGAATGGGGATGGAGATGAGGGTGGACCAAAAACAGGAGCCAGGTTCTCACGAGAAGCAGTCAAAGTGCTTAGAGGTTGGCTTTCGACACATCATCGGCATCCATATCCTACCGATGATGAAAAAGAGAGTCTGAAGCGACTAACCGGGCTTAACAAAATCCAAATCACCAACTGGCTCGCAAACGCTCGACGCAGAGGTAAGGTTCGAGCACCAAGATCGACGTCACCTGCTGTAGGGAACCATCCAAACGCCATGGACATCCCAAGAAAGGGTCCAATGGCTACGAAGAACATGAATCCCCTGGAAAGATGGAAAGCTTCCCCACCCGAGCACGAACCAGCCTCTGTTACTGCTATTGCACAGGCCGTTAGCAGCTCTTCACTTCACTCCGAGCATAATAGCCCATATGCTAGTTATGCCCACTCAGATGACTTCTCCAATCGATCAGGTGTAATAAATTCATCAGCGAGTAGTCTGGGTACTTCTCAGTCGAGTGGAAACTCATTTGCTTCTGCATTCTCGCACAAGTCCAAGGGCTCTTTTGGATCATTCAATTCCTTTGGGAACAGAGGAAGAAGAAGACGCCGCCGAGCAGCTGCCAAGCCAGTGAAGAATCTAAATGCAGCAGGCCCTGTCCGCACTTTCCAGTGTACTTTCTGCACGGAAACTTTCAAAACGAAGCATGACTGGCAGAGGCATGAAAAGTCGTTGCATCTGTCATTGGAGCGGTGGGTATGTTGTCCTAATGGCCCAGCTCAATTTTGTGCAGAGCTTGATATGAATCAATGCGTCTTTTGCCTCCTTCCAAATCCACCCAAGGGACACGGAGAGACGCACAATTATTCAAGCTGCACGGATCGATCCTTGGAAGAAAGAACCTTCTACCGAAAGGATCACCTGCGCCAGCATTTGAATCTCGTACACGATGTTAAGTTCCAAGCCGGCACCATGGAATCTTGGAAAGTTGCCACACCTGAAATTCGATCACGATGCGGTTTCTGTGGGACCGTGATGGATTCTTGGAGTATTAGAGTTGATCATTTGGCCGAGCATTTCAAAGGCGGTAAATCTATGGCCGACTGGAAGGGTGACTGGGGTTTCGATACCCAAGTTTTGGATATCGTTGAGAATGGAATGCCGCCATGTGAGTATCATCGTAATTCGGCTAGGGTGATTTAATGCTGATTTTTTGATAAGATCTTATTCATGACGAGAGAAATTCCCCACAGCCTTTCAGTTCGCAGCTATTCTCAGCTGATCAACGGACTCTGGAGGATTTGGTGAAAATTGGTCTTCAAGAATATGTGCATGAAAGATTTATTGGGGGGTTATTACCAACCGACGATGACTTGGTAGAAGAGGCTCGTAGGATCATCCGCAAAGCAGATGAATTTACCATCACTTCCGGAAGTTTAGAGTCATCCTGGTTTCGAGATTTGATTTTGGGCCCAGAAGGTCGCGACTACAATGATCTTCATTTAGAGAACACGGGCGAAGAGAATCTTTTATGGATAGAGAAGCCGGACACGAACACAGTAGCGCAACCTATTGGAGACGGAGATCTCGCCACCATTACCTGCCCTCTAGAACGACTATTGATGAAATGGATTGTATCGCAGCAAATGCTGGGTCTAACACCATTGGACTCTGAGCTTCAAGTCCAGGCGTGTCGGGTATTGAATGAAGTGGAGACCACTTCAAACTTCAAGTGCAAGCCTGCATTGAAATGGTTCAAATGGCTGATCACAGCAGATACCAAGTGGCTATCTGGGCTTCGGCGACGTGCTTGCCTGCCTCGAAGCTCTGAGATTTCTCACGAGAGTATCCGAACCATCGACGAAAACGCTATCGATTTTACTATCAACAATCTGCAACGTCTAGAGAATGAAATGATAAACTGGGTCAAATTACAAAAGGCCCAAGATATCATTCCGACAGACGATGACGTTCAAAGACATGCACGCATGCTCGTATACAAGTCTGACGACCCTTGGAACCAGACAGCGTTCGATGAGCCCGGGATGCTCTACCTTTTCAAGCAGCAGCAGGGAATTGCTCCAACAGACCAACTCGGACCGACGATGCCTTCACTCCGTGAACCAGAAGTGCCTCCGACCTTTGCTACGTCGCCCCATCCATCCAAAAGTCTACATTGGGATTTGCAAGATTCGGGTCCTGGGATTACATCTCCTTTGCACAACAGAAGTGGCTCTAATAGTCCGGGATTTAATTCTTTGAAATCATTGAATCATTCGCCCAATAATACTCCGATTGTGTCACAGCCAACAGCGAATTCGAATCATGTTCAACCATTGAAGTATTTTTTGAATGATGCAAATTGTTACGGTCGGCTCGTCCGAGAATTATCTCGCTTCGTGACGTCGAGCACTTCCATAAACAACCCGAACCGCCATGTAAGTTGTTCCCAGTGCAGACCGTCATCTCCTCTGCTGACCTTTGTATTAGGCACCAACAGACGCCGAAATCCAACACCAAGCGCGGTGGATAGTGTACGATGATGACGATCCTTGGAACCAAACAGCTGCAGACAATGCCGAATGGCTCATGCGATTCAAACGCGATGTTGGTCTATGCGAACCTTCTACTGGTCCTGGTCTTCCGGTTAATGAAAAATCATGGCAGTTGTGTCAAGGAGGCTCAGGATTCGGCCCACCTTATGTCGCCCCTAAAGAGAACGCAGAACTGCAGTTTGATGGCGAGGTCCCAGTCAGCATGTATGGCAAGGTATATAATGTCAGTGCTAGCACAGCTACAAAATTTGCAAAGGGACTAGCAGGACGATGGAAGCCTCCTGGAGTGGTGTTTTGTTCACGGGAATTGGAAGAGGGACTCAACAAATTTATGGTCCAACAAATAAGTTCCGGAATAACACCCAGCGACGAGAGCATTCAACAAAAGGCGCGTGAGATACTTGGCCAAGAAGAAACCGCCGCGGATGACATGGCTTTACTTGAGAAGTTCAAAGGCCTTCATGGACTGTTCACCAGCCCAACAATGCCGGAATTCTCAAGCGAGCTTCTGAACTTTCCTTCGCTAAATGAAGATGACTTTCTTCAAATATTCGATGAGGAACTCGCCGCTAACGGTCTGGATAATTGGAATTCGCCTCCCACGAATGCCCCATCCAGGTCCAGGAATATGATGACTTCGCCAATGTATCATTCTCCACTCGCAACTATTCCGCTCGCAAATTTCTCCGCTCAGGGTATTTCTGGCGTCGGGCAGTCTGACAACAAGAAGGCGCCTGTTGGCATGGCAAGGGATTATGCTGAGATGTATCGAGTAAATGCTGCAACTGCGTCTCCGTTAAGAAGGAAAGTCAGTGTTATGGCGGCGAGGGAACGGTGTCCTGAGGGTTGGGATGACGAGGTTGGTGGGGATTGCCAGTGATGAAGTGTGTGATGATATAGTGTGATGATTTGGGATGTTTGGTACTGGCAACGTGGAGTATTACGATTTGGGCAAGGCGTTCAAAAAGAAAGATAAAACTTCAGTGTTCAACAACATCTAATTGCAGAAAACAATACACTCTTAATAAATCAATATAATCACCTGATAGCCCAAATATTTATTACGAGTACATTCTCGTTGGCCGCATTCTCTTACAAAGATCTCATACACCTGTACACTTCAATGGCGATGAAAGTCAAGGCATCCGCGGTTGAGACTTGATACGCAAAAACTGTCCGATGTTATTCCAGTGGGTTTAATTCTCAACCTCATCCCTTATCAACCCCCTCCCTTCCTCACTTGCGAGAATGACCTTGCCTCTTAATCCCACATCGATTGAACCAACGTAGTTATCTTGCATCTTCGTCTCTTAAACATACCCTGAATCAAAACCTTCGGCAATTGATCAGCTCATATTATCACTGCTCGACTTATTAGAAAGCTCGTGCGTGTTCTCTTCTCCACCCTTCTTGTCTCCATCTGCAGACTTGTGCGTCGCAAGTTCTTGACCATCGATAACTGCTTGGACTCTGGGATTATCCTCAGGATTGATGAACTCCTGAACACCTAGACCTGGAAGAGGCCAGATGTAGCAGGCGCCCATGTATAGTATTAGGGAGAGAGGTGCTACAATGAACCAGGATATCTACCAGGAATCAAATTAGCTGTATTCTGAGAAGATAATATAGAGAATAATTGAAGGGACGATTTGTGTGAAAATGACGAAGAGAAGTAGACGTCATTACCTGAAACATTTTGACCGCAGGATGATCGATAGGTCCTTTGATGACCGTAATGAAGAATCCTGGAAGTGCGGGGATCATGCCGACAATAAGTGCAAAGAGCATTCGCATGTTCCAGCCCTTCGAGTACCAGTAAACACCATTCTCAGTGTACAAATCTGGAAGCTTCAAGAGTGACTTGCGCAGGATCCAGTAATCAGACAAGATTATTGGTGTTTGGGCTGCGTGAAACACTAACATTGTCAGCGGCAATTGATAAGGAATTGTCCTGGACATACCTGTGAATGAGGATAAGATTGTGACGAAAATAGATGCTTGACTCAGAAATCTCCAGGGATTGATGGGCATTACGGCTAGTGTCAAAAACACAGCACCTCTTTTCATGGACACGTATCTTGGGAACAAACCTGCGACATCCATGCCGTAAGGAATCGTGTTCTGGCTCATCTGGATGAAGACTTGACTACACAACAACCCCACGCCAGCGAAGAACGTGCCTGCTCTCGATTTTGCAGTGTAGGTGTCGGTTTGAATCTGCGAGAGAAGCACCAGCGGATTCCAAATAACTTTACCATAGATCTGGTCGGTGCATGTTGCAAGCACCACACCAATCAAAGCCACGAGGGTGATAGAAAACGGCATCGCCAACAACATCGCAGGTGTCGAAGCACCTCTCTTCTTTTCAAATCTCGTCCAATCTGATATTCTGTCTGCCGCTCCACCATATGAACCTGAAATACTGCTTATGCATTGGATAATCCTGAAAGCCCGCTGGCTCGAACTAATCGCAAGTGTCCCGGAGACGAGATCACCAGGGCTGCCTCCATTGGTGTGAACAGCCCATGCGATGATGCCCACGAATGTTGCACTGACGATCAGCGCCGAGGGGTAAAGCCAGCGTTTCAACTTGTGTGGTGGGGTGAACCAGAGTATGACGAGGAAGATTGCGGTGTAGACGATCATGCCGATGAGGTTCTTGGTAGTGATGGCGGCTGATTCTGGGAGAGTGTTTTCCATGGAGTGGAAAGTGGGAAATATGGCGGAGAGCACGATGGCTGCGGCTTGTCCGCCATAGTAGGCTTGGATACCTGCCTGAACTCAGTTAGGATTGATCATTCAATTACAATATGCGACTTACGAAGACCATTCCACCAAGAGCAACAACACCCATTGGGATATATGTTCCTCTCATTCCAAAGCCAACTCTGTTCCAAACGGTCTACACCTTCGTTAGCAAAAGCATAACTAGATCGCAGCTCACTTACATAACCGATGTGATAATCCATTCCAGGTCTTGCACATAACCATGCAATAGCACTTGCAATGATCGTACCACCCAGAACTGCACCCAGAGTTTCTCCTGCACTAAGTCCATATGCGACATATGCAGATCCGAGGGTGACGGAGGAAATAGAGATTCCTTGGGAAAACCTATAATCACTCAATCAGATATCAAATCGGCTGAGTAGATAGATATAAGCAAATGTTTCTGATAATCATACATACCAGATAGTAAAGTAGCCCATCCATCCATAAGTTCTTTCTGACTTGTCGATGGGATAAAGATCGTGGTTACCCCATTTGGTTGTACCCTTCCATGTGTAGATATCTTCACGTTCTGGCAGCTCAGCCCATTGGAACATTCGTTCCAATCTGTTTCTCGGTTTTTCTACCTCGTTCTCCATGATGTTTATGGTGACTGAATACTGATTTTGCCAAAGATACACTTTGGAAAATAGGATATAGAGTCCGTTGGGAAAAGTAATGGAATTGGAAGGTTCAAAGATATTTTAAAAGCATATATAGATTTATGTCTGATAAGAAGTGCAGGTTGAAAAACAACCGTCACACGTCTAGACTTTAACATTACCAAGCTCGAGATAAGACCAGTGTCATGTTTATCAGTATCTAGCTAGCAAACGACATACGTACTGTTGCCATATTCCGGGTTGCTCCACTGTTGTACAGCAGATCATTGTCATGGATGTAGATTGCTGATAGAGAATACGTCGTAAGTGTATCAGCTTATCTCCAAGTCGGATCACTTTCATGAACAAAAACCGTGCTTTCGGGAGTTTTTGGGATGTTCCGTATCAAACAAGGGTCGCTCAATGCTCCCTGTTCTATAGACGGATGCATTATGTTTACTAGATATTCTGTAAAATTAATTCACATAGTATACATAACTTATTTACGAGTTTCAAGATTCAGTAACAGAAACTGTTTTATATATACCAATCCTAAAATCCATTTATATCCTTTCTTAAATTGCATTGCATGGTTTATGCTGGTAGCAGGAAAACAAAGAGTCTGTCTATACCAACATAATTAGTCGTAATCTACTAAATTGTGAAGATCAATCGAGCGGCTGTGGTTGCCGACAACAGCACACCCTATTTTTAAGCACGGGAGACTCTCCCGCATCGGCGTGCGCATTCCTCCCCCACTATTATTGAGTAGCAACTATGGCTCAAACCCCAAAGCTTATTAGATATATACGATTTCTTGATCGCAATTATTCTTTCCAAACTTGGTCCTCAATTCTCTCGTCGAATATATTATCTTACCTTTGAAAGAGAGTTTATCAGTCACCGCAAAAATGGGTTCAATTCAGGAACAAGCACCAGTGAAGAAGCTGATGCAATTGAACTTTTTTGATATGGCTTGCGCTGGCAGTCATATGCCATATGGACAATGGAAGTAAGCATATTATTGAACAGAATATCACAGCTCATGAATTAATCTCCTGTTAGAGAGCCTGGCGACATGGCACAATTTAAAGACCGCCTTGAATACTACCAATGGCTTGCACAACTTGCAGAAAAGGGCAAAATCATCTCAATCTTCTTTGCGGATGTTTATGGCGGTCATGACGTATATGGAGGCAATATGGACGTTATGCTGAAAGGTGGCTCAAACGTTGGAGTCATTGATCCTGTTACTATCGTGGCTGCTATGGCCGCCGTCACAAAATCCGTTTCTTTCGGAATTACGGGTAGCACAAGTTATATTGGTGAGATTCAACTCTAACGTGACGAGTCCATGACTGGTCAATGTTCAAATTTGCAAGTACATCACTAACCTTTGTAGCCCCATATATTTTGGCTCGTACTTGGTCCTCTCTGGATCATGTAACACGTGGTCGTATCGGTTGGAATGTGGTCACAAGCTATAGCGAGTCAGCGGCCAAAGCAATGGGAAAAGACAGAGTTCCTCCATCTCACGAACGATATGAAGCTGCTGAAGAATATTTAGATCTCACTTACCAGTAAGTTTATACCACCGAGAAAGAACCTCTGCTGATGATTCCAGACTTTGGGAGAAGTCTTGGGAAGATGGTGCTGCAGTTTGGGGAAGTAAAGAGCAACCTGATACAGTATACGATCCGAAAAAGGTTCACAAAATCGAATTCAACGGCAAATATCACAAATGCAGTGCATATCACCAGACACATCCTTCGCCACAGCGTACCCCGGTAATCTTTCAAGCGGGCGCCTCCAAGTTCGGAATAGAGTTTGCAGGGAGACATGCTGAGGGAATTTATACTGATATGCAGGACAGACCCAGCTTGTTAGCACATACCAAAGCAGTTCGCGAGGCAGCAGCGCGAAATGGAAGGAATCCAGCCGATATCAAGTTCTTCGCCGCTGTCACGCCTTTCATTGGAAGAACCCTAGAAGAAGCTCAGGAAAAGTACCATAGAGCAAAGAAGAACATGAATGGTGAGGTCAGTCTTGCCAAGTTTAGCGCATACTCTGGCGTAGATATGTCTCAATATCCATTAGATGAGCCCTTTGTTTTCGATGGTAACACTACTTCATCAAATATAATCACTGGTGTTGTCAATAGTATGAAAGCTATGTTCGACAAGTTTGATGGTCCTGTAACACCAAGAATGTTTGGTGAGAAAATGAGTCTTTCCGGTTTTGCCCCGGTCGGAACCCCTGAAATGGTAGCAGACGCTTTTGAGGAACAGTTCAACGAGACTGATATCGACGGCTTTAATATTGTCTGTAAGTTGGCACCCACATATTGTTCGAGCTTGGATAAAAACTAATATTTATATAGATGTATCGAATCCTGGAAGCTACGAAGATGTCGTGGAATTACTTGTACCAGAACTACAACGCCGCGGTTTAATGTGGCAAGACTATGCAGTCCCAGGTGGTACTTTCAGAGAAAACATTCACTCCAAGCCCGGTGAACGCTTTTTGGCACTTGATCACCCTGGTGCAAAATATCGCAAGACCCAGAACTCAGCAGCAAATAGTCATGAAGTGACTGCATCTTCTGCCTGAATCATCGGTTGTGAGTGCGGATGTTACTTAGAAAGCATGTAGCCATAATACTCAACCGACTTCATCACTTCAGTGCCAGTGCTCTCTAATGCAACACCGTTTGATGAGATGTTTCAATATTGAGAGTAAACTGGACAAGCCTAGAGACCCAAGGAAAGCGGTGCATTCATCAAGTCCGTTGATCTGCAGTCCGATATCATTTGTGCCCTTGCGTCCAGAGTTCCAACAAGAAGAAGAGAAATCAAAAATATTTTCCGCACGTTTTGATCACTTCTTTTAGAGAATCATTTTTTCCCCTCAATTGTGATAGAATTCCAAGTAAATCTTCCCCTTCAAGCTGTAAAAGATATGTACATATATGTAGAAATGACAGTATTTACGAAAACTTTTTCAAAATATAATGCTTACTCATCACCCATCATAGTTCCATCTCTAGAAGCTCCCCATGTTTCTTAGCCGATATTTAGGCTCTTGCGGATTCTCAATACCTATGCTGGAATGCACTGAGAATAGTACTCTCCATAGACGTGGCAGACACCAGTAGCGCAGACAGTTGCTCCTCCCCAGCCTTTGCCTCCGCATTGTCCATACAAAGCAACAGTTCCTCCGGTGCTTGATGTGGTGGTAGGCTTAGCGCTGGTCGTGGAGGTAGTGGAAGTTTTGAGGGTTGTTGTCCCGGCAGAAGTCGTAATTTTGGTTGAGGTTGTGGTTCCGCCAACTGGAGGAGTTCCACCACCGGGTACCAAAGTGCCGGAAAATGTAGAGTTGATAGCTCCAACCTTAATGTTTGAGTACACGACGTATGCGTTTGGGCTGTTGGCTTCAACCTCGGCTGGAACACCACTTGAGGTTGAACAAGATCCACGAGCGACACCAGGCTTTGCGGGGTCAGCGGTCACAGGATATGAAGAATCCAGCCACAGAGCATTTGCTGCGTAATCATCCCACAAGCTCATGACAAGAACCATACCCTTGACGAATGCGTTACCCATGTTTGCAAGTCCACCGTGGTCTTTGAAGCCATTGGAATCGCCAAATACCTTCTTTTGTGAATCACAGAAAGAATCGGTGATGGAGTTTCCGGGAACGCCAGCAATTGTTGAAACGGAGTTGGGGATCACTTTCCCGTTTTGCACGTAGAAGCGCTTGATTTCGGAAAGTGTGCCTGACTCGGTGCCAGTGTTTGTAAGGAATTGAGTTACGACAGTCATAACCGAGTTGGTATCAACTGTCTTCCCTGGCCCGTAGAAAGTCTTGTTGCCTTGTCGGTAAGAGTTGAAATCGCATCCATCTGGATCAGAAGTTCCTGCGTATCTATCGGCGGAGTAAGTACCTCCACATGCATCGCCAGTGCAACGCGACTGGGTCACTTTGTCATCGGGGTGGGGTGTGTAAGCAGTGCTGATGGAATTTGCTTCCCAGATATCCATCTCCGCACAACAAGAGCCTAAAAACGTCAGTTATGTATATTCTCCTGTGTAGAGACTTCCACAAAAATCAGGTGGGTGAGAATTACCATAATTGCCAACACCGGTGTTCGCACTGTTTGATGCTGGAATCCAGCCATCTGAATTGGCCTACGTCGGGTCAGCGAGATCAAAGGCAGAAAACAAACACATGAGCTTACTTCTCCGTTGATGAACTTCAAGTCTCTTGGACACTGTGCATCGCAATAGCCAACTCCGTATCTGGCACCTGCCTTATTTCCAGCATACTGAGCTTTACCACCATCCTTGGACATTGCAGACATGTAAAGAGCACCGTTAAGCCCACAAGGAAGATTAGAAGTATCCACATCAAAAGTGAATTCCTTATTCAACATGTTGAACATTTGGTAGCTATCATCATCTGCCATGAGGTAGACGCGGGATCCAACGTTCTTCTGCGCGCTTGCAGTGACAAAGTTTAGACGAAGAGAGTTGCCAGAGGTCGTGATTCCGTAGGTTTTGGCATAGTCAGCGCCCTCAAGTGCGCAATTAGCGGCACAAGTGGCATCGTTAGGACAAAGAGTTTTGTCCCAGGTGTTTCCGGTGTAACAATTGGTGCTACCTGCAGATGAATGGAGCCAACGCCAGTTAGAATCCAGCACAATCTTTCCGTTGACAGTTGTACAACTCCCAGGAGCAGTGCAAGTTTGCCATGTTAGAGGGGGATGAACCTCGGGAGTGAGGGTTCCAATTTGCTGAGCATAGGTTACAGCGAAAGGGATCAAAGCGAGAGCTAAGCGGTAAGACATTGTTGTAATAAAGTAGAACTGTAAAGGCAAGATGAGATGATGAGCTGGTTCAATATTGTAGGACTTTCGGAAGAGTATATATACAGCACCAAACGCTTCATTTCTTCTTTCTCCGTTTACACAATGATAGTCAGACCCTTCAGATCATCATTTTGGGCTGCTGTAAACTTTCTTCACGGTCTCACGGGCCTTCTTCACCGAGAAGTTTCTCGCGCAAAACCAATACTTCGGAACATAGATCTTGTCGCCGCGCTTCAGCGGACCGAGGTAACAAAACATCTGTGACAATCGAGTTAGTAGCAGAGTAGACAGAGGACTGGGTCACCTCGAGTATTGCATCGTTATGCTTGTGGCACGTCCGGTTGACATCTGGGTAAAATCGAGCGCTTAAGCGAGGGTTTCGACCTGGTCAAGAGTCAGGGCGAGGTCACGTCGACAACCATAAATACGTTCGCTCGGAAGGGTCGACCGAGTTTATATTAATGATATGCATCTGGCAATGCATGTCTCCCGGTATGTGGTCTCTGTGTTGTGGAACATCTTGAATCTGGGGAAGGGTGTGGGGTACGCGAGGTGTGGCCACTGCGGGAGGGCGGAGCCGAAAGCGGGGTTGGATTTTTCCGGCAAACAACTCCCATGGCAAATTGTCTTGAAAACGAGTCTATTGTCTTGGAAAATTCTCTTAACTTGACTACATTCCGAAGTAAGGATAATTTTCTGGTTGTCACGCCACAATAGCAAAATACAGCGAGTATCCTTGATTACATTAGACTATTCGAGTACCATTAAAGATCCACAAGCGGCGACAGTAACACAGGGCATCTCCAGGAATACCTTGTTCCGCTGTACGAATAGGGAAAGTGTCTGAAAACAGTTACCGAGCCTGTCGCACCTGACGAAAAAGACCTTTCCTGCTAGGTTGTCGGTCATGAGTCCTCCGAGCAAGGCCTCGGGCTCCGAACGATGGACAAGTGTTTGTGATAGTCATTAAAAGTGATATCCTGCTCTAGACCCTCACTCACAGAATATGATTTCCCTTAAGCAGATCAAATCTCGATATGAATAAGAACGTGGGATTCTATACAAAGTTAGTAGGCACCCCCATATGTCGCATGAGTAGGCAGATGCATTGAGTATATTCTGCATTCCTCCAAGCTTATTCCAAGATGTCTATGTCGTCTCAGAATATATTTAACCTGGCTCCTGTATAACCTAGCCCTTCTCGATAATCTAGTAAAGATCGGTGATATATAAGACGACAGAAGAGCTTTTTATGCGTCGATGAAAAGGTTTGTAAAACACGAGAGGGAAAATTACTTAATATCCAAGATATTCTGCTTCCAAAACCCACTGCGGCGGAAGTTCCCGAATAGGAGTTCAGTAGACTTGTCCCCCACACCCAGATGCCACTATCTTCGAAGCGATGAGTTTTACATCCAATCGCAAAATTGATACGTGCGGCCCCTTTCTCCCAAATGTTTATAAATCTTGAAGCAATTGCTCAAATAGCTTCATAGCCCTTCGGAAGTGATATGATAGCTTCGCGGTTGTGGTTTAGTTTGGAGTCACCTCGGCCCAACTTAGTCTGGTCACTAAGCGTAATGTAGTCCTCAGGCGGCGGCTGGAGATTACTGGCTTAGTTTTTAGTGATAATCCTTCCAATCCTCAATACTGTTATTTGAGAAGGAATGAGGGTGAACGGCGCTGGATTTTCTAGAAGCAGTGCGCTTTATGCATTCAAGGTAGATTGCTCAATGGAATTGGTAAGAAATGCCGCAGGCTCTAGAATCATGAAGTTACCGTTGAAATGGAGTTAGTGAGCCATCAAAATCCAGGATAGCTTTATTACTTACAATATTGTTCTCCAACCATAGTTGAAAACTTGTGCTTCGTAACTGCATTAAATAAGTGGTTGAAAGACAGAGGATAAGGGAATTATACACTTTATTTAGACACTAGTATACATCCGAAACATGACCCGTCCCGTTAGTGTTATTGATACTATGCTGGTTCTCCTCTAGAATTTCAATCTAAATCAAATTTGTTATCAAGTTTATTTGCTCAGGTTAGGTTGGGAGAATTGGTTGTAGACTGACAATTTTGGTAGTACTTTGCTTTTGTAGGACTCTCTCAGTGATCTTTTTAACTGTTCCTTCAATTAAGTCCTGGCTGTACTTAGTTGCTGTCTTGTTGACATCCTCTTTTTTGCGGGTAACGCTACCTTCAACACCGGCGTCTGTACTGACTGCAGGTCTATACTTAGCAGACACTTTGGGTTCAGCTTTCAAGCTCTAATCTTCCTTCAATGCGTTGGAAGTCGCCTTGCTCATGTCGAAGCGCGTTGTAGAGGACAATTCATGCTCTTCACTTCTATTGGCCTCTGTCTCCCTACTGATCAGAGTTTCAGTCTTAGTAGTCTTTTTGTGCGTTCGGTTTTTACCCTCTCCTTTCAAAAGACTTTCCACGTGAGCGAGAACAGCCGCTTGGTAACTATTAAATGTTTGTTTGACAACTAGAAGATCAGCAACGGCGGATGGAACGACCTTGCCCTTGGTGTGCGGTACTCTACCGTCAAGTGGCACTGCCGGAAGAGCTGTAACCCATTTAGGTGTTGGAAAGCCACATAACAGGGATGTCAGATACGAACCAGTTATGGGCCTCTGGACTATATCAATACTATGAAGCTTTGAGGATGTCTTTAGTTGGATTGCTTGTCACCATTTTTTGCAGTATCTTTTAATCTTGGAGTTCCATCAATCGCTAAAACAGGTTTGTGGAGACCTTTAGTTCCAAGTAAGCCCACCGAGCTTAGCAACTCCTTCGCGAGATTAAAAGCACCGGTGGGCTCTATATTAACAGTTAGTGTTAGGACATTATCACCAACAGATGTGTTAATAGCTTTTAGAAAAGTTGCCACAGGAAGGTCAATTGGACTGGAAGACAGAGTTTGATTTACCGTTCCTGTCCTACCGAGGGCAAATTCCCTAAGTGAGCTTCTACATTCTAACTAGTCTCCTACAACACGCTGCCGTGTAAACCCCGTGTCCACATTGAAACCCCCGATGCTATTTAGGGGGCGAAGCCTCAAAATTGTCGGGGTGCAACTTTGTTAATTTTGCAAGCACGTCTTCGGTAGAGTGGAACGTCGATTTCAGGGGAACTTGGAATTATGGCTCCGACGACTCCACAACGCCGGCGTAAGCTGAGGCTCCCAGTCTGACGGTGAATTATGGGCTTGGATACACTGGTATGTAAGCCCAAGGTGGTGGATTCTATCATCAATGCAGTAATTCATGTCGACCCTCCATTCTGGCTTTGAAGACTCTTCAGTAGATGCCGTTTCAAACCTGTCATTCACTCATGATCGGCTAAAGACAGCAGTTACTGACGCAACTGACTTCTCAATAATTTCAAGATTACGGAGTTGATCCGTTGGGGAGGCAATGGGACAAGGATGTTTTTCCTGTCATAGTGTTAAAGGGTAGCGAGGTGAAGTAATGTGCAGGGAAGACTAACTGGAACATATTTAATTACAACAATTGCGTCTTTCCAACCCCCAACCAAGAGTTTGAAGTCGTCTGTCGCCACTACTTCCGTAGGAGGTTTCCCGAAGACCTGTTGTGTAGCTTTAATGACAAGTTTGAGATTAACAACTCCGGCCGTCTCAAGTTTATTAATAATAGCTCCAAACTTAACAACTTGCTTGTGCAAGGGTTTGACGTCAATAAATGGAAGAAATTTGTTAGATTTCAAAACGGCTGACGACAAATCCCCAAATGACTATCTTGGGGCTGGCGAAGTTGTAGCGTTCCTGAGACCGCGCCTCTTGAAAGTCCGTATTCTGCAGAAACGCGACAGACTTTCGGGTAAGGTCACTTTAAATCGGTGCTAAGCTTTTTTCAATCAAATGTTCACCTTGTCGATTTCGAAAAACTTACACAAAAGACGAGAAATCGGAAAAGCAGTTCCGTCACAATATCCGGTATCGTTTATATCGTTTATGTCGTTCGTTGGTAGTATTGCTTCTATAATTAAAGCGGTCAGCAGCTCCACCTGTGGGATTAAAATGAGTAATTATTAAAGTAGGAAAGTCCTGATGGCTACTTACTACATAGATACGCGGAACTTAGAACCTTCCGCCCTAGTCTACTTCTCAAATTTCCATAGAACAGCTATATCGCGCTTACTGTAGGATCTAAGTCACGTATTTAGCTTTATATCGCTACATTTATTATTATCCTAAAAACTCGGGGGATTAAATACATAGAGTTCTCCCTGAAACATAGTGCCCTCACGAGGACTGCATTTTTTAACAGAAACCCTCTTTAGCTAGCGGTACTCTCGTACTATTTTTCTGCGCCAAGATTGTATCCCTTAGTTATACTTCGTTATATATTTCTTATTCCCAATTTTAGAACTTCCCCGCTTCTAGTTTTTAATTATTTCCAAAGCATCTTGTTGTAAGTGAAAGTTTTCTAGCTATAACTTCTCAGCCAGTCCAGGCTTTCTCTCCGTCTTCCATCATGGCCGTAAACATGTCCTCGGCTTCCTCATTGGCAAACACGTTAAACCAGAAATTCTCTATCGCATTTAGACCGACCTTCAGCCAGGCCTGCCACTCGCATTCCCCCGGCGCCAAATACTCCACCACCTTGACCCAAACCGAGTCGAGTTCGTAGTCTTCATTCGGGTCTTCCGGAGCCGCCGTCACCGAGTTCATAACGGACTCATCTACCATAATACAGACCCGGTGTCGAGCATAGAGCTGATGCATGTCGAGATCCACCCCTTCACCCTTCAACCACTTCGTGAACGCATCCCGGACTGCATCCGTATTCGCCCCGTCGAGGTCGCGATCTTCAACAACATCGTTCACGAAACGCCTCTTCATCTCCTCGTTTGGTCCATGGTCGAACGGCGGCTCGGTACTGAGAGCCGTGTATGGTGTTGGCCGAAGGTCCCAGTCAATGGCGTTATCGACGTATGTCCTAAGCTTCGCTAGAAACAGCGGAAACTGGGCGTCTGATTCCGGCGTGTAGACGGTTCGAAAGATGGTAAACCCCCAGGTTGGTTGGTGTAAGTCGCGAAGCTTCCGACAGACCTGGCGCTCCCATTCTCGTCTTAGCCGCTTGGAATTTGGTGAGTTAGAACGTGGAGTCACCCGAAGCGTGGACATAATAAGGCGGCTAAAGTAGTAATGCGGCGTTAGGTATATTTAATTAACTGCGTAGGTACTGTTTATATATTCGCGAAAGAGTTTATCGTGAGAGATTTTGTTATAAGCTAGATATAGAAATATATTTACTTCTATTAGATAAATATTATATAGACTAGTCTAATTAGAATTAGCTAGTTATATAGTACTATACTATAAGTAGTAGTAGTAGTAGTAGTAGTAGTAGTAGTAGTAGTAGTAGTAGTAATAGTAGTAGTAATACTAGTAGTAGTAGTAATAGTAATAGTAGTAGTAGTAGTAATAGTAGTAGTAATAGTAGTAGTTATTTTTAACTTATTAAGTAACTAAAAACTAGACTTTTAAAAATTTCTTAAAGAGTACTAGAGTTATACTAAGCTTTAAAATTATTTATAATATTCTAAAAAGAAAACTAAAAAATAGTTTATTTAAAAGAAGTCTTATTATCTTCTTAGAGTTATTAAAATATAGTTTATTTCTTATTAGCTATACTATAATTTATTATATATTATAGGCTAAGTCTATATCTAGTAAACTTAGTACTCTCTTAAAGTACTAAGTTTTTTTATTAAAAAAAGTATTAAGTAATTATTTAGGGTTAGGGTTAGGGTTAGGGTTAGGGTTAGGGTTAGGGTTAGGGTTAGGGTTAGGGTTAGGGTTAGGGTTAGGGTTAGGGTTAGGGT